>NC_142471.1:17878787-18181818 GCF_049115385.1 Moschus berezovskii | reverse complement strand
GGAGCCTGGTAGGCTGCAGCCCATGGAATCACTAAGAGTTGGACACGACTGAGTGACTTCCCTTTCACTTTTCACGTCCATGCATTGGAGAAGGAAATGGCAACCCACTCCAGTGTTCTTGCCTGGAGAATCCCAGGGACGGGGGAGCCTGATGGGCTGCCGTCTATGGGGTCGCACAGAGTCAGACACGACGGAAGCGACTTAGCGGCAGCAGCAGCAGGGGCAGGATGGAGCCTATGGGTGGCCTGGAAGGTGCTCAAAAATGTTTTAAGTAGCTGCTACTACTGCTAAGTCACTTCAGTCGTGTCTGACTCTGTTCGACCCCATAGACGGCAGCCCATCAGGCTCCCCCGTCCCTGGGATTCTCCAGGCAAGAACACTGGAGTGGGTTGCCATTTCCTTCTCCAATGCATGGACGTGAAAAGTGAAAGTGAAGTCGCTCAGTCGTGTCCGACTCTTAGTGATTCCATGGACTGCAGCCTACCAGGCTCCTCCGTCCATGGGATTTTCCAGGCAAGAGTACTGGAGTGGGGTGCCATTGCCTTCTCCGACTGAGCTTGAGTAATAGAAAAAAAGCTCAAATTTATGGCCAGACTCAGAGCAGGCATTATTAATTGGCCCGGTGAGGGGATCCCATCTAGTAATATCACAGTGACCTGAATATGATAATTTTTTTTTAAGTAAATTTTTTCAGGGCCAACCGGTTAAAGTCTTGTAGTAGAGAAATTTACCAAGGTAACCCAGAACTAGACACAGGTAATTGGCCACAAACCTGCCAATTGGATTAATTTCTAAAACTAGCGTAGGATCAGGCCTATGATCAAAAAGCATTTGATTTATATGCAAAAGTCTAAGAAGTCAAGAAAACATTATAAATGATCATACGAATCAGGTCCAGCGTCTTGGGCAAGCGTCCGCCTCTGATGTCATCATCTTCTCATCCTGGTGGAGTGTAGTTTCTCCTGATAAAAAAGTCCTTCCATCCAGGTTGGAGACAGTCCCTTAAATTACGTCTTTTTCCAGTCCTGGTTGCAGGTCATGAGGCATCTGATCTTCATCCAAAGATAGATTACTGCTTTTAAAAATTTTGAGATGTCACCAAAATATCTGTGTATCAGTATATGTATGTGAAAGTCACTCAGTCATGTCCGACTCTTTGCGACCCCATGGACTATACAGTCCATGGAATTCTCCAGGCCAGAATATTGGAGTGGGTAGCCTTTCCCTTCTCCAGGGCATCTTCCTAACCCAGGGATTGAACCCAGGTCTCCCACTTTGCAGGCAGATTCTTTTCCAGCTGAGTCACAAGGGAAGCCCTATATGTATGTATGTATCATCTAATTATCTTCATCTCTTTCTTTGCCCAAAAATGAAATTCACAATCCAAAGATTTCTCTGAAAATTCAGATCAGGCAGCAAAGGACTCTCATTCCCAAGATATAACAGTGAAAGTAAGATAGATGGCAGCCACTACTTTAGAAAGAACATGTATTTTCTGGTTTTCTTTTTTGGTTGCCTGCATGCCTTGTAGCCTGCTTTGTTCATCTGGTCCCTGTGGCCTTCACAGTGTAGAGGCGGGCAAATAGTAGCAGTGTTGTGCTTGGCGCAGAGCAACATAGAGAAAGTGGGAGAGTCAGGATTTGAACCCTGGCAGTCTGACCCCAGGGCCAGCAGGATTACTCAATCTATTCTCTGGCCTCACTATTCAAAGTGTGATCCACAAACCAGATGTCCCAGCATCACCTGGAGCTTGTGAGAGAGGCAGAGTCTTGGCCCTACCCTGGACCTACCAAATCAGAATCTGCATTTTAATAAGTTCGCTTGGTGATCCATCTACACTTGAAAGTTTGAGAAATGCTGCTCTGCAGTTATTATTGTTGACTGAATGTTAAGATATTCAGCTTTATAGATAAGGCTAGTATAGTAAATGGAAGATAGGCCTGAGAACTGAGAATGGAATTCAAGTATATTTGCCTTGTGAATTTGACCAGATCTACTCTGGGCCTCATCATCTTTCTTTATAAAATGAAGACAGAGCAAAACTTATATTTTGCATTCATAAAAATGCTTATGAACAGTATGGCCTCTTGTCAAGTACCTCCAGTGCTGGGTGCTGAGGCTACAGAGTACAGTGAGGCCTAGGTAGCCCAGGCCTTCCCTCTGGGACCTCTCAAAGAGAAAAACAATTTAGCCATCACAGAACTACGACAAACACAAGCCCGGGTCATATACAATGCTGATACTCTGTGATCCTCAAACAGCATTTAAGATGCACTAAATGGTCCCGAGTGTCGTGACCCAGGTCAGAGAGCCCCCATGTGGGTCAAAGCAACTCCCCTGCATAAGACATACATTTAGTGAAGAAGTCGACTGGCTGCGTTTACAGCCCGGCGACTGGTTGTAGCCCCAGGGAAAACGTATGTTGAACCTAGACACAGTAAAGAATGTAGATCCCACAGACTGTTATTTATTAACATTTATCCTGAGGGGAGAATGCTTTTTAATTTCATTAAAAAAAAATTAAACAAGACCTCTGAGCTAGCACTGAATTATAGATAGTGCTAATTTGGTTCAATTATTTTGCTCATTATGGGCAGAAACACAAGTGACATTATAGAAACAGGACTGAGAAATCAGGTCCCAGATTACTCTTGTGAAAATACAAGTGGGATTTAAAAATGTATTGAATAACTAGCTGTCACACCTGATTAATACCACCCGATCTAAGAGAAGTGGCCATTCTATCTTCTAAAATGTCATTAAAATATCAAAAAATAAAGAGTTCATGTAATTAAAGAAACATTATTTTGTTCACACAGCCTGAAAAAATGTGATTAGGCAGCAGTTCTGAAATGGTGATATTCAATCAGGTAGGCGTGTGTACACCAGCTCAGAGCTGATACTGCTGGTTATGTAAAATGTTGCCTCGTTACGGGCTGCGTTAGGGCAGACGCTGGGGAAAAGGAGAGATGGAGGTGGGGGCGCATGGTTCATTTGCTCTGAAGTCGAAAGGGTGGAGTTTTTTGTTTCAAAGCCAAAATAGCCCTGTTTTATCAAATAAGCTATCTGGGTTACATTTCCTGTCAGCAAAGCAACAGGATCCACATTGACGCTTAGGTTCCAAATAAGACTGATTTAGTTATTCTGTCACTAAACACAAGCTGAATTTCCATTCAACAAAAACAAGAATAATTGGTTTGGTTTTGGAAAGACAAGCAATCATTTTTCATTAGCGTGTGTGGGAATGAAGCATGCTGTTGGTTGTTAATTCATGCTTGCGATAGTACCAGGGGATGGACATGCAAACAACACTTAGCAATCATTTTCCAGGAAATAATTTTCATAAAGTAGGGGCTCTGTATATAATCAAGTCCCTTAACCCACATATCTACGTTGGCTAAAGTCATCAACCAAAAATAAATTCCTATTTGTTGTGTCTTGTTCAAGATAGGCACTTAATAAATGTTGGTTGAATTAATTTGCAGGCATATGAGTAGAATCTGGTGTAAGGAAACACTGTTTTCTTGGAGTTCATGGGCTGTACAATTTAGCCTTAGAAATCAGAGGGTGATAAGAAATACTGATGTTTCATAATTAAAGGCTTGGTTGGAGTGTGCACCCATGCAGTCAGCCTTGTCTAGGTAATGTATTTCGGGATAGAAGGCACTGGAGTTTTTTTTAATCTATGAGTTTTCTGGCAGTGGTCAATAACCAGCTATTCTTGGTGCATGAGTGAGATATTCTGTGAGGACTATTCACTCAAGCAGTGTGTGTACCCAATGCCAAAGCAAATGGTTGAAAAGTGAAAACTCAGTCAGTCAAGTGACTGATTTGACCATGGTTGTTCTGATTTTGAGAGTGGTTTTCAGTTCAGTTCAGTTCATTTCAGTTCAGTTGCTCAGTCGTGTCCGACTCTTTGCGACCCCATGAATCACAGCACGCCAGGCCTCCCTGTCCATCACCAACTCCCAGAGTTCACTCAAACTCATGTCCATCGAGTCGGTGATGCCATCCACCCATCTCATTCTCTGTCATCCTCTTCTCCTCCTGCCCCCAATCCCTCCCAGCATCAGTCTTTTCCAGTGAGTCAACTGGTCACGTGAGGTGGCCAAAGTATTGGAGTTTCAACTTTAGCATCAGTCCTTCCAATGAACACCCAGGACTGATCTCCTTTAGAATGGACTGGTTGGAACTCCTTGCAGTCCAAGGGACTCTCAAGAGTCTTCTCCAACACCACAGTTCAAAAGCATCAATTCTTCGGCGATCAGCTTTCTTCACAGTCCAACTCTCACATTCATACATGACCACGGGAAAAACCATAGCCTTAAATAGACGGACCTTTGTTTGCAAAGTAATGTCTCTGCTTTTTAATATGCTATCTAGGTTGGTCATAACTTTCCTTCCAAGGAGTAAGCGTCTTTTAATTTCATGGCTGCAATCAGCATCTGCAGTGATTTTGGAGTCCAAAAAAATAAAGTCTGACACTATTTCCACTGCTTCCCCATCTATTTCCCAAAAAGTGGTGAGACCAGATGCCATGATCTTTGTCTTCTGAATGTTGAGCTTCAAGCCAACCTTTTCACTCTCCTCTTTCACTTTCATCAAGAGACTTTTTAGTTCCTCTTCTCTTTCTGACATAAGGGTGGTGTCTGCATATCTGAGGTTATTGATATTTCTCCCGGCAATCTTGATTCCAGCTTGTGCTTCTTCCAGCCCAGTGTTCCTCATGATGTACTCTACATATAAGTTAAATAAGCAGGGTGACAATATACAACTCTGACGTACTCCTTTTCCTATTTGGAACCAGTCTATTGTTCCATGTCCAGTTCTAATTCTTGCTTCCTGACCTGCATACAGGTTTCTCAAGAGGCAGGTCAGGTGGTCTGGGATTCCCATCCCTTTCAGAATTTTCCACAGTTTATTGTGATCCACACAGTCAAAGGCTTTGGCATAGTCAATGACAAAGAAATAGTTTTTCTGGAACTCTCTTGCTTTCTCCATGATCCAGCAGATGCTGGCTATTTGATCTCTGGTGCCGCTGCCTTTTCTAAAACATGCTTGAACATCTGGGAGTTCACGGTTCACATATTGCTGAAGCCTGGCTTGGAGAATTTTGAGCATGACTTTACTAGCGTGTGAGATGAGTGCAATTGTGCGGTAGTGTGAGCATTCTTTGGCATTGCCTTTCTTTGGGATTGGAATGAAGACTGACCTTTTCCAGTCCTGTGGCCACTGCTGAGTTTTCCAAATTTGCTGGCATATTGAGTGCAGCACTTTCACAGCATCATCTTTCAGGATTTGAAATAGCTCAATTGGAATTCCATCACCTCCACTAGCTTTGTTCGTAGTGATGCTTTGTAAGGCCCACTTGACTTCACATTCCAAGATGTCTGGCTCGTGAAGATCTTTTTTGTACAGTTCTTCTGTGGTAGACAGTTGGGATTTTACCTCCTTCTAGCATTCACTCTTCTTTCATCTCATAACCTTACTCCAATTTTTGTCTGTTGAACTACCACTCCTTACACCAAGACCAAGTGATCTGGGTGGAGTACGAGGTGCTAACAGCACACAGCAATGAGTGGGTATCTCACCAAGACTAAAGCCAAAGAGCACCTCAGACTCCCTGAGCACATGATCAAATGAGGCAACGAGAGGCAAATATAGATAGATAGTATAGATAGATATAGATATAGACATAGACATAGATATAGATACAGATAACTGGGGGCTAAGCTAAATGTACATTCTCTTCTCCAGGAAATGTACTGCCAGAACAACTACAGCCATCCTCCCCACCTGAGTCTCAGAATGACAGGGAGGAAGGCAGAGCCAAAAGAGGGGAGACATGAGTCCTAATGATGTTGGAGAAACTACAGATTCAGCTGGGCCCAGAGCCATCAAACTGAACTTGTCATTCATATGAGCAAATCATCTCCTTTTATTTACAAACTGAGAGTCTTAATCCACACATCTATTCAGGAAGCATTATTGGAAATAATTGTTGTAAATTAAGACTCCAGAATATTCCTTTAGGCAAATTATAGCTAATAAACAGCACAGCTAAGATTTGAATTTGGGATTTCCTAACCCTATACTTTGCTGTTCTCATTCATGAGGTTAAAACCTGGCACAATACGGATAAGGGAAAATGTGCACACAAACATATGCATGCACAATCTCTAAACCTTACCATGAGATTTTAAAGGACCTCTATCAGTCATTCTGCTCCTCTCTCCAATCAAGATATATAATATTAGTACACTAGACAACTCTGGAGGTCTGCCTCACACAATACAGAAGAATATTCCTAAAAATGTGAGTACTTATTTACTTTTCATTAGTCAAACTTTATTGTATAGAGATATTCTTTTTTCAAAGGGCTTTTAGGGTGATCCTTCTGCAAAGTAGAGAATATTAATGTCAAAAGTAAACTACTGCCAGAATTTAAAACTGGGCATTGATAATCAGTGTTGCTTAAAAATAAATCTGGTTTATAATTTAAAAAGAAAGGGGAACTTTCCTGGTAGTCCAGTAATTAAGACTTCACTTTCCAGTGCAGAGGGTATGGGTTCAATCCCTGATGAGGGAGCTAAGATCTCACATGCCTCGTAGCCCAAAACAAAACAAAACATAAACAACAGAAGCAATATTGTAACAAATTTAAAAAAAAAAGACTTTAATAATGGTCCACATCAAAAAAATCTTTTTTAAAAATTAATAAATAAACAAAGAGAAAGGGAATCATTACAACATGCAGAGCATACATTAAAAACAGCACTTTTTACACTCTGTTTCAAGTGTTTGGAGAAATAGATGATTCAAAATATCCAAATGCTTTCAAAGATCTCCCAGGGTAGAGATCCTCAACTGTGTACCAAAAACTTGATCAAATCTTCTGTGAGGACAATTGACTTATCTTGTAGGTTTTCATTTAAAACAACTTTTTTTGAGCACCTACTAAATTCCAAAGACTTTGCTAGGTACTTGGGATATGATGCAAAGCAACAATGAGAAAACCTGCTCTCAGAGACCTTATAGTATAAAAAGTGTTTTCTGTGTGTGGTGCTGGAAGCTGGTGTAAAGAGATAAATAAATGTCGCTCCATCCTGGCCCACACAGAGCTTGAACAAGGTCAATACCTCTAAACATTTTTTTGTTGTTTCACTCCATTATTAGAAAAACTCAACACATCCCTAATACATGTATTCACTTGTTTGCAAATTTTGTACTCCCTCCACTTTCAAATATGTATAGTATAAAATATACACATACACATAGCAAAAAGGATGAGACCAAAATTCAATATACAGAGTTCTAATATTTCCTTTCCACATCCCTCTTTGGAGACCATTGTTTCAGTGGGCTGGGCATCCATTGTCCAGGCATTGCCCTAATTTCAATTCCATCTGCATTTAGGCATTGTCAAGGATTGACCTACCCTCTGGGGCTAGGGCTGGACTGAATATTGATTATTCCTATCCAGGAAGCCACTAGTCAAAACCTGTCCACCATCATGGATCCTGTCTGGGATTTGCAGTGCTACACTCAATATGCCAGGAAATTTGGAAAACTCAGCAGTGGCCACAGGACTGGAAAAGGTCAGTCTTCATTCCAATCCCAAAGAAAGGCAATGCCAAAGAATGCTCACACTACTGCACAATTGCACTCATCTCACATGCTAGTAAAGTCATGCTCAAAATTCTCCAAGCCAGGCTTCAGCAATATGTGAACCGTGAACTCCCAGATGTTCAAGCATGTTTTAGAAAAGGCAGCGGCACCAGAGATCAAATAGCCAGCATCTGCTGGATCATGGAGAAAGCAAGAGAGTTCCAGAAAAACTATTTCTTTGTCATTGACTATGCCAAAGCCTTTGACTGTGTGGATCACAATAAACTGTGGAAAATTCTGAAAGGGATGGGAATCCCAGACCACCTGACCTGCCTCTTGAGAAACCTGTATGCAGGTCAGAAAGCAAGAATTAGAACTGGACATGGAACAATAGACTGGTTCCAAATAGGAAAAGGAGTACGTCAAAGTTGTATATTGTCACCCTGCTTATTTAACTTATATGTAGAGTACATCATGAGGAACGCTGGGCTGGAAGAAGCACAAGCTGGAATCAAGATTGCTGGGAGAAATATCAATAACCTCAGATATGCAGATGACACCACCCTTATGTCAGAAAGAGAAGAGGAACTAAAAAGTCTCTTGATGAAAGTGAAAGAGGAGAGTGAAAAGGTTAGCTTGAAGCTCAACATTCAGAAGACAAAGATCATGGCATCTGGTCTCACCACTTCTTGGGAAATAGATGGGGAAGCAGTGGAAATAGTGTCAGACTTTATTTTTTTGGACTCCAAAATCACTGCAGATGCTGATTGCAGCCATGAAATTAAAAGACGCTTACTCCTTGGAAGGAAAGTTATGACCAACCTAGATAGCATATTAAAAAGCAGAGACATTACTTTGCCAACAAAGGTTCATCTAGTCAAGTGGCCATGTATGGATGTGAGAGTTGGACTGTGAAGAAAGCTGATCGCTGAAGAATTGATGCTTTTGAACTGTGGTGCTGGAGAAGACTCTTGAGAGTCCCTTGGACTGCAAGGAGATCCAACCAGTCCATTCTAGAGGAGATCAATCCTAGGTGTTCACTGGAAGGACTGATGCTAAAGCTGAAACTCCAATACTTTGGCCACCTCGTGTGACCAGTTGACTCACTGGAAAAGAGTCTGATGCTGGGAGGGATTGGGGGCAGGAGGAGAAGGGGATGACAGAGGATGAGATGGCTGGATGGCATCACCGACTCGATGGACATGAGTTTGAGTGAACTCTGGGAGTTGGTGATGGACAGGGAGGCCTGGCGTGCTGTGATTCATGGGGTCGCAAAGAGTCGGACATGACTGAGCGACTGAACTGAACTGACCACAGCTAGCTTGTGGGAAGATCAAATGAGTTCATCTATGTAAAAATGCACAGCCTGTAAACAATCAGTAAATTATTAAAGGTAGATGATCAGATGAAGTCAATCTCAAGAAATAAGACTCAGAAACAATGTAGGACTGATTTGAGATTAAGCACACAAGGAACCTGATTAACTTGAAGTAAATCGGTCAAGTGCAGTAAACAGTGTAGAGGTGTGGGAGAGCCTGGCCCAAAGGGGGAAATGACAGAGAGCGAGAAGTGAGGTGTTATGGCAGCAAGTCTAAGGGACTGGTCAGATGCATGGAATTAGAGATAGGGAGGCAAGTCAAATGTATGACAAACAATGGGGGCACGGGAATGTGTTCCTTTATAAGCAAAGGTGAAAGGAAAAGCAAACAACTGAACTCGGACTGTGCCATCGAAAAGAAAATGGCTGACCACACAATGGTGCTTCCATATAGTAGATTAAACTTACTCTGAAGATGAAAAACACAATATTTTTATAAATATTTAACAGTTGGCAATGCTCTATGGTGACCTAAATGAGAAGAGAATCAAAAAAAGAGGGGATATATGTAACCATTTAGTTGATTCACTTTGCTGTACAGCAGAAACTAACATAACTTTGTAAAGCAACTACACTTCAGTAAAAAAGAAAAGAAAAAAATTTAATGGTTGGGAATGTTTTCATGATATATAAAGTGAAAAAAGAAGGCTATGAAACAGAATAGCATTATGATCCCCATGTATGTAGACTTAGTTATAGAAACATCTGTATTATATAATTCCAAATGACTTATAGCACAGGGTTCTTCACTTCTATCTTTGAATCGAGGGAGTATTTTCCATTTTAAAAACAACAAATTTGTAATACTTTTTTAAATTAGAGGGAAATAAATGGTACATTATAAAAGAAAACCAAAACAGCTGTTTCTGATAAACATGGTGCTTCCAGGGAAGAGGTTCCCAGTGAAGATGCGCAACTGGGTTGGTGGCTTGGATCAGAGCATGTCCAAAAAATGTCCATTTTTGTTCTAAGATTTTGATGGGTGAGAATTCATTCATACCATGGCTTTTGAAGAGAGTCACTGGGAAAGACTGATGTCTGAAGTATCTAAGCCTGGCATCTGTCATTTGCTTTTGACTTGCTTTTGGTTAAGCAAGAAGCTCCCACATATGGAAAAGGGCCTGAGGTCAGAAGACGTGTATGTATGTGAAGCTTCACTCTGATGTTAAGTAGTAAGATTGTTGGAAAAATCACCTATCTTCTCTAAACCTCAGTTTCTTCATTTCTAGAATGGAGTAAATACTACCAGCCCTCCCTAACTGTTGCAGGATTCAAGAGATGATGTGAAAGGCCTTCCTTAAGGGTCAAATGTTATTCACCTGTGAACTACTGTTCCCTTTGTCTTGTGACATTTTATATAACTCAATACCACTTCCTTTCCCCAATGTGGCCTCCCACTCATGGTGGGTACTGCTAGATTCAGTCAATGTGAATAAGTTTACAGATCAATCTATGAATGCACTCACATCCTTCACTCACTCCGCACATCAATAATGGTGTAGTGTATCCCATATTCTTACTGAGAATCATGGAAAAGTGTGTTTTTCTATCCCCCCCCCCAACAGTGATACCTGCTGGCCTACACCTCACATTTGGTTTAATGCACCAGAGATTATAAAATTGAAAAGGTCGTGTGACATCAAACAAAAAGAGGCATCGCTAGATGAGCTTTGCTTCTCAAGTTCTCTCTGTCTCAGTAAATGTCACCATCACCCACTCGTTTTCTCAAAACCTTGGAGTCCTTCTCGTCTCTTCAGTCTTCCTTCACACTATATATCTAACCCGTCAGCACTAACTCTCAGTCCTGAATCTGACCACTTTTTCTCATCTCCACTAGTTCTACTCAAGTTCCAACCATTATCGTCTCTTTCCTAGAACACTGGTTTAGCCTCCTTAGAGTTTTGTCAATTCTACTTTTAATCCCTGACAGTCTGATGTTACACAGTAGCCAGAATGATGTTTAGAAAAACATTCCCCTGGATTCCTGGTGGTCTAGTGGCTAAGTCTCCATACTCCCAATGCAGGGGGCTTGGGTTCAATCCCTGATCAGGAAACTAGATCCTGCATTCTGCAACTAAAGATCCCATGTGCTGCAATCAAAAAGATCCTGCATACCACAACGAAGATCTCCTACTCACAACAACTACGAACTGGCGCAGTTAAATAAATAAATAAATAAGAACACAGGGGACAAAATTTAAACACAAACAAAAAAATGATTTAAAATAAAAGGAAACAAAGAGAAACATTTCCCTCTCAGAACCCTCTATTGACTGTACTTTAGGCTAACCAAGTGTAGATGAGTGGAGAAGGAAATGGCAACCCACTCCAGTATTCTTGCCTGGAGAATCCCAGGGATGGAGGAGCCTTGTGGGCTGCTGTCTGTGGGGTCACACAGATTTGGACACGACTGATGTGACTTAGCAGCAGCAGCAGTATGGATGAGAAAGTTTCTCTTTATAAAAGTATTTCTATGAATAAAATAAAGAAGCAATGATAGGATCAGAAAAGTACCATTTAAAAATTCTCTAGCGAGAATACATATCTAGATAATCATCAATGGCTACTAAGATTAGTTGAAAAAGAGATAGCCTTACATTGTATCTGGAGGCACATACTACCACCTGTGAAGGTTTCCTGCCAAATTTTAAACCTGAATCCAATTTAGTTTCTAAATCTGCCAACTTATAAGCAATACAAGGGATAGAGATACACATTACATGACACAATGGGAAAGCATTTAGCAGACTATGGAAAATGCTACAGGACAAATAACTTGGCTGCTTCAATAAATAAATAACAAGGAGTGGAGAAAAGAGGGGGACCAACTGGACCTGTTAGTCCAGGACCTTCCTGGCTTTAGTACCGAAAGCCCAGCATCCTGGGAATGTCCTCAGTCCTTGGCAAATTAGATGGTTGCCCACCCTCTGCAGCAGAGGAAGGGGTGGAAGTGGACTAGGGAGGAGGACCCCATAGATGAAAAGAGGCTTATGAAGCAGACATATGGACTTCATTTGGCGTTTCCTTAAATAAAAATTGTGGAGGGAAAGACAAGATGAATATTTGATGATATTAAGGAATTATTTTGATTTCTTTTTAGGTATGGTTATGATATGATCATGCTTTTTTTTTTTAAAAAAAGAGTTATCTTTTGGAGATACATGCTGAAATATTTATATATAAAATGACATGATGCTTAAGATTTCTTTCTACATAATACTGTGGTTCATAACAAAGGTTAAGATGGAATTAGGCCACCTGAGTTGACAGTGGTTATAGCTGGGTGATGAGACTACGGGATTTTTCATGCTATTTTCTCTTGTTTTGTAAATGTTTGAAATTTTCTACAATGACATGTCAATATGCAAGCCAACAAATCAAAAGTTCCCTCTGATGGCTTCCCTTTATACTCAGAAGACAGATCACACACTCTTGCAAGGCCCTCAGGAGTTCTGAGTGATCTGCCGCCTACACCCACCCCCCTGCCTCACACTGGCCTTCCAGACTTCCTCACTGTCTCCTCTGCCTCTGGTGATTGTTTATCTCTTCGTCTGAGGCTCCTCCCCAGACTTCACCTGCTATAGCCCTTTGCTCAATTCCTACTTCTTCCCTGAGCAGAATATTCCCTAATTGTATTAATCATGCCTTAGATCTCAGTTCAGTTCAGTCGCTCGGTCGTAGCTTGCCATTCCCTTCTCCAGCGGACCACATTTTGTGAAAACTCTCCACCATGACCTGTCTGTCCTAGGTGGCCCTATATGGCATGGCTCATAGTTTTATTGAGTTAGACAAGGCTGTGGTCCATGTGATTAGACTGGTTAGCTTTCTGTGATTGTGATTTTCAGTCTGTCTGCCCTCTGATGGAGAAGGATAGAGGCTTATGGAAGCTTCCTGATGGGAGAGACTGACTGAGGGGAAAACTGGGTCTTGTTCTGATGGGCGGGGCCACGCTCAGTAAATCTTTAATCTGATTTTCTGTTGATGGGTGGACCTGTGTTCCCTGCTATTTACCTGGGGCCAACTATGGAATTCAGTTGAGCTATTTCAAATCCTGAAAGATGATGCTGTGAAAGTGCTGCACTCAATATGCCAGCAAATTTGGAAAAATCAGCAGTGGCCATAGGACTGGAAAAGGTCAGTTTTCATTCCAATCCCAAAGAAAGGCAATGCCAAAGAATGCTAAAACTACCACACAATTGCATTCATCTCACATGCTACTAAAATAATGCTCAAAATTCTCCAACCCAGGCTTCAACAATATGTGAACTGTGAACTTCCAGATGTTCAGGCTGGTTTTAGAAAAGGCAGAGGAACCAGAGATCAAATTGCCAATATCTGCTGAATCATCAAAAAGGCAAGAGAGTTCCAGAAAAACATCTATTTCTGCTTTATTGACTAGGCCAAAGCCTTTGACTATGTGGATCACCACAAACTGTGGAAAATTCTTAAAAAGATGGGAATACCAGACCACCTGACCTGCCTCTTGAGAAACCTGTATGCAGGTCAGGAAGCAAGAATTAGAACTGGATATGGAACAATAGACTGGTTCCAAATAGGAAAAGGAGTATGTCAAGGCTGTATATTGTCACCCTGCTTATTTAACTTATATGCAGAGTACATCATGAGGAACCCTGGGCTAGAGGAAGCACAAGCTGGAATCAAGATTGCTGGGAGAAATATCAATAACCTCAGATATGCAGATGACAGCACCCTTATGGCAGAAAGTGAAGAGGAACTAAAGAGCCTCTTGATGAAAGTGAAAGAGAGTGAAAAAGTTGGCTTAAAGCTCAACATTCAGAAAACTAAGATCATGGCATCTGGTCTCATCTCTTCATGGCACATAGATGGGGAAACAGCAGAAACAGTGTCAGACTTTAATTTTGGGGGCTCCAAAATCACTTCAGATGGTGATTTCAGCCATGAAATTAAAAGGTGCTACTCCTTGGAAGGAAAGTTATGACCAACCTAGACAGCATATTAAAAAACAGAGACATTGCTTTGCCAACAAAGGTCTGTCTAGTGAAAGCCATGGTTTTCCCAGTAGTCATGTATGTATGGATGTAAGAGTTGGACTATAAAAAAAACTGAGTGCCAAAGAATTGATACTTTTGAACTGTGGTGCTGGAGAAGACTCTTGAGAGTCCCTTGGACTGCAAGGAGATCCAACCAGTCCATCCTAAAGGAGATCAGTCCTGAGTGTTCATTGGAAGGACTGATGTTGAAGCTGAAACTCTGATACTTTGGCTACCTGTTGCGAAAAACTGACTCATTGGAAAAGACCCTGATGCTAGGAAAGATTGAAGGTGGGAGGAGAAGGGTATGACAAAGGATGAGATGGTTGGATGGCATCACTGACTCAATGGACATGAGTTTGAGGTAGCTCTGGGAGTTGGTGATGGACAGGGAGGCCTGGCGTGCTGCAGTCCATGGGGTCGCAAAGAGTCGGACATGACTGAGCGACTGACCTGAAACTATAGTGAGGTAATGAAGATAATGGTGACCTCTTTCAAAAGATCCCGTGCACGTACTGCTACACTCAGTGCCCCCAACCCTGCAGCAGACCACCACCAACCCACGCCTCCACTGCAGACTCCCGGACACTCACACGCAAATCGGGGTCAGTCTCTTGTGTGGTCACTGCTCCTTCCTCCTGTTACATAAGGTTCTGTTTGTTCCCTCCAAGAGTCTATTTCCCAGTCCTATGTAAGTTCTGGCAGCTCTATGGTGGGGTTTACTAATATTATAAGTGAACTTTAATAATTTAAAAAATCCATTTAACATATAACAAACCAAAAAATCATATTTCCACTTTAAGAAAACTCGTTACATGGCTAGTAAGTACTGAAACTGGGATTCAGAAGCTAAAAACTTAAATGTTTGCTATCTCCCCAAGGTCTTAATCTCTGGATCAAGTTCCATCAATCAGAGATCATCACTTCTCTCTCCTGACATTTGGAAAAAGAAAAACTTCCATGATAATCATTAAGGGGGAAGTGCCCCTAAGCTCCCTGCAAAGCACTCTCTCCTTTCCTGAACCTCCATTTATTCAAGCAGCAAATGGAGCTTATTCTCACTTACTCACTTCACAAATAGTTACTGCATGAATACTATGCAGCAGGTACCAGGGCTATAGGGATCAAGGGATTAATAGAACAGCCTGGGTTCCTACTTTCAAATACAGGCAGAAATAAAGAATAAATAAATAAACATGTGGCAATGCTTTAGTGCAGGATTAATGAATGCTCTGAAGTGAAGTTATGGATTATACTCCTTATAAAGATGTTATAAACTCTTGGTCATATTTTCCTTGTGCTGTACATTACACCCTTATATCATATTTATTTTATTTTTTTTGTTGGAGTGTAATTGCTTTACAAGGTTACGTTAGTTTCTGTTGTACAACAGAGTGAATCAGCTATATGTGTACATATATTGCCTCCCTCTTAGGCCTCCCTCCCACCCCCATCCCACCCTTCTAAGGCATCACAGAGCATCAAGCTGAGCTCCCTTTGCTGTACAGCATCCTCTCACTAGCTATCCATTTCACACATGGTAGTGTCAAGTCTATGGTTTTTCCAGTGGTCATGTATAGATGTGAGAGTTGGACTGTGAAGAAAGCTGATCGCTGAAGAATTGATGCTTTTGAACTGTGGTGCTGGAGAAGACTCTTGAGAGTCCCTTGGACTGCAAGGAGATCCAACCAGTCCATTCTAAAGGAGATCAATCCTGGGTGTTCATTGGAAGGACTGATGCTAAAGCTGAAACTCCAATACTTTGGCCACCTCATGCGACGAGTTGACTCACTGGAAAGACTCTGATGCTGGGAAAGATTGGGGGCGGGTGGAGAAGGGGACGACAGAGAATGAGATGGCTGGATGGCATCACTGACTCGATGGACATGAGTTTGAGTGAACTCGGGGAGTTGGTAATGGACAAGGAGGCTTGGCGTGCTGTGATTCATGGGGTCTCAAAGAGTCGGACACGACTGAGCGACTGAACTGAACTGAACTGAACTGAACTGAGTATATACACGTCAATGCCACTCTCCTTTTCCCCCTCCTGTGTTAAAGTGGAAATATTATTGCAAATGAATGAGTTAATGCCAGGAACGTTCTTAACGTAGTTCCTGGCATATGGTAGGTGCTTAATGGATGGTGGTTTTTATTACTAAGAATGGTATCTGCTACCCTGTTTGTTTTCTTCTTGGGTTGTTAAAAAAATGTAGGGAAGGCAAGCCTAGCATACCTTTATTGGTCAAAACACAATTGGCAAATGGTATCCTAAATCTAAGGCATCCCAGGTGGTGTAGAGATAAAGAATCCCTCTGCCAACGCAGGAGACACAGGTTAGACCCCTGGGTCGGGAAGATGCCCTGGAGAAGGAAATAGCAACCCTCTCCAGTACCCTTTTTTTTTTTTTGAGCGGCTCCTTTTTTTTTTTTTATTGGAGGCTAATTATTTTACAATATTATATTGGTTGGTTTTGCCATACATTGACATGAATCTGCCCCGGGTGTACATAAGTTCCCCCTCCTGAACCCCCCTCCCACCTCCCTCCTCCCTTTATCCTCCCTCTGGGTCATCCCCGCACACAAGCCCCGAGCATCCTGTAACATGCATCGACCCTGAACTGGTGATTCGTTTCACATATGACAACATACATGTTTCAATGCCATTCTCCCAAATCATCCCACCCTCACCCTCTCCCACAGAGTCCCAAAGACTGTTCTATACATCTGTATCTTTTTCCTGTCTCGTATACAGGGTTATCATTTACATCTTTCTAAATTCCATATATATGCGTTAGTATACTGTATTGGCGGAGAAGGCAATGGCAAGCCACTCCAGTACTCTTGCCTAGAAAATCCCATGGATGGAGGAGCCTGGTAGTCTGCAGTCCATGGGGTCGCTAAGGGTTAGACACGACTGAGTAACTTCACTTTCACTTGAAAGGGCAACCCACTCCAGTGTTCTTGCCTGGAGAATCCCAGGGACGGGGGAGCCTGGTGGGCTTCCGTCTATGGGGTCACATAGAGTCGGACACGACTGAAGTGACTTGGCAACATACTGTATTGGTGTTTTTCTTTCTGGCTTACTTCACTCTGTATAATAGGCTCCAGTTTCATCCACCTCATTAGAACTGATTCAAATGTATTCTTTTTAACGGCTGAGTAATACTCCATTGTGTATATGTACCAAAGTTTTCTTATCCATTCGTCTGTAGATGGACATCTAGGTTGCTTCCATGTCCTGGCTATTATAAACAGTGCTGCAATGAACATTGGAGTACATGAGTCTCTTTCAATTCTGGTTTCCTCGGTGTGTATGCCCAGGAGTGTGATTGCTGGATCATATGGCAGTTCTATTTCCAGTTTTTTGAGGAATCTCCACACTGTTCTCCATAGTGGCTGTACTAGTTTGCATTCCCACCAACAGTGTAAGAGGGTTCCCTTTTCTCCACACCCTCTCCAGCATTTATTGCATGTAGACTTTTGGATAGCAGCCATTCTGACTGGTGTGAAATGGTATCTCATTGTGGTTTTGATTTGCATCTCTCTGATTATGAGGGATGTTGAGCATTTTTTCATGTGTTTGTTAGCCATCTTTAAGTCTTCTTTGGAGAAATGTCTGTTTAGTTCTTTGGCCCATTTTTTGGTTGGGTCATTTATTTTTCTGGAATTGAGCTGCAGGAGCTGCTTGTATATTTTGGAGATTAATCCTTTATCAGTTGCTTCATTTGCTGTTATTTTCTCCCATTCTGAAGGCTGTCTTTTCACCTTGCTTATAGTTTCCTTTGCTGTGCAGAAGCTTTTGATTTTAATTAGGTCCCATTTGTTAATTTTTGCTTTTATTTCCAATATACTGGGAGGTGGGTCTTGAAGGATCCTGCTGTGATTTATGTCAGAGAGTGTTTTGCCTATGTTCTCCTCTAGGAGTTTTATAGTTTCTGGTCTTACATTTAGCTCTCTCATCCATTTTGAGTTTATTTTGGTGTATGGTGTTAGGAAGTGTTCTAGTTTCATTCTTTTACAAGTGGCTGACCAGTTTTCCCAGCACCATTTGTTAAAGAGACTGTCTTTTCTCCATTTTATATTCTTGCCTTCTTTGTCAAAGATAAGGTGTCCATAGGTGCATGGATTTATCTCTGGGCTTTCTATTTTGTTCCATTGATCTATATTTCTGTCTTTATGCCAGTACCATACTGTCTTGATAACTGTGGCTTTGTAGTAGAGCCTGAAGTCCGGCAGGTTAATTCCCCCAGTTCCATTCTTCTTCCTCAAGGTTGCTTTGGCTATTCGAGGTTTTTTGTATTTCCATACAAATTGTAAGATTATTTGTTCTAGCTCTGTGAAAAATATTGGTAGCTTGATAGGGATTGCACTGAATGTATAAATTACTTTGGGTAGTATACTCATTTTTACAATAGTGATTCTTCCAATCCACGAACACGGTATATTTCTCCATCTATTAGTGTCCTCTTTGATTACTTTCAGTAGTGTTTTATAGTTTTCTATGTACAAGTCTTTTGTTTCCTTAGGTAGATATATTCCTAAGTATTTAATTCTTTTCGTTGCAACAGTGAATGGAATAGTTTCCTTAATTTCTCTTTCTATTTTCTCATTATTAGTGTATAGGAATGCAAGGGATTTCTGTGTGTTAATTTTATATCCTGCAATGTTACTGTAATCATTGATTAGCTCTAGTAGTTTTCTGGTAGAGTCTTTAGGGTTTTCTGTGTAGAGGATCATGTCATCAGCAAACAGTGAAAGTTTTACTTATTCTTTTCCAATTTGGATTCCTTTTATGTCTTTTTCTGCTCTGATTGCTGTGGCCAAAACTTCCAGAACTATGTTGAATAGTAGTGGTGAGAGTGGGCACCCTTGTCTTGTTCCTGACTTTAGAGGAAATGCTTTCAGTTTTTCACCATTGAGGATAATGTTTGCTGTGGGTTTTGTCATATATAGCTTTTATTATGTTGAGGTATGTCCCTTCTATTCCCACTTTCTGGAGGGTTTTTATCATAAATGGATGTTGAATTTTGTCGAAGACTTTCTCTGCATCTATTGAGATAATCATATGATTTTTATTTTTCAGTTTGTTAATGTGGTGTATTACGTTGATTGATTTGCAGATATTGAAGAATCCTTGCATTCCTGGGATAAAGCCCACTTGGTCATGATGTATGATCTTCTTAATGTGTTGTTGGATGCTGATTGCTAGAATTTTGTTAAGGATTTTTGCATCTATGTTCATCAGTGACATTGGCCTCTAGTTTTCTTTTTTTGTGGGATCTTTACCAGGTTTTGGGATTAGGGTGATGGTGGCCTCAAAGAATGAGTTTGGAAGTTTCCCTTCCTCAGCAATTTTCTGGAAGAGTTTGAGTAGAATAGGTGTTAGCTCTTCTCTAAATTTTTGGTAGAATTCAGCTGTGAAGCCGTCTGGACCTGGGCTTTTGTTTGCTGGAAGATTTCTGATTACAGCCTCTAGTGATGGGTGATTACAGCTCTAGTGATCCGTGCTTGTGATGGGTCTGTTCAGATTTTCTATTTCTTCCTGGTTCAGTTCTGGGAAGTTGTACTTTTCTAGGAATTTGTCCATTTCTTCCAGGTTATTCACTTTATTGACATATAGTTGCTGATAGTATTCTCTAATAATCTTTTGTGTTTCTGTTTGTCGGTTGTGATCTCTCCATTTTCATTTCTAATTTTATTGATTTGGTTCTTCTCCCTTTGTTTCTTGATGAGTCTGGCTAGTGGTTTGTCAATTTTATTTACCTTCTCAAAGAACCAGCTTTTGGCTTTGCTGATTTTTGCTATGGTCTCTTTTGTTTCTTTTGCATTTATCTCTGCCCTAATTTTTACGATTTCTTTCCTTCTACTAACCCTGCGGTTCTTCATTTTTTCCTTTTCTAGTTTCTTTAGATGTAGAGTTAGGTTATTTAGTTGACTTTTTTCTTTTTCTTGAGGTGTGCCTGTATTGCTATGAACTTCCCCCTTAGCACTGCTTTTACAGTGTCCCAGAGGTTTTGGGTTGTTGTGTTTTCATTTTCATTCATTTCTATGCATATTTTGATTTCTCTTTTGATTTCTTCTATGATTTGTTCATTATTCAGCAGCGTGTTGTTCAGCCTCCATATGTTGGCATTTTTAATGGTTTTTCTCCCATAATTGAGATCTAATCTTACTGCATTGTGGTCAGAAAAGATGCTTGGAATGATTACAATTTTTTTGAATTTACCAAGGCTAGATTTATGGCCCAGGATGTGATCTGTCCTGGAAAAGGTTCCGTGTGCGCTTGAGAAAAAGGTGAAATTCATTGTTTTGGGGTGAAATGTCCTATAGATATCTATTAGGTCTAACTGTTTTATTGTATCATTTAAAGTTTGTGTCTCCTTGTTAATTTTCTGTTTAGTTGATCTATCCATAGATGTAAGTGGGGTATTAAAGTCTCCCACTATTATTGTGTTAATTTCCCCTTTCATACTTGTTAGTAATTGTCTTACATATTGCGGTGCTCCTATGTTGGGTGCATAAATATTTATAATTGTTATATCTTCTTCTTGGATTGATCCTTTGATCATTATGTATTTTCCTTCTTTGTCTCTTTTCACATCCTTCGTTTTAAAATCTATTTTATCTGATATGAGTATTGCTACTCCTGCTTTCTTTTGGTCTCTATTTGCATGGAATATCTTTCTCCAGCCCTTCACTTTCTGTATGTGTCCCTCGTTTTGAGGTGGGTCTCTTGTAGACAACATATATGGGGGTCTTGTTTTTGTATCCATTCAGCCAGCCTTTGTCTTTTGGTTGGGGCATTCAACCCATTTACGTTTAAGATAATTATTGATAAGTACGATCCTGTAGCCATTTTCTTTATTGCTTTGGGTTCGAGTTTATACACCCTTTCTGTGTTTCCTGTCTAGAGAAGATCCTTTAGCATTTGTTGGAGAGCTGGTTTGGTGATGCTGAATTCTCTCAGCTTTTGTTTGTCTGTAAAGCTTTTGATTTCTCCTTCATATTTGAATGAGATCCTTGCTGGGTATAGTAATCTGGGCTGTAGGTTATTTTCTTTCATCACTTTAAGTATGTCTTGCCATTCTCTCCTGGCCTGAAGAGTTTCTGTTGAAAGATCAGCTGTTATCCTTATGGGGATCCCCTTGTGTGTTATTTGCTGCTTTTCCCTTGCTGCTTTTAATATTTGCTGTTTGTGTTTGATCATTGTTAATTTGATTAATATGTGTCTTGGAGTATTTCGCCTTGGGTTTATCCTGTTGGGGACTCTTTGGGTTTCTTGGACTTGGGTGATTATTTCTTTCCCCATTTTAGGGAAGTTTTCAACTATTATCTCCTCAAGTATTCTCTCATGGTCTTTCTTTTTGTCTTCTTCTTCTGGGACTCCTATGATTCGAATGTTGGAGCGTTTAACATTGTCCCAGAGGCTCTAATATTGTCCTCATTTCTTTTAATTCGTTTTTCTTTTTTCCTCTCTGTTTCATTTATTTCTACAATTCTATCTTCTAGCTCGCTTATCCTGTCTTCTGCCTCTGTTATTCTGTTTGTTCCCTCCAGTGTGTTTCTGATCTCATCTATTCCATTATTCATTGTATATTGACTCTTTTTTATTTCCTCTAAGTCCTTATTAAACCTCTCTTCCATCTTCTTAATCCTTTTCTCCAGGTTATTTAGCTGTAACTCCATTTTGCTTTCAAGATTTTGAATCATTTTCACCACCAAAATTCGAAATTCTTTATCAGGTAGATTCCCTATATCTTCCTCTTTTGTTTGTTTTGGTGGGCATTTATCTTGTTCCTTTACTTGCTGGATATTTCTCTGCCTCTTCTTCTTGCTTATAATGCTTTGCTTGGGGTGGATTTTCCCTCTTCTGGCAGTTTGTGGAGTTCTCTTTGTTATGTAGTTTCCTCGCTGTGTGGGGGGTTGGACGGGTGACTTGTCAAGGTTCCCTGATTAGGGAAGCTTGTGTCGGTGTTCTGGTGGGTGGAGCTGGATTTGTTCTCTCTGGAGTGCAATGAAGTGTCCAGTAATGAGTTATGAGATGTCAGTGGGTTTGGAGTGACTTTGGGCAGCCCTTATATTGAAGCTCAGGGCTATTTTCCTGTGTTGCTGGAGAATTTGCGTGGTATTTCTTGCCCGGGAACTTGTTGACCCTTGGGTGGTGCTTGGTTTTAGTGTGGGTATGGAGACGTTTGATGAGCTCCTATCGATTAATGTTCCCTGGAGTCAGGAGTTCTCTGGTGTTCTCAGGACTCGGGCTTAAGCCTCTTGCCTCTGGTTTTTGGTCTTATTCTTAGAGTAGCCTCTAGACTAGTCTGTCATTTCCAAGGTGGTTCCCTCTGTTTTAGCTTGTTTGCTGGTCTCTTCGGTGTCTAATTTCCACCCTGACACTAGGGTGCGGGTGGACACTTTTTAAAGGCTCAGTTGTTCAGTCCTGTTCTGGGAAGGGAGGAACGCTGCACACGAATATCTCTGGCGTCTGTGGGGAGTGCTCGCAGCATCTCGGCCACACTGGGTTTGCCCCTGCTCACATCACGCATGCTGTCCCAGTCTACACTGCACAGGCTCTAGGTTGCTCTGCCGGGAACTGTCCAAGGCTGGCGCTGGGTTGTATGTACTTCCCAGGTCTGAGCGGCTCAAGTTCAGTTTCTCGGGTACTCCACAAAGTCGCAGACTTGGTTGGGCCTGCATTTTGTGCCTTCCCTGGTCCGAGCAGCTCAGGTGACCAGGTGTTTGGTGAGAGCGGTCGCTGCGACTTATCGCCTCCCCAGTCCCTGCCACTTGGTTTTCTGGGTGTACGACCGGCGCACCTTCTCAGGTGGATATCGACCTGCCCGAGCCCAAGAAGTCTTGATTAGCAACAAGCCTGTGTGCAGTTTGTATCGGATGCCTTTCTGGGGCCGTGGTTGCCCCTACAGCTCTGGCTGACCTCCCTGCCTGTCTCGGCAGGTGATGGGGCATGTGCCGACCGCAGCTGGCTTGCTCTGCTCAGTCCTTTGTTCTGTGAAAGGGGCTGGCGGAATCTTAGAGCTTTCCGCCTTTTCGTGGGGAAGCTATCCCAGTCTGCTTTGCTATCCCCAGTTCTCTCAGATTGTTCTCGCGGCATTCAAGCCCAGTCCTCTCTCTAAGCAGTTCAGCCGGCTCCTCCCTGCCCAGCCCCCGCTTGCTAATGGTGTATGCAGGCGTCTGCGCTGCTTCTCTGCTGGGAGTTACCGTTTGGCGGGTAATCTGTGGGTTTTAAAAAAATCTTAAAAAAAAAAAAGAGGGTTATGTGGCCCTCTGAGGTTCCAAGGCTTGCCACAGATTCGCCAGTGAGAGTGTTTCCTGGTGTTTGGAAGCTTTTCTCTTTTTAAAGCCTCCCTTCCTGGGATGGAGCTCCATCCTTACTTCTTTTGTCTCTCTTTTTATCTTTTATGTTTTTTTCCTACCTCGAAGACAATGGGCTGCTTTTCTGGGTGCGTGATTTCCTCTGCCAGCATTCAGAAGTTGTTTTGTGGACTTTACTCTGCGTTCAAATGTTCTTTGGATGAATTTGTGGGGGAGAGAGTAGTCTCGCTGCCATATTCCTCCACCATCTTGTTCCTTCTTCTCCAGTTCTCTTGCCTGGAGAATCCCATGGACTGAGAAGCCTGGCGGGCTACAGTCCACAGGGTCACAAGAGTTGGACATGACTGATCACACGTATGTACCCAGATATTCTAATCTATTTATTAATATGGATCCAGGGCAGGACCTTCTAGATGGCAGGCAGTCTAAAAACCACGTTTGTAAGAGATGGTTGACACATTGGGAGAGCTTACCCCCAAAAAATAAGACCTGTAGGAGTACTACAGATGACTTAGAAGATAATGTATGATCAAGTATAAACGATAGTAGATATATTTGGGGACATCCTCAAAGGGGAGGCCAGGGCTCATAACTTACCTGGGCAGATGCTTAGAATCTGCCCTGATACAGAGGGGCTGTCTCCAGCAGATTACATCTCTCTGAGGCAGCATCATGTCTGTCTGAACCTGTACTGCACCTCTTGGGTCCAGCATTCTGTTCAGTTCAGTTCAGTTACTCAGTCTTGTCCGACTCTTTGTGACCACATGGACTGCAGCACACCAGGCCTCCCTGTCCATCACCAACTCCCGGAGTTTACCCAAACTCATGTCCATTGAGTCTGTGATACCATCCAACCATCTCATCCTCTGTCATCCACTTCTCCTCCTGCCTTCAGTGTTTCCCAGCATCAGGGTCTTTTCAAACGAGTCAGTTCTTCACATCAGGTTATAATAGCATTGAATGAATATTTGTCTCATAAAGCAGAGAAGCAGACCTGGACAACCACGTAATGATTCCAAGGTCTTTTGCAAGCCAACCTAAACTTTCTGTGGTTCTCCCTCAATCTAGCCAACTTTAGAGTATATTCAACTCTCTTTGTTGTTGTTTAGTCGCTAAGTCTTGTCCGACTCTTTTGTGACCCCACAGACTACAGCCCGGCAGGGTCCTCTGTCCATGGGATTTCCTAGGCAAGAATATTGGAGTGGGTTGACATTTCCTTTTGACCCAGGGATTGAACTCGTATCTTTTGTGTTTCCTGTATTCGCAGGTGGATTCTTCACTGCTGAGCCACCAGAGCACTCAGTTAATTACCTTTGTAATTGGAAGGACTGATGCTAAAGCTGAAACTCCAATACTTTGGCCACCTCATGCGACGAGTTGACTCACTGGAAAAGAGTCTGATACTGGGAGGGATTGGGGGTGGGAGGAGATGGGGACGACAGAGAATGAGATGGCTGGATGGCATCACTGACTTGATGGACATGAGTTTGAGTGAACTCTGGGAGTTGGTGATGGACAGGGAGGCCTGGCGTGCTGTGATTCATTGGGTCGCAAAGAGTCAGACATGACTGAGCGACTGAACTGAACTGAACTGAAGCTTATTATATTTTTTTCACAGAAAGAATTCAGTAAATATGGGCTACTCTAAAATAAACATCACTAACAGTGTTCTCCTATGCAATATGTTAAAACTACAAACACAGGAAACTTCTGAAATTGAATATTTGGGATTCATGAGACACTGTCTCACATAAGTAATTGTCAAGGAACAAATGGAAATATAAAGCTGTCAAAATTTCAAGGGGTTTATACGGTCATTAGTTTAACTTCATATGATACTTGGATCCCAACCTCCCTGCCAAATGGATGTTCAGCCTGTGCTTGAACATTTTTGGTGATGAGAAATGTACCTCCCTTGAAAATAGGTATGGCCCTGAATTTGACAGCATGGACTTCAGGGCAATCGAGACCCTAGATTCAAATCCCAGTGCCACTTCTTATGAGCTAACTTTGTGCCTTTTGGAAGTTATTTGGGTCTTCACTTTCTCATTTGCAAAGTGGGAAAATAATGCTGCCTATGTCATAGAGTAAGTGTGAAATATAAAATGGTTGTATCATTGCTTGGCACTTGGCAAACATCCAAAAATGGTAGTTCTTTTGTTTACTGAGGCAGAACTATTTACTAGATTGACTATTAGAAAAAATTTTCCTTCTACAGTTGAAGTTTTTCTTCTTTGTTTTAGAAGGTCAAATAGGTGTAGAATCTAATGCCATCTTTAACTGACTGATAGTGGCTTTCTGGAGAGCAATGCTCGTAACATTGTAAGGCTTTCTCCAGTAGGAAAGAAAGACAAGATGACTTAGTGATGTAAGGCTTGATGCAAGAATTGGGAAATGGGGAGGTAGAAATTTTGTGAGTGAAAACATTTGGGCAGTTCATTGGTAGTTCTATTTTCCTCCTCAGGATCCTTCAAAATGTTTCTGTTCTCTCATATCCCCCTAATTCTTCTCATCTCATGCACCCAGCCCCCCAAACTTATATTTTTCCTATTCTTTTGCTGACTGGCTGTGCTCACATCAGTGATGCCCCTCTTATTCAGAGAGCAGGAACAAGTGCTGAGAAGCTGTCAAAAAGCCCTTGCTTTTTAAACAATTCATCAAATGAGACAATGACTTATTGAAAGCACAATATGAATAAGGAGAGGCTGGTCTCAACTTTTGATGTAACAGAGTGACAATTAAACTTCAACTAAAGAAACACAAAGCTCTAAAGCAAGGCTCAAGCACTGAAAACACAGAGACCTTCAGGTCTTTTGGTGTGGGGACAACCGTGCTACTTGCCTTAATAGTCCCTGAGGGCTTCATTATATGATATCAGAGAACAATAATTGGCACACATAAGGTTGCCTCACTTACCAGAAAAACAATACATTATAATCATTGTATTCTGTTAAAGGAAGCAGGGAGGTCTACAGTGCTCTTTACAAAGGTTATCAACAATTAATTAAAATAAGGAAATACTATTGCTAAAAAGATTCTGAAAATTTTATTATGTGAAACACCCCATTCATTGAACATACTGCATAATTAGAAATGCTTTTTAACCTCAATCACATTTAGTTGGCATATTTAAAAGCAGAAACTATTCAGTGCTGTAGACAAATTATAAATTAAATAGATAAGAAATAAATATGAGGGGGCGATGTAGAGTTCATTAGGCGAGAGAGTGGATATTGATTTTATTTTCTTTCTACAAGCATTTACCAAGTGCTTTTTGTAAGCCAGACACTGTACTGGGCCCCAGCAATGCTAAAGGAATGAGATGTGGTCACTTGCTCAGAGAGTTCTTAGTCTAGCAGGAGAAACTAACATGTTAACAATAATTATAGCACAACTGAAGGAAAGTAATTCTGCCTGGCAAAAGATGAAGGGTATGGCAGGCAAAGCTAAGAGGAGACATAATACTTCAATAGCGTATTGAAGAATAAGTAGGAATTTGTTATTTTCCAGATATGCAAAGGGAGAGGTATCTTAAGAAGTCATAATATTTTCTGTTGTTTAGCAACCCCTACGCTATATCATCATAGAAGGAACAGAGAGCCCAAAATGAGTTTTGCTGGGAAAAAATGAATTTGGGGAATTCTTATAGGAAGGAAGGAAATATTAGAAATAAGTCTGAACTCAAAGGAGAGAGAAAACCTAAAACATTTAGATACAAGGAAAGGCTGGAGAGGAAGTTGAATTTACATGGTGGAGCAAAGTATGTGTTAGACCAAGTCAGGAGAACCGCATTTTAGTGGGGCTGTAGCCCTGACCACTATGACCTGATTTGGGTATGAGCTTTACAATATGTTTCAAGTCACAGCCACCTAGTTACTTCTTCAGACTTTTAATAAGGGGCTGAACCAGCTTCAGTCAAGTTTCCTTCTCGAGCTAACATGCCCCCATGCCCTGCAAGGCTAGGGAGCGGGAAAGACAGCACCTGGAACATAGTAGGTGTTCCCTAAATTCAAAAGAATGAACTGCAGCCTTTCTTTGAAGAACCAGAGGGAACGTGTGCCATCTTGTAAAAAGAATTCAAATGGCATTAGACAAATGTCTGATTTTGCGAGTGGCTGGTGTTCTGTATGTGAACTGGGGTTGGAACTCAAACAGAGGTGACTGGCAATGAGATGATGACACTAATGATACAGTAAGAGGGAGATACCTGAGGATTTATTGCCCTAGGAATGGCAAGAAAGAGGAGATCAAATATTGGCAGGAATGTCAACATTTGGGAATGCTGTTGTGGGACTTAAGTGGCTTAACCTGTGGTATCGTGTTTCTCTACATTGAGACTGTGAGCCTGATCCATGTCCTTGGGGAGTTGGGCTAGATTGACCTCATATGTGATGATCAAGTGTTCTGTAAATAGTCAAGGAGGATGAGGAGCCACATATCCACCTTGTCCTGAAGAAAACTCATGAGACTCAGAGGGGAGGCTGGGACAGGCTATTACACACCTAATGGAGAGCATTAAAATTAATGCCAGCCACTAGCCCTTCTAATCCTTCTGATTATATTTTATATTCTCCTTAACAATTTCCACAACACCTTGGTAAAAACCTTATTTGACTGGTCCATGGGGATCAGTGTGTCATGGGGAAAGTCCTAGGAAACCAGTAACTATCTACAGATCTGCAGTTTTGCAACAACCCTCAGCGTACCACTGTCTGAAGCTTCCACTGTTTTCAGAGGCAATGGTCTTGTCATGAATGGGTTCCCAGAGATCTGAGCAGAAAGAAGGCATAGTGCAGAAAGTCACCTCAGTGTGAGGAAATGGGTGCCTTGAGGAACTTCTCATCTTACTATTATCACAGAGGCTTTGAGGGCATAGAAGTTAAGTAAGGGTGCAAATAGCAAGGTGGAAGTGAGTAGCAATTATCCCTGAGCATGGCACTTTTCCATAGGTACATATAACAAGTTTATGAAGAAGGAATTTGATTCACGTCAAGCTCTTTGATAAGTGATATTGTCTCAACAGGTTATTATATAAAACACCAAAAAAGTTAAAAGTACTCATATTGTCACTGCTTTCTATTAACAAATTATATGAGTAAACATGATGTTTCCATTCTACCTACCAAAAATAACCACTTAATATTTTGCTGTAAATCTTTTATGAGTTCTCTCTGTCTCTCTATTTTTGTGTATATATGTGTGGGATAATTCTGTGTATATTAGTCTGAAACTATGGATATTGTAGATATGTTTATATATTGATAGATATAAATATATAATTTTAACAAAAAGCTGCATAATTTCAATCAGTGCTCTACTAGTGGACGCTTATTTTTTTTAATTTTGTTGTAAACATACTGCAACAAAAATGCTATGTATGCTTTCAATTCTGTAGGCTGAGTCCTAGAAAAGGAACTAGAAGGTCAAAGGCTACAGACATTAAAAATTTTACTTTTCAAAAGAAGTTGGGTCAGTTAACATTCCCAATAACAGTATTTGAGAGTACTTATTTTTGTTACCTCTGGCATCACTTTGAAATGATGCCACTTTGCCAAATTGACAGCTGAAAACTAGTAACTCATTAGTGATATAGTTTGTAATTCCCTGACAGCTAGAAGGTTGGCCATTTTCTGTGTTTACTGTATATTTGTATTTTCTTTTCTTATAATTGCCTATTCATATATTTTGCTCATATTTGTGTTGAGTTATTTTATTTTGAATTAACTTTTAGGAACTCATTATATGTTCCATATTAACCCTTTGTTGACTTTTTCTTCTGAAGACAAGTGACCTTCAAAGAAATGTTTAAGAAACAAAACTGTTTATTCAAAGAAACTCTCATGCTAAAGCTCAATACATGCCATGAAGTGGGGCTGTAAAATGTGGTCTTTAAATACTATTGCCCACTAAAAATACATCAGAATTCTTTGGGACATTGGCTAATTCCAGATCTGGGACACAAGAGGTACAAGAAGCACCTAGGACATCTTGACATACTAGAGAAAATTTATCAAAGAATACAAATGTTCAGGAGCCAATCTCAGTCAGCTCCGGCTGGAAAAAGATGTGAAAATGTTAGAATAAAAAGGACATTAACTGCAATGAATTAAAACACATCAAATGGTTTGCATTTTAAACCATGAGGTTTAAAATATACATTAGAAACTCTTGATTGGTTCAAAAAAACAACTAGTTATAAAAGCTTAGTTAATTTATCAATAAAGAAATTCGTCATTCATCCCACCTTTCCTGTACTGCAGGCTAATCACAAAGGTGATAAGTCTTCAGCTGACAAATAAAGTTATTAAAGATTAGAATATTACCAGTTGTACAAGGGATCAAGTGCAATGACCTTCTGATGAATTCTGTTGGTGGTTCATAAGTCTGAACCCCTAATGAAATAAGGATCTAGGCAATGACCATACATGGCTGTTAATTCCACAAAGAGCTCAATATTAACTAGATATTAAATGCCTCCTGATAAACCTCTGCAATATTCTTGCCAAGAAAATAAAAACTAACTGAGCAAATCTCTCACTATAGTGACCATATTACAGGAAATACAGGGGCCAGAGGTGTAACATGTAAAATGATGTCATGGGGATGATATCAGCAAAACTCAGACTGTAGAATAAAAGCCATGGTTACTGCAGCAAAGTTCAAGACCCAAAGGAGAGGAAGACGGGGTTTGGGGAGAGGAAATGATCTTTAGAGCAAATGAGACTAGAGAGACCTATCAACTAATTTCAATATATGGACCTTATTTTAATCTTGATTTGAATGCATACACTTAAAAATATGACAGTTAGGCGTGATATTACAAAATTAACATTAGCTTTTTAGGTAGGATCATGGTTCATTATTTTTGAAAAAGATTATGTCTTAGAGATACCCACTGACAATATTTACAGATGAAATGATATGCTGCCTGGGATTTGCTTCAAAATTATCTGGGTGATGAGGGTGATAGAGAAGATGAAAGAAAACTGCCCATGTGTTAACAACTGTTGAAATGAGGTGAGAGGTATTTGGAGGTTCATTGTAGTACTCTCTCTACTTTCACATGTGCTTTAAAGTGTCTATAACGATGGCTGGTTGTCTTGTTAAAGCAGAGTTGGGGTGTGCAAGGCTCTGCTGGCTCAGCCCTCATCCTCACATGCACTGAGACACTTGGAAAATCTCTGGGGTGCCACCAGGGCAAATCTTCTTGAGAGCGTGGATTTTTGTTCCTTTTTATCCCTAAAGAATCCTCGGTGTTTAGAACAGTGCTTGGCACATAGTAGGTTCTCAGCATTTCGTGGCATGGATGAACACTTCTCACGTGGCAGTGACAGATGTTAGGTTAGTGTCATCAGAATCTCTTGAGGCACGGGTTACACCAGAGAGGACTGGATACAAGTCTCCAAGATTTTGTCCATCTTGGGCCTTCTGGAGACTATGGGCACAAATGAATCCACAAGTTCATGTCTTAGTTACAAAACCAGAATGTCAGAGATCTGTCTCATATCGCAAGCTAAAGACCTTGACAGCCTCGTGGGTCTATGGCAAGGCTGACCTAACCCACCAGGTCCACAGAGGTCCCCAAACCAGAGGCTTCCATATTAGCAACGACTTCAGTTCAGTTCAGTTCAGTTGCTCAGTCGTGTCTGACTATTTGCGACCCCATGAATCACAGCATGCCAGGCCTCCCTGTCCATCACCAACTCCCGGAGTTCATTCAAACTCATGTCCATCCAGTCGGTGATGCCATCCAGCCATCTCATTCTCTGTCGTCCCCTTCTCCTCCTGCCCCCAATCCTTCCCAGCATCAGAGTCTTTTCCAGTGAGTCAACTCATCGCATGAGGTGGCCAAAGTATTGCAGTTTCAGCTTTAGCATCAGTCCTTCCAATGAACACCCAGGATCAACCTCCTTTACATTGGACTGGTTGGATCTCCTTGCAGTCCAAGGGACTCTCAAGAGTCTTCTCCAGCACCACAGTTCAAAAGCATCAATTCTTCAGTGATCAGCTTTCTTCACAGTCCAACTCTCACATCCATACATGACCATGGGAAAAACCATAGCCTTGACTAGATGGCCCTTTGTTGGCAAAGTAATGTCTCTGCTTTTTAATATGCTATCTAGGTTGGTCATAACTTTCCTTCCAAGGAGTAAGCGTCTTTTAAGTTCATGGCTGAAATCAGCATCCGCAGTGATTTTGGAGCCCCAAAAAATAAAGTCTGACACTGTTTCCACTGTTTCCTCATCTATTTCCCACGAAGTGATGGGACCAGATGCCATGATCTTTGTTTTCTGAATGTTGAGCTTCAAGCCAACCTCTTCACTCTCCTCTTTCACTTTCATCAACAGGCTTTTGAGTTTCTCTTCACTTTTTGCCATAAGGGTGGTGTCATCTGCATATCTGAGGTTATTGATATTTCTCCAGCAATCTTGATTCCAGCTTGTGCTTCTTCCAGCCCAGCGTTCCTCATGATGTACTCTGCATAGAAGTTAAATAAGCAGGGTGACAATATACAGCCTTGACGTACTCCTTTTCCTATTTGGAACCAGTCTGTTGTTCCATGTCCAGTTCTGACTGTTGCTTCCTGACCTGCATACAGGTTTCTTAGGAGGCAGGTCAGGTGGTCTGGTATTCCCATCTCTTTCAGAATTTTCCACAGTTTATTGTGATCCACACAGTCAAAGGCTTTGGCATAGTCAATGAAGCAGAAATAGATGTTTTTTTGGAACTCTCTTGCTTTCTCCATGATCCAGCGGATGTTGGCAATTTGATCTCTGGTGCCTCTGCCTTTTCTAAAACCTGCTTGAACATCTGGAAGTTCACGGTTCACATATTGCTGAAGCCTGGCTTGGAGAAATTTGAGCATGACTTTACTAGCATGTGAGATGAGTGCAATTGTGCGGTAGTTTGAGCATTCTTTGGCATTGCCTTTCTTTGGGATTGGGATGAAAACTGACTTTTCCAGTCCTGTGGCCACTGCTTGATTTTTCCAAATTTGCTGGCTTATTGAGTGCAGCACTTTTACAGCATCATCTTTCAGGATTTGAAATAGCTCAACTGGAATTCCATCACCTCCACTAGCTTTGTTCGTAGTGATGCTTTGTAAGGCCCACTTGACTTCACATTCCAAGATGTCTGGCTCCAGGTGAGTGATCACGCCATCGTGATTATCTTGGTCATGAAGATCTTTTTTGTACAGTTCTTCTGTGTATTCTTGCCACCTCTTCTTAATACCTTCTGCTTCTTTTAGGTCCATACTATTTCTGTCCTTTATTGAGCCCATCTTTGCATGAAATGTTCCCTTGGTATCTCTAATTTTCTTGAAGAGGTCTCTTGTTTTTCCTTTTCTGTTCTTTTCCTGTATTTCTTTGCACTGATCGCTGAGGAAGGCTTTCTTATCTCTCCTTGTTATTCTTTGGTACTCTGCATTCAGATGCTTATATCTTCCCTTTCTCCTTTGCTTTTTACTTCTCTTCTTTTCACAGCTATTTGTAAGGCCTCCTCAGACAGCCATTTTGCTTTTTTGCATTTCTTTTCCATGGGGATGGTCTTGGTTCCTGTCTCCTGTACAATGTCACGAACCTCCATCCAGAGCTCATCAGGCACTCTATCTATCAGATCTAGTCCCTTAAATCTATTTCTCACTTCCACTGTATAATCATAAGGGATTTGATTGAGGTCATATCTGAATGGTCTAGTGGTTTTCCCTACTTTCTTCAATTTCAGTCTGAATTTGGCAATAAGGAGTTCATGATCTGAGCCACAGTCAGCTCCTGGTCTTGTTTTTGCTAACTGTATAGAGCTTCTCCATCCTTGGCTGCAAAGAATATAATCAATCTGATTTCGGTGTTGACCATCTGGTTGATTTCCATGTGTAGAGTCTTCTCTTGTGTTGTTGGAAGAGGGTGTTCGTTATGACCAGTGCGTTCTCTTGGCAAAACTCTATTAGCCTTTGCCCTGCTTCATTTCTTGCTCCAAGGCCAAATTTGCCTGTTACTCCAGGTGTTTCTTGACTTCCTACTTTTGCATTCCAGTCCCCTATAATGAAAAGGACATCTTTTTTGGGTGTTAGTTCTAAAAGGTCTTGTAGGTCTTCATAGAACCATTCAACTTCAGCTTCTTCAATGTTACTGGTTGGGGCATAGGCTTGGATTACTCTAATGTTGAATGGTTTGCCTTGGAAACGAACAGAGATCATTCTGTCGTTTTTGAGATTGCATCCAAGTACTGCATTTAGGACTCTTTTGTTCACCATGGTGGCTACTCCATTTCTTCTAAGGGATTCCTTCCCACAGTAGTAGATATAATGGTCATCTGAGTTAAATTCACCCATTCCAGTCTATTTTAGTTCACTGATTCCTAGAATGTCTACATTCACTCTTGCCATCTCCTGTTTAACCACTTCCAATTTGCCTTGATTCATGGACCTAACATTCCGGGTTCCTATGCAATATTGCTCTTTACAGCATTGGACCTTGCTTCTATCACCGGTCACATCCACAACTGGGTATTGGTTTTGCTTTGGCTCCATCCCTTCATTCTTTCTGGAGTTATTTCTCCACTGAGCTCCAGTAGCATACTGGGCACCTACCGACCTGGGGAATTCCTCATTCAGTATCCTATCATTTTGCCTTTTCATACTGTTCATGGGGTTCTCAAGGCAAGTATACTGAAGTGGTTTGCCATTCCCTTCTCCAGTGGACCACATTCTGTCAGACCTCTCCACCATGACCCGCCCGTCTTGGGTGACCCCAGGTAGCATGGCTTAGTTTCATTGAGTTAGACAGGGCTGTGGTCCGTGCGATCAGATTGACTAGTTTTCTGTGATTATGATTTCAGTGGGGTGCGTTAAAAAGGAGCACAACTGTGCCACTTGCAGAGACATGGATGGACCTAGAGATGGTCCTACAGAGTGAAGTCAGAAAGAGAAAAACAAGTATCATACATTAATGCATATATGTGGAATCTAGAGAAATGGCGCAGATGAACCTATCTGCAAAGCAGAAATAGAGACACAGATGGAGAGAACAAATGTGTGGCCACAAAGGTGGGTAAGAGAGAGTGGGATGAACTGGGAGATTGGGACTGACATATATACACTACTGTGTAGAAAATAGATAGCTAATGAAAACCTACTGTATAGCTCAGCAAACTGTACCCAGTGCTGTGTGGTGACCTAATGGAAAGAAAATCCAAAAAAGAGTGGATTATGTGTATACATAAAGCTGATTCACTCTGCTCTACAGTAGAAACTAACACAACATTGTAAGGCAACTATATTCCTATCAAACTTTAAAAAAAAACTATGGGCTCCTGGGCCCCACCTTCAGAAATTCAGGTTCCCATCTGCCGGCACAGGACCCAGGCAAGCAATTATACAACAAAACCCCACGTGTGATTGTGAGGGCTATAAGCACTGTTACCCAGATTATCTCCTCAGCCCCATTCCGCCCAGCCTTCAGAGCTGTGGTCCAGTAACAGCACTCCTATAGGCTCTCCCTCTTGGCAGGAGGCTGAGTGGCCTTCTCTTCTAGGGTGCTGAGAAGTCTACTGTGGACACAGACGGAGTTCCAGGTTCATTACCTACCTCCTCCTGGCTCCCTAGCTCAACTCAGCTCAGTATTTGTTTTCTGAAGTTGAAACATGTTGCTTTTATGGGCAGTCACTCCTCCTTCTCAGTAGGCAACCCTCTTGCCCTAAAGATGAATTGTCCTGCTTCTTTGTTTTCAACTAGTAATTTACTAGTTTCTGGAGGTGGGGCTTCCTGTGGTTGCAGTTACTCTCTGGGCTAGTGCTTGCAATTGATAGCCTCCCTGCAAATTACTTGGGAGATGAACCACCTCCTTAGCTTAGAAGAAGTCTGGTTGATCCTTCCCGGGCCTCGACCAACTTCTGCTTTCCTCTTCTATAACCTTATTGATTAATCAAAACTATTGCTTACAGCTGCTGCTTAATGGATGATGGCTCTGGAGTTTTTCTGAATACAATTATTTATTGCTTTATTGATGTGCTACTTATTACTCTGTTAAGTACCATAGGGTGTTTAATTATGTGAAAGGGAAGTGCAAAGGCAGTTGCTGAAAGCTGGAGTTAAAGAGGCCCAGTACCTGAGTTCCTGACAATATGTCATAAAACAGCTTTAAAACACATGCACACACAAAGGACAAGCCTTGTTCTAAAGTTTAATGAGCTTGGAAACAGACTAGGCTTAGGGAGCTGCCTTGCCACTTTGCTGTCTGTTATTAGCCATAGCACAAGCAATGAAATCTTGATATTTTAAATGAAAAGGAGACTTTTTTTTTTTTTTTTTGCAGGGGGTGGTGCTTTCATGCCTTTTCTATTTATTGCTGTTGATTGAAGAGTCTGTGCTAAAGGGCACAGATAGAAGAATAGCTGATGGGACTGAAAAATGACTTCTGTTAGAATGGGGTGGGGGCCCAAAATGCCCACAGGTTCTATGGACTGGAACCTCCTTTTTGATAGGTAGTCAATTCTTGCCATTCCTGAAGGCAGTCATACTGCTCCAGGAGAAACTTGAGAAAAAAATGCAAAGGGTGTTGAAGCACCTATTGAATTTTGCATCTGTCCTGTCCCTGACAGTGGGGATGAATTTCCTGGCATGGTGTCAACAAGTTTAATGCCTCAGAGGCCTTGGTGAAGGTGTGCCATGTTTGGGTAAGCTCCTTACTGCCAAGTCCGAGTCCTGACCTGGCAAAGAAAGAGAAAGTTCCATTATTTTAATTCTTTAGATCGGAGGTTTTCAAGTTAAGCTCTGAGGCATTCTAGGATTCTTTATTTCAAAGATGGGCAATCTCACTCATCATGTGCTAAGCTGAGGCAGCAAGATCTTTGGGCAAAACATTTGGGTTGGGGACCTAATGGACAGCCTTGCTGACCCCAGAACCTCTCCTTCTCTCCTCCTGCAAGGCAAAGTCTTCCTCCCTCTCCCCTAGGAATCTCACCTGTTGTGGGAAGGCTCCACAGTTTTGATTTAGGGAGGAGAAGCTACTTTTATTCTTCTAGTCCCCTGAAAATCAGGACTATATAATAAATAAATATCTCAGGAAATGATGCCATCACAGAGACAAGCATGTACGTATGCTTAATCACTCAGTTGTGTCCGACTCTTTGTGATCTCATGGACTATACCCGCCAGGCTACTCTGTCCATGGGATTTCCCAGGCAAGAATACTGGAGCAGGTTGCCATTTTCTACTCCAGGAGATCTTCCCAATCCAGGGAGTGAACCCACAAGTATGGATACCTAATAAATAATTTGTCTGATAGGTTACACTGTATTACAAAGAGCTCCCAGCCTGCAGTAAGAAGGTGTTGAAATCATACTTCTGCCACTTTTCAGTTTCATGACTGTGGAACAGCCACTTAATTTCTTTGTTAACAAAATGGAGAAAATGGTAGCTGCACACAAGCTTGTGGTGGGTATTAGTTGAGACAATAGATGCAAAAAGTCCAGCCTTGTCCCTGATACCTGGTGACTGAGCAAATATTAATGTTCACTTTTTCCAGGTAATATATGTAACATTCATTCTTTTAGATAAGAAAAAAATAGATACCCATTTTTGACTTTTAATGTAGTCCTTCTTAGAATTTTTGTTCCATGTTGAATATTATAGAGGCTGTACACTCATTAAGTAAGGTTAAGTAAAAGTTCAGGATTATAACATTGTACATAAAACATAATGTTTCTTGAAAGTATATTTTTACAAACATTTATTTACTAAAATTTTTAAAAATATTTGTGAAATTGGGATCAAATATTGTATGCAGTTGTATATCCTACTTTTTTATACACTTTTATCATGACAGGCTCATTTAGCAAAGATTTGTTTTGTTTTGGAACTTTTAACTCTGTTCCCAAGAATTCCTGGGAACTAAGTTTGCTCAAGTACATTTTTTTAAAAAGTTGTTTACAATACTTAAAAGCCCAGATTTATCCTATGTAACAGAAAATGTCTGAAAGAAAATGGGTACTTTTCCATCACTAGGATTCAAACCTGCAGAGATAGCACAGCACCAGGGATGACTGTTTCATTCCTAGCATCAGGCAGTCAGGATTTGAATTCAGCTCTTCTACTTACTAGCTCTAACTTGACCTTGGAAAAGCTCTTTCAACCTCTCTGAGCTCCAGTTTCACATTTGTAAAAGGGGAAGCTAATGGCACAAAATCTAGAAGGATGATGAGGAATGGTGGATGTAACCTAGGTCAGGCACTGTGCCTGGCACAGAGTAAGTGCTCCGTAAATGAACAGTATGCTAGCAGGTATTATTCTCCTCAAGTGAGTTCATTGAGATGCAAGGGAGGGAACTAATCACAAAGAGGACTAACTGCTTAAATTCATCCTTGTTGCCTTGGCTGAATTCTTCTGGAAGGCTTGCTGCTGCTAAGTCACTTCAGTCGTGTCCGATTCTGTGCGACCCCACAGATGGACGCCCACCAGGCTCCCCCGTCCCTGGGATTCTCCAGGCAAGAACACTGGAGTGGGTTGCCATTTCCTTCTCCAATGTGTGAAAGTGAAAAGTGAAAGTGAAGTTGTTCAGTCATGTCTGACTTGTAGTGACCCCATGGACTGCAGCCTACCAGGCTCCTCTGTCCATGGGATTTTCTAGGCAAGAGTACTGGAGTGGTTGCCATTGCCTTCTCCATCTGGAAGGCTTAGCAATACCATAAAATAAGAGCATTTGGAGAGTGTGGTCATGATTTTGTCTTCTCTTGTAGAATATGCTCCGTCCAGTGACTCTCAATGCTCTGTTGCAAAACTTATTCCCCTCAAGATGCTAAACATTAAAAAAAAATACATATTATTAATTAGATTTTCTTTATTTTTTCTCTATTATAGCTACATGTTGATGGTATCAAAATATCATAATATTACAGAAAATCAGTGTTATAGAGTGGTTTAAAACCTTCTCTTTGGCTTTAGGCAGACCTGGGCTACAGTTTTGCATAACATGGGCAAATATCTAAGCCTCAGTTTTATCAGCTGTGAAATAGGGATAATAAAAGGGCACTCCCTTTTGTATCTGCTACCATGATCAGCACATACTCAATGCTCAGACAGGCTGAGGGAATCGTCCCCAGGCTAAGTTTTAGGCGTTATCTCCTGGTGTGTTGTGCATGAGACTCCCCTTGCCTGCCCTTTCCAGGCAGGTCCACTCTGATGCCTGGCTATATGACTTCACTGGTTCAATGGTTCCAGTATAAACTCTAATCTTCATTCATCTAGAATCTTAATAAGCACTCCATCCTAAATGTGAGCCACAAGATCCACGTGGGCAAGTGCCTGCTGAACAGTCTCTTGTCCACCCTGACTGCCTGGATGAGCACCGATGACTCAAACCGAATTTCCTCTCTGTGTACCTCCAATAGGCCTCTACACAATCTACAACCCAACCCAAATACAAATCAGATTGGGGGCATTTGGAGAAATGGAGAGGCACTCCCCTACATTGGAAGGATGATTTATGATTTCAAAGTCCTCTTCTGCTCGGAAGTGAGATGACATACAGAAAAGGACTGTGCAAACTATCGAGTGCTCAATAAGTATGACTTAGTCCTCTTATGATAGCCTCTTAGGATCTCACTCTCGGGGGAATGAACAGCAAAATATTTTTGTCTCCACTTCCAAGATGGGGAAGTCCTGTAGCAGAGAGGTTAAGTGACTGGCTTGAAGTTACTGGGTTGGCTGAAAATTTCGTTTGGGTTTTTCCTTAATATCATATGGAAAAAACCTGAACAAAGTTTTTGGCTAACCCAATATATGAATATTTGGTGGCACAAGTGGGATTCAAAGTCAGAGAACTGACTCTTTAATCATTATATTAGCACTGAGTACTTACCACGTGTCAATTACTGTCCCCAGTCTTTGATCACTTACTTCTCCAGTTTTATACCATATGATACTATAAAACAGGCAATTTATATATGGAGCCACAGAGACTAAGGGAAGTAATTTGCTCAAGTTTTTACAACTGGAAAGTGATGGAAGTGATATTTAAACTTTGGTCTGTCTGATAGCAAGCCTGAGCCCATATTATATAGCTTCTAAAGAAAAGTGTTAATAGTTCAATATTAAATATTGCATAACTCTGATGATGAGAGGGATTGGGGGCAGGAGGAGAAGGGGACGACAGAGAATGAGATGGCTGGATGGCATCACTGACTCGATGGAGGTGAGTTTGAGTGAACTCCAGGAGTTGGTGATGGACAGGGAGGCCTGGCGTGCTGTGATTCATGGGGTTGCAAAGAGTCGGACGCGACTGAGCGACTGAACTGAACTGAAACCATATATGTGCAGCTTTAAAACTGTTAACTGATGTCTTATTCTGTCCTTCCTTTCTTCGTTTAACAAACATCGATTAAGCCCCTATGATGCTTTAGCTACTGTACTAGACACAACAAAGAACTGCAGTTAAACGTCTCAGAAGTCATTGCTGATGTTTAGACACCTCTGTTAGAATACTTCCCATAGTCCCTCACTCTGATGACACTTGAGCGTGCCAGCCTGGTTTCCAATTCCCAGCTCCTGCATTTTGCGGCTTGAGAGTTTCTTTTGGCTACCCAAAACCTACTTTGTTGGCCTATGTGGTCAGCTGCGGGTACCCCGGAATTAATGCCTCTCAGGAACAACTTCATCCAAAGACTGATGGCAGCTGGTATATAAACACCCCAGCTCTACCTCTCAGGTGGGATAATTCTGAGGTGTGTGTTCTACACTGGCTTCCAGAGTTTTCCATGGAATTAAGCTCCAGGTGCTGACTTGTAGCTGGCTTGGGTTGGCCAAAAAGCTGGTTAGGTTTTCCCATAACATCAAATGGAAGAACCCAAATTAATTTTTTGGCCAGCTCAATACATCTCCTATCAGTTGCCCTTCCCATCCTGCCTCATTTTCCTGCTCCCTATCTGTTGTTTCTTTTGCCTCCCAAAATGTCTTGGGGTCTACTTTTGAGGCAACCCCAAGTGAGACTGGGCTCCTAAGGGTTCTTATATCCTATCATGACTGGATGTTTGGATTCTCATGAAGGCAGGTAGTTAGATTAAACTGCCTTAGGAGTTAATTCGTGGGCCAGTAGTGGTTTATCAGTGGGCTCCAACCAGTTTGGTACCAGGGACCAGTTTCATGGAAGACAGTTTTCCCACGGACCAGGGGCAGGGGGGATGGTTTGGGGGAGATTCAAGCACATTACATTTATTGTGCACTTTATTTCTATTATTACATGACGTCTAGCTCAGATCATCAGGCATTAGATCCTGGAGACTGGGAACCCCTGGTTTAATTCCTTCTTACCATGACTTATGTAGGGTTGTTGAGAGCTATCACCTACAAGATCCTAGACTCTTAGTAGATATCAAAAAAGGTAATGTGCCAAACTTTCTCCTGAGAGGAAATGTTCTTATCTTGTAGGAATTTACTTTGTGAGGCCCCCTGGAGCAAAGGATACTTAGGGAACAAGGTACTTGAATATGGTATTATTTTCCTTTTCTTGAATCTTACTGTTTCAAAGGATACGCTTATTGCTCTTGTTGAGAATGGAATACATCCCGAACTCATGAAGGGTTTGGGTGGGCTTTACCAGACAAGTCTGATTGGGAAACCTGGAAGCCATCCTTAATCTCCTTAGAGAGCATTTTCATTTTGCTGTCCAACAAAAGTTTATTGAACCTTTATGGGGCTGGCCCCCGGGCTAAGCAATGTGGAATACTCACAAACAGACAAAATGGATAAAATGCACAGTTCCATCTAAAAATTCTTAGGTCTGGGACAGCAATGGAAATGCCACCACCACCCTCCCACCCTCACCCTTTCAGAGCTCATTTGGATGGTAATACATTGTGTCCTGGAGAACAATCAGAAAATCAAAATGACTTGGTAAATTTGCTTGATTTTAAAAATATAATCTCAGGGAGGGGAAATAGTCTGTCTACAAGACAAATGGTTACCAATCTTAAAATAGTTCTTACTTTATTTTTACCCAGTCAACAAACATTCTCTTTTAGAGTCTTAACCTAATTTCCCAGAGTTGCCTGGCCTATCTTTCTCCTCTAATTTTAATGTTCTACTCAAGTCTTTAAGGTCTCAGTTGGTTAATGTTTAATGCGTTCCACAACCAGTGTTTGATGTTTACACTTCATTGGGCTAACCAAATTTGTAGAGCAAATTAAAAGTGTGCAGGTCTTTGGCAAGCCACATTGAGATATGTGTTGCTCAGAAACCATCTCCTTGTTCTATACTGCATGCCCTAAATAGTTTCAATTAACTGTTCTCTGTTCTTGGCAATATATGCAGTTCTCTGCATTGCTTTTGGGGAGCAATTAACTTGCTAGATTTATAAACACTGTACCCTCATACCCTTTCAGAAAGCAAGTCACCGTGCAGAGTAGCACTTCTATGTGAAGTGAGTGTCAGCAACAGGTAACCTATTAAGGCAGATTGACCAAAGACCATAAAAAAGTGAGCTTGAGAGGGCATCGGGGAAGCTGGGGCAGGGCGGCGGGGTGGGGGGGGAGGGAGGAAGAATCCAAGAGCTGGTATTTTTGTTCAAGCAGATACACACACATAATTTGAAGAAATCATACAAATGTAATCACACACAGATTAGGCAGAGCCCTTACTGCAATCACCTAAAGAAATGTATTATTTCTCTTACTCATGGGTTTAATTTCAGTCTCTTATTTTGAACTAACTGAGCAGTGTGGTGTCAGACAATGGACAGGGTGGGGAAACGGAAGCTTGGAATCTCCCGCCTGCTAGCTCAGGTCTCCTGTTGCAATGTTACCCTTAACCTCGCTGGGCATCATCTACACCAGAAGAGCATTGGCTGTGATCACTGGAGTGTCTCCCACTTCAGGTATTTTGGGATGTGATCCCGTTGTTAGTCTCGATTTTAGTCATAAAATGCCCGGGGCATGGGGCATGGGGCTTACACTAATCCTTTATTTTTAAGTTTTTTTTTTTTTTATGTGGACCATTTTTTAGACTCTTTATTGAATTTGTTACAATATTGCTTTGGTTTTAGATTTTGGCTTTTTGGTCACCAGGCACGTGGAATCTTAGCTCCTTGACCAGGGATTGAACCTGCACTCCTGGCATTGGAAAGTGAAGTCTTAACCACTGGACCACCAGGGAAGTCCCTACACCAATCTTCTTAAAGGACACAAGTTTCACAAATAATTGCCCCAAAGATGACAACTTAACTTTAATTTTATTCAAAGAGTGCCGTGATTGTGGCCAGCTATTAGCAATTTTTCTCTCCATCTCTTTAAACCAATATTCTGTTTCAGCTTTGCTGAGGGACCCCAGTTTGACACAGTGTGAGATGTTAAGAAGGTTCTGGTATGTAACCAGCAGATGAAAATGAGGAATCCCCAAACTGCAGGGTCATTGATGGGGGTGGGGAGGCCTCAGGTTTCCCAGGGGTCAGCTTTCCTCTGTCTCCTCAATGCTGCAGAGAGTCAGGCCAGGTCCGTAGCGATAGATGCTTTCCTGGCACATCAGCAGTGGCTGAACACTAATGTGTTTAACAGTTGGACTTATTTTTAATCTACTGTATTAGGAGCACAAATTTAATCAAGAACAAAATGTTACCAATGTTGTTTTTTTTGTTTCTGCTTATGCGTATATCCTTAACACTGTTTTGTATTCTCTTGTGATAGAAAGCTCTCCATCTGATATCTGACTTATTTCATAACATTAGTGTTGTTTTTTTTTTAAGTGCAAGTATATGTGGAGAAAAAAAAAGAGAAATAAGGAACTGGATTTTCACTCAATGCAGCCCCCCTCGCTTAAAGAAATAACTGCAGTACAGATTTTAACAATTAACATTCCTGCAGTGGATGTCGTTATGGATGGAGCTAATAAATGTTTTCAAACACTCTGCTCAAATACACCGTTCAGCTTATTTTCTGTCATCTGATGGCATGGGTGGGTTGAGACATTCCTCTAAGCTTTTTTTTCCTTCCAAGTCTAAGAAAGAGATCTTATCTTCCTACCCACCCTCACCCACCCCCTTCCCCTGCCCTCCCCTCGGTGCCTCCTTCACTGAAACCTGACTTGCAGGTCAGCGGGCTGGTAACAGATTAATTTTACTCTGTGAGGAACACCAAGCATTTTGGCCAGGAAACATGAGAACCCTGTTATAATATTACTGTTTTTCTAAATTAAATATTAGGAAAAATTAAACCAAATTGTGGCACAAAGTGCAATGGAAAATATTTCTCTTCCAAACACTCCTCTGTGATAAATGCCTGTGTAAGTGAAAGCACAATAAATATGCACTACATTAAAAACCTAGATTATTCAGGTTTTAAGACTTATAGCTAAAAGTGGTTTAATGTTTCATGCCTAATAATAGATTACTCCTATCACATTTCTAACCTTTATTTCTCCTAGCTTTGAAGTCCAGCCATATAAAGGTTGTTTGTAGAACCACACGAAAGTTAAAGCAAATATTACTTAGAATGATTCATACCGGCAAGAATTTGCAATGAAGGCAGAAGTTTTTTTTTTTTTTTTTTGGTGTGTATGTGTGTCTGAATCAAAGGAAATGAAATGTTTGTAATATTTTTTGGTTGATAAATTTATTAAAACATTTTAGAGGCTTGTAGTAGAGACACAGCTGACATAAACAGACTGACTGGAAACAGATTATATTCTGCTCTGTGGGGGAGGCGGAATTTAAAGGGGAAAAAATTCCCTGGATTTCAAAAATTGCCACCAGGTCACAGCAATACTTAATTAACTGAATACATTAACGGAAAGCTATAACGTAGATGCTAAAAAAAAGTGAGTGCGGGGGAGCAGTCAAGTTCATTTAATCCTCTGTTTTTTGCTTACAGATTAGCCTTTCAGAATGAGCAACCTGATTTTTTTTTTTTTAAAGGATACATTTACCTTCCAGAGCTTTTCATAGCAAAACATTTTGCATGGTTGCAAAAGAAATTAATTTGTTGCCAGTTGCTCCATACTGGCAGGAATTCTGAATAAAGAATGTAAGCAATCTATCTTTGTTTGCAAGATATAATTAATCTGGCAGTTAAAATTCTTTGGAAACATTCTGATGACTTATGTGGAAAAGTAGCACAGCATTTTCAAAGAAAACTCAGAACTGTATGCAGGGGAAGATAAAAGATATATGAAGTGTTTGTTCTAAGCAATACTATTCATTTAAAGATCATAATGTAACCCCACCCTAGCAATTATTGTGAAAAACAAGACAAATCTCTGTCTATAGCTTTCTGACACAGTCTTGATTTGAGAAACAAAATAAGCACATTACTGTTATAGTCTAATAGACTGCAAGCTGTTTTATTAGAGTCAGCTGAATCCTGTTTTGCATAAAAAAGAACTCTGTTTGCTATCAAGAACACATTTACATTAATATGACTTTGACAAAGTAAAATAAAATCGCATTAAGATGATGTAAGTAGATAAGACAATGAAATCTCTGTGAGAGAGTTTTGGCATACACTAATTACAGTCAAGTCCCTGCAGGAAAAGAACATATTTTTACACCAACTATCCATGTGTTTGAAAATGTAGAGAGCCCAAAATGCAATCCTTGGTTTAGGTATTTCCTGAATACATTGTGCTTCTGAGGTAGAATTTTTTTTTTTTAAAGGAGCCTGCCTGATAAATAATACTTTCAGTTACTATAATACAAGCAAGTTTCTTTGTGAATACCAGCCTGTAATCATCCTGATTATTTTAAGGGACTTTCCAATATAGGACAGCTGAAAACAAGGTTTTAGATTACATGGTAATTTAGGAATGCATGAAAAGCTAAGCAGTTACCATAATAGGGTTCTGGATAAACTTCATGGTTTTTAGAGCAAAACATAACAACATATGTTTTGTGATTTGTTTCAATGATTTTTCTATATTTTTTTCTGTTCAGGTTCTATCAAAATATTTGGAGACCTCCTCTGTTTACAGCGTTTTTATAACCTTATTTTGAAAACTTTGATGTCTCTCTTTTTAGTTCAGTCATTAAAAGAAAGGCAATGATGGATGATGATAATGCTGTGGATTTTATGACTAATCAGTTCTTGGCAGCGGCCATATTTCTTCCGCAGTGAAACTTTAATATTCCTTTGGCCTTGCATAGTCTTAAAAAAATTTTCTTTTTTGGAACTGTGCTTCACCAGCTACTTATTAAGCGTTACCAAACAGTTATTGCACAAAAAAGTTAGCACTCTGATTTAAAACCTGACAGAATAAAGCAATCAGGAAAGAGTATTTCTTCTCCTTCCTGGCTCCTCACAAATTTGGGGTGCCTTGCAAATGCGTTTTTCTCCATTTTAAAGGCAAGCCTATGGAGAAAAACTACACAGATGGCAGAAAAACTGAGAGGGAAAGAAGTCTCTTAAGGTTGAGATGGGCTACAATCTGCATTTCCTCTCCTCAGGTTGTCCTGTGACTATGCAGTTTTTATGAGGAGCCTGATTTTCTGCCTGGAACCTTTGATGTATTGTTCTTGAAGTTGCAACAACAAACACCAGGTGTCTCCACTTAGCTGAGCTAAAGGTTCTGAAAGGGAACGTGGCTTTGCCAGGAAAAGTTGAAGCAGCCTACCCTGTTCCCTGTCCTCTCTGCTGCTGTCCGGATGAGCCCAGGAGGGTGGGCGGGGTGGGGGAGGGGATTCAGTTTTTGATGAGTATGCAAGCAGAGCTTGTTGACTCAGGTCACATCTGGAAGGGAGCCTGAATTTTGGAAGACTGGTGCCCCTGGAAACACTAGTGTGCTGGGGAGGGAGTCTAGTGAACCAGGTGGCAGTGACCCAGATGGCGTTCTTGGTCTACTTTGATAGGGACTTGCCGTTTTGAAAGGCAAGAGACCACTATTGGGTGGATGGGAGCCTTCTTCTTGTGGGAGAGAGACACAATGGGGACTTTTCCTTTGGGTACAACTAGCATGAAGACCGCTATTGACTCAGAAGGCGAAGAATCTGCCTGCGATGCAGGAGACCTGGGTTTGATTCCTGGGTCAGGAATATCCCCTGGAGAAGAGAATGGCTACCCACTCTAGTATTCTTGCCTGGAAAATCCTATGCACAGAGTAGCCTGGCAGACTACAGCCCATAGGGTAGCAAAGTGTCAGACAGGACTGACCAGTTCACACTTTCACTTTCAGACTGAAGACCCAGTGGCTGATGTGTTAGCTTCTTTACTAACACATCTTTACTTCCAAATAGTGATTTCTGTTAAAATGTATTCATTTCTTCAACAAATAATTGTTTCATCTCTAGTGTGTGCCAGGTACTAAGCAGTGAAAAACTAGACAAAACCTGCTCTTTCATATTGCGTAAATAAAAATATGACCCTTCCATTTGATGCCAAGTGTAACAATTGAGGCCAGTTTTTCTCAAAATGTGTTTCATGACATTCCAAATATGGTATTGTGCTGAGACAAGATTTCATATTTCATTACATCCTAGAACTACTGGGAAAGGAGGCATCTAGATGCAGACCTTCTTAGTAGCCTTTATATACTAATTTGCATTATCTTTTTCCCAAGAGATGTCCTCTTTCTCAAATGCATTTGACTAAGGAATCTTTTTTTTTCCAGCCTATAAATTACCCTAGATAGAAGTGAATATTTTGAGGAACATACTTCGGGGGAAATTGTGAGTGGACACTCTGAATCTTTGTCTTTCCTGAGGTAGACAGAAGCTTAGATTGGAATGTGGAAGGAGGGACAAAACCTAGAACGTGAAGGCCGCCTGTCTAAGGAAGGCGAGGTCTGCCCCGGAGAATGTGACTGTGGAAGAAGCAGTGATGTCATTACAGAGAAAGGTCTGCTCCCCCCCCTGGTTCTGAGTAGCCTTTGAATGACATGGGAAGATGGGAAAGCCAAGATGTGGGTTCTGGCCTCAGTTCTGCCTCTAAGCAGCTGTGTAATCTTGAGTACTTTGCCTACCCTTTTTGATCTTAATTTCTTATTCCTAATAATCAGCACTGAATCTGTATTGTCCTTTAAATACCAAAACAACTTTATGAGGTAGGTTATTTTATAGGTAAGGAATCTGATTAACAGATACTTTTGCCCAATGTCACACAGCTAGACAGTGATGGTGCCAAAAATATTTAAATGACAATTTGGACTAGCTATTCCATTCTTCAAGATCTAATATTCTGTGATTTTTTTGAGTGATTTTAGATGTGTCTCATATATATCATGATTGGATGGTCAGTCCTTTAAGCAGAAATCATTCATCTGTCAACAGATTTATTGAATATGTACTCTGCGCCAGAATTAACCAAGGCCCTGGGGAACCCACAGGGAACAAGTCAAAGTCCCTGCCCTCAGGACCTTACAGTCTAGTAAGGATGGAGGTGGGGACAAGTAAACAGGCTGTAATATCTATGTAACAAAAATATTAATGATCACTGACATTTCTATACTGAGTCCTATTATTAAAATATTAAGGCAGACTGTTCAAAAAAGCCAAAAGGTAGAAACAACCTAAATGCCTATCAACTGATGAGTGAAATAAACAAAATGTGGTATATTCACACAATGGAATATTATGCAGTCATAAAAAGAAATGAAGAACTGATATATGCTATGACATGGATTAACCACAAAACATCATGTTATGTGAAGAAAAGCCAGATACCAAGGCCACATATTATAGAATTCTATTTATATGAAATGTCCAGAATAGGCAAGCCCATAGAAACAGGAAATAGATTAGTGCTTGCCAGGGTCTGAGGGAGGGGGAGAATGGGGAGTGATGACTTCCTGGGTAAAGGGTTTCTTTTTGCGTTTATTTGTTTTTATTTGTTTTTTTGGCTGTACCACTTGGCATGCAGAATCCTAGCCCCACTCAGGTATCAAACCTCATGCCCCCTGAATTGGAAGCATGGAGTCTTAACCACTGGACTACCAGCAAAGTTCACAGGGTTTCTTTTGGGAGTGATGAAATAGCCTGTAAGGGTTGCACAACATTGTAAATGTAATCAATGTCACTAACGGTAAATTTTATGCTAAGTGAACTTTACCACACACACAAAAAAACAGTGGTGATGGGTAAAGCCAGACTTATTATTCCCATTTCAAGTTAATAAATTCACATTCATCACCTGCATTACGAAAAAGTGGGCTCAGCACCATTGTAGATGTAAAGGTGAATAAGATGTAATTCCTGTTCTGACGGATTTTATGATTGACTTATTGGAATGATAGAAGTGAACTCCGGGAGTTGGTGATGGACAGGGAGGCCTGGCGTGCTGTGATTCATGGGGTCGCAGAGAGTTGGACACGACTGAGCGACTGAACTGAACTGAACTGAACTGAACTGATAATTAAATCAGCATCACATTGGCAGAATAAGCAAAATGATGAGGAATATTTGGGAGAAAGAGACACTTCATCACCAAGGCCCTGACGACACCGTCAATGAAAGCCCTAGTCACAAAAACAAAAAGATCCTTTTGTGTCACTATGGTCACATAAAGCAGGTGTTGGTACACAGTCACACAGCTGTCATAGGCTGTGGTGGACAAGAAGTAGCAGTCAATGGAACCGAAAAAGGTGAAGAGGAAGAACCAAGCAAGACTGTGAGAGTAGGGCAAAACTGCCCTGTGGTCCAGCAACGCGGCCATCATCTGAGGGGTGACTGGAGGTGAAAAACAAACAATTCATTTTCAACCAAGGTTTTTGGAAAATTCTCATGGAGGAAGTAGTGGTTCATCTGTCTTGAAGGTTCAATAGCAATTCAGTAGATGGAGAAGAGGAAGCCAACAGACGGAGAGGATAAATAACTTGTTGGATGTTATACAGCAGTGATGGAGCAGAAATTGAATCACAGGCTCCTCATCCTAGTTGAATATACTGACTTTCAGTCCTCCTTATTTGTGGATTTGGTATTTGCAAACCTGTCTACTCACCAAAATTTATTTGTAACTCCAAACCAATACTTGGGGCATTTCCACAGGTGTTCAATGGACCTGTGCAGGGTGGCAAAAGATTTGAGTCACTGGACAAGCATGTGCCCAGCTGAGGTCAAAAAAGGCAGTGTTCTGCTTTCCTTTCTCCTCTCATTGCTGTAAACAAGTATCCTTTTCACAGTGTCTCAAGTGCTGTGTTTTCACATTTTGGTACTTTTTGGTGGGTGATTTCACTGTTTATAGAGGGTCCCAAGTATAGTGCTGAGGTGCTGACTAGTGTTCCTAAATGCAAAATGGCTGTGATGTGCCTTGTGTTAGATAAGTTGCGTTCAGCCTTGACTTACAATGCTGCTGGCTGTGAGTTTGATGTTAATGAACCAACAACATATTTTAAACAAGGCGTCTTTCAGTTCAGTTCAGTTCAGTCGCTCAGTCGTGTCCGACTCTCTGCAACCCCATGAATCACAGCACGCCAGGCCTCCCTGTCCATCACCAACTCCCGGAGTACACTCAAACTCATGTCCACAGAGTCGGTGATGCCATCCAGCCATCTCATTCTCCGTCGTCCCCTTCTCCTCCTGCCCCCAACCTTTCCCAGCATCAGAGTCTTTTCCAGTGAGTCAACTCGTCGCATGAGGTGGCCAAAGTATTGGAGTTTCAGCTTTAGTATCAGTCCTTCCAATGAATACCCAGGATTGATCTCCTTTAGAATGGACTGGTTGGATCTCCTTGCAGTATAAGGGACTCTCAAGAGTCTTCTCCAACACCACAGTTCAAAAGCATCGATTCTTCGGCGATCAGCCTTCTTCACAGTCCAACTCTCACATCCATACATGACCACGGGAAAAACCATTGCCTTGACTAGACGGACCTTTGTTGGCAAAGTAATGTCTCTGCTTTTTAATATACTATCAAGGTTGGTCATAACTTTCCTTCCAAGGAGCAAGCGTCTTTTAATTTCATATGAAATTAATTAAAGGCGTCTTTAAACAAACATATAAAAGTAGGTTGTATATTGATAAGTAGATGAAACATGATCAGAGGCTCACAGGAACCTAACCCTGCATTTCCCCTGGGAGTAGTGGTTTAGAATTCACCAATATACTGTTGTCAACAACTTTACTGAACACAATGACTACAAATAATGAGAATCAACAGTATTTATTATCAACTCCCAGATTTGAAATTGGACCATTCTTTCTCTACTCATCACTCAGCATCAACTGCCACCTCATGGCTAAACATACACACGTACTCACACAGGTGTGCACGTAGGCACACACGCTGCCATCTCAGGCAGGCACTCACATGTGTGCATGCACACGTATGTACAGGCTTCTCCCCAGAGTGGCTTACATCATTTTTAGAGTTCAGAACAAAACAAAAGCGCAAGGCCCTTGTTCAATCATTAAGAAAAACTGAAAGACGACAGGAACAGAGTGTCAAGCCAACTGCAGTGTCCTGAGCACACATTGCATACCCACGAGGCTGGCCCTGCTTCTCCCTCCGACTACTCAGTCAGGTTCTCACTTCAGTGCGTGTGCTTCTTTTTTCTCTGGAACAAAGAAAAGCTGATCACTGTTCACCCTGCATCATTTGAAATGAGTTTATCAAGCCATTTGGACTTACCAAATGTCTGCAGGGAAGAGGGTAATAGACTCATAGACACAGTCTGTGATGACTCGGTGGCTGAAGGGCTAACTTGGCCTCTGGCCTCCTGGAGTCAAGAGACTTGGAGGGGATTTCATTTTTCTCACCGACGACCAACCAGAGTCACGTGGGCATGCGTGTCAGAGCACAGCAGAACTGCAGGGCTCCACTTGGTCCCTCGCCAGTCCCCTGGGCCACATTCTCTGCAAGAAGTCTCCTTAATGAGTTGATCGGTCCTGATTTAGCCTCCTTGAGGTTCCTGGACAGTGCTTGGGACTTGGCAGCCTCTCTCAGGCGGCCTCCATTCAAGGACTGTGGACTCTCCAGATAGATGTTCAGACTTCCAGGACAGAAGCAGGCGGAAGGCGGCTGCTAGACTCCTGAAGCTGATCTGCTTGGCTCCGACTACTCTTTATAAAGGCTGTGGCTTAAGTCTCCAGGGAGGAAAGGAAGGGAGGGGGAGAGCAGACATTCTGAAGCAACTTAGTGAAGGCAGGTCCCTGGGCTACAAACATTTATCTGGGCTTTCCTCACCCCTGATCTACCCCAGACATGACAGGAGGGAGATGAAGTCGGGCAGCCTCATAGGCTCCTGAGGAAGTAGGCTGGGCTTCCTTCTGGAGGGGAGGACCCAGGCAGGTGAGCAAGCTCACTGATTGCACCCTGCAATCTGCAGACCTCTTCACTTCTCTCCACTCTGCAGCAACACATCACAAGACCTTCAGAAGCATCTTCTTCCCAAAAGCTTTCTGAGCCATGGGCAAGGAGCAAACTGTGCTATTTTACTAGGGCTGCCCTAACAAAATGTGTATTCAATGGTGTGTATGCTTTCCGTGAAAAGTTGCTCAGTTGTGTCCCACTCTTTGTGATCCCATGGGCTGTGGCCTGCCAGGCCCCTCTGTCCATGGAATTCTCCAGGCAAGAATACTGGAGTGGGTAGCATTCCCTTCTCCTGATGGCTCAATAGTAAAGAATCCACCTTCCAATGCAGGAGAGGCAAGAGATGCAGGTTTGATTCCTGGGTCAGGAAGATACCCTGGAGGAGGGCATTGCAACCCACTCTAGTGTTCTTGCCTGGAAAATCCCATGGACAGAGAAGCTTGGTGGTCTATAGTCCACAGGGTCAGAGAGACTTGGACATGACTGCAGTGACTGAGCATGCACATACGCCTTAACAAAGTGGCAGAGACTGGGTGGCGTAAACAATAGAGATGTATTGTCTTGCAGTCTGGAGTCCAGAAGTCCAAGATCAAGGTATTGGCAGATTTGGTTCCTGTTGAGAGCTTTGAGGGAGAATTTGTTCCAGGCCTCTCTCCTTTCTTCTTGTAGTTTTCTGGCCACCTTTGGCATCCCTTGGCTGTAGATGCATCCCCTGATTTATGCCTTTATCTTCACCTGGTGTTTTCCCTGTGTCTCTGGTTCCAAACTTCCCTCCTTGTATAAAACACAAGACCCACCCTTCTCCAGAATGTCCTCCTCTTAACTAATTACATCTGCAGTGACCCTGTTTCCAAACAAGGTCACATTCTGAGGTATGGGGGTTCAGACTTCAACGTATGAATCTGGGAAAACTCAATTCAACCCAGAACAGAGGTGTGGTGGGAGTGTAGAGCAGAGGTGGGATTTAGCAAGGTGACGCTAGCAGAGATGGGCCAGACCAGAGTGCTGGTTGGACAAGGGGAAGAGGTGGGCCATGAAGTTCCACATGGACTGTGGAGCCAGATTGTGGGCTGTTTCAAAAGCCAGGCAGAGTAAATTCAGACTTGGTGTGGACGGCAAGTGGGAGCTGCTATAGACTCTTGAGCTGGATTCTAATAGTGTAAAAATGGCATTTTTAGAGCAATGGCTCAGGCTGTGGTGTTGAGGATGGATCTCAGGGTATGTTGTATTGTCAGGGGATCTAACTGGAATCCAGAAGGAATAACAGCAGGAGGGGAGTGGAAAGGACGTGACATTTTTAAAGGAAAATAATATGGTGTGACTTGATTAATTAACTGGGTTCAGGAGATGGGAGCATTAACAATATGTACTTGAGTTGATGATCAAGTTGAGAAGGGAAAAGTTTGCACACAGATGTGCATGAATATACACGCCCAGATGAAGATCTTAGTTTGGAATGTATTGTGTTTGAAATGATGTTTAGCGTCTAAGAGGACATGTGATCTATTCAGAGGTCAGCAAACTTTTCCTGTAAAAGGTCAGAAGTAATTATTTTAGCCTTTGTGGGCCAACTGACTCTGTTGTACTATTCAGCTCTTCTGGAAAGCAGCCATAGACTATATGTAAATGAATGGGCATGGCATCACACCAATAAACCTTTACAAAAAACTGAGCAGCAAGCTGGATTTGGTTTAAAGGCTATAGTTTGCCAACTTCTGCTCTAGATAATTGGATATATGATACAACCATTTGTTAAAAGGAGAGAGGGCATACATGTACTTTAAAGATTTTGTTATATCTTTTGGATGTTGACTGTTTAGTATTCATTGGAAATTTATGCTATCAACTGAAACCTACCTATTTACTCATGCACGCAACATTTTATTGAGAACCAGGTAGGTGTCAAGTATGTTCATATATTATTATGACAATCACTCCCCACCAGCAACTTAGTGAGCTGGGCAACTCTTATTCCCATTTTTTAAATGAGGAAACTGAGGAAGCCCTCATGAGGCAATTTGGAACTTTTAAACTTTCTTTCTGACTTGGAAGTTTAATCAGTCTCTGGGTAGAGGCCTTCTACTCAAGGCAAGGCTAGGCTTGAGAGTCTGCATGAGACAGAGTCAAATTTAACATTTGCTTACATGTTGTCAAAGTTTTAAATTTGCTTTCAGGGTCTTCCCTGGTGGTCCAGTGGCTAAGACTCTATGTTCCTAATACAGAGCTCTCAGGTTCAATTCCTGGTCAGGGAACTAGATGCCACATGCCACAACTAAGACCTGGCACAGCCACATAAATAAATAAATAACTATTTTAAAAAAATGTGCTTTCAGTTAATGGTCTTCAGGATAATTGGACTCTGTGTTCTTGCTAGAGAGAAAGGTCTTAAAATTATGTGATACCTACAACCTGTCAAATCCTGGAAGTGAAAAAAACGGAGGGAAAATAATTTAAGGCTCATGTAGCTTGCCCTTTGCTCTGATTACCTACATTTTTTCCTTTGACCCAGTTGACTGCTAAGTCATTCACAGAATCTATCTTGTATAATTTCAGACAACATCATGATCTCTTTGCTAGATTTGATACAAAAAATTTGTGTGAATTTTGCTCCTGACTTAGCTGAGAGTTGTTATTGAAGCATTCCTCCATATATTGCCTCCTATGAGAAAATGATCTCAGGATTTGACATGAGAAAAATCCTTGCCTTCTGAGAAAATATGATTCTGCTCCTCAGTTAAAGTGAATTATGCAACTAATTGTGTTTCCCTTTTTGATTGGGTTTCCAAGAAGCCCAGAGCCATGATTAAAGTACAAAGATGACAACTGTTGTCATGTACTACCAAGTGTTTTCAAGGCCATTTTTTGTTACTATTTTATTAATTTTATTTTTCCTCCCATAAGCTGCTTCAAATAGTTCTTAGAGAGATGAATATTAAATTTTTTATGTTAAATTGATTCAGAATCAAAGTCAAGTCTTTCAGCCAATCAAAATAATAACCTAATATCCATTAGACTCAGGAAAAAATGTTGTAAAGGACTTTATGATTAAGGATAAATATTTGCTTTGGTAACTCTTAGAGGATACATGGTTTCTGTTCTATGATGACAAATGATTGCATATCTGCTAAGTGACTTGCCTAAAGGGACTCCTATATGTTGGGCTGGCCAAAAAGTTCATTCGGAATTTTCCTTAAGATATTATGGAAAAACACAAATGAACTTTTTGTCTAACCCAATACTTTTGCCATAACACTAAGGGCTGGGGGAGGACCTAGAACAAGCATGAGGTGTGGAGTTAGAAGATCTAAGGACTCTAAATACTCAAGTGACTTCAGACAAGTCTCATAACCTCAGCTGGATGGTTTTGAATGTCCCTTTAAACGTCATCTTCTAGGAAACAATTGCATACCTGCTGCTGTTTGCTTTTCACTCCCTTGCACTGTTCCTCAAGTAAATCTTTCTCTTCTAGTAACACTATAATAAGCATCTGGGCGTTAGGAGCTATATCCAGGCTTGGTTCTATGTCTGTGCTAAACATATCAACATATATATATATATATATATATATGTGTACACACACACATTTATATATATATATTCACTGAGTCATATAAAATACATTTCAAATGGACTTAAGATAGTTCACAAAGATGAATGCAAAAATATAAGATGAAATAAATAAAAAGTAGTTTTATTCAGAGCAAAAAAAATAATTAAGACTAGAAACGTGAAAAGGTACGTAGATAGATAGGTAGGTGGATAAGTAGTAGGAAGGTACCTGGTGAGTAAAACCCTAGCACCCATCTGCCTGCAGAGAGCACATTTGGTTTCTGCACAAACACAAATTGCCTTGGAAACTGAAGCAAATGGAATAAAAGTGTGAGGAAATTTCTTTGTCTTTAATTTAACCAACAGAAAATGGAAACATAGCATGCATTGATTGGGTGTTAAAAGTCAGTTGCTGAGTCACTGATCTATAAAGGTGCTTACAGGATGCTGTAAATGGAAATTCCTTCAGTCCAAAAGAGCAGTATGGAAGTTCCAAAGATTTGCTACAGTAAGAACAAGAAGGGATATTTCCTTTCTGAAGGATTATGTTTCACTGAGGAAAAGTTTTAGTTCCTAACGGCTGCCTATGGCTCCCACAGAATGAGGAGCTTCTTGGAGAGCAAAGCAGATAGTGAGGAGCAGGAAAGTGAAAAACAAGAGGGAAGCAGGTTGAGGGAATTCAGCAAACAGCCCTTCTTAGGAAATTAGTGAGTAATAAGATAATATAAGGCCCATTCCTCTTTACAGGGAATATTCTCTGGTGAATTCTTCAAATGGAAAATTCTCAAATACTGTAATGCACTGATATGAAAGATTTATATAGCAAGAAGCCAGAACAGATAGCAGAAGAAATTTGAGGCTATGAAGGTTGGCAGTCCTGCCATTAATACTTCATTCATTTAACAAATATTTATAGAGTCATTACCATGTACTAGACACTGTGCCAATCACTTGAGGGAATGGGGGCAAGGGAGATAATGATGAGTAATACATCATATCTGTCTTTAGAAGCATGCATCCTAATGGAGGAGCTGGCATAAGAGAATTCTTATTAATGCATTAAAGGTATTTATTGAGCACCTATTATGTACTAAGGCTCGTGCCAGATACTGCAACAAACTAGAATGAACACAATCTGTATTGAAATGCTAAATTAGAAATCTGTTATCAGAAGGTGCTTTTTTTTTTTTTTTTTGGTCTCAACAGAGAATTAACACAAAGATCACTGAGAATTGAAGAGATTAAATGGAATTAGACAGGGTCCATGTAGACATGCAGCAAAGCAACAGGAAGGGACACAGTTCAGAACTTAGAGCTGTTTCCTTCTTGAGCTATTTCTTGGTATACTTCTCATGAATAACTATTTAATTTTATATAAACATAAGATTTTCTTAGTTCTGAAGACTGAGATTGTTGGCTCCCTAAAAGAGTGACTTCATATCTTATCTAGTGACAGAGTCTGAATGAATGATGTGAGTCTCCAGGACAAGAGAATCCAGAGATAGCAGGTATTCCGTGTATGTTGCAATACCTTCTGCCCCATGGCCAAGGCAGACATAACTAATAGATCACAACAGTTTTTCCTGCTATGCCAGGTGATGAGGGGTGGTCTTGGCACATAAATATGAAGTTTTTTGCCCTCTGAATGCCCTTTAGCCCTTGGGATTTTCCTGGACACTTAATACTATGAGAAACAACTGAATACTTGAGTTTCTTCTGGTCTCTCTCTCTCTGTGTCTTTATTGCTTTCTCTCTCTCTGTCTTGCCCACACATTAAGCTATATGCTTACATACATATTTTAGGTAATACTCACGGTAATCCAGTCAGGTAGGTGCTATTACAATCTTCTGAAACTAACTTGCCTGAGGTCTCACCAGTAGTAACTAGTGAAAAGTGAATTCAAATCCATACCATGAGCCTAATCCCAGAGCTGAAGCTTGTCCCTGCCTGCAGAATCAGAAATGGGAGGCTGTCTCTCCCAGGAAGTAGGGCTGTTCTTGTCAATAGAAAATTCACTCCCTGTTTTCTAAACCTGAAGGCACCATCTGTATTTCCAAGAGAAAGGACAGAGTTGGATGACCCCTCAATCTCATGTTCAATTCAGTTCAGTCTCTCAGTTGTGTCTGACCCTTTGTGACCCCATGGACTGCAGCACGCCAGGCTTTCCTGTCTTTCACCAACTCCTGGAGCTTGCTCAAACTCATGTCCATCGAGTCTGAGATGTCATCCAACCATCTCATCTTCTGTCGTCCCCATCTAATCCCGCCTTCAACCTTTCCCAGCATCAGGGTCTTTTCCAATGTGTCAGTTCTTCGCATCAGGTGGCCAAAGTATTGGAGTTTCAGTTCCAGCATCAGTCCTTCCAATGGATATTCAGGACTGATTTCCTTTAGGATTGACAGATTGGATCTCCTTGCAGTCCAAGGGACTCTCAAGAGTCTTCTCCAACACCATAGTTCAAAAGCATCAATTCTTTGGTGCTCAGCTTTCTTTATAATCCAACTCTTACATCCATACATGACTACTGGGAAAACAATAGCTTTGACTAGACGGACCTTTGTTGGTAAAGTAATGTCTCTGCGTTTTAATATGCTGTCTAGGTTGGTCATAGCTTTTCTTCCAAGGAGCAAGCATCTTAATTTCATGGTTGCAGTCACCATCTGCAGTGATTTAGGAGCCCCCCAAAATAAAGTCTCTCACTGTTTCCATTGTTTCCCCATCTATTTCCCATGAAGTAATGGGACTGGATGCCACGATCCTAGTTTTCTGAATGTTGAGTTTTAAACCAACTTTTTCACTCTTTTCTTTCACTTTCATCAAACGCTCTTTAGTTCTTCTTTGCTTTCTACCAAAAGGGTGGTGTCATCTGCGTATCTGGGGTTATTGATATTTCTCCTGGCAATCTTGATTCCAGCTTGTGCTTCACCCAGTCAGACATCTCATGTTCCTTCTTCTAAACCAGACAAAGGAGGAAACAAGATGAGAGGCCCAGGTATCTGTACCTACATCCACACTCCCCGCCGGAACCCCCAGTGTCAGTGACCATTACATGGAAGCAACAGCTGATACAGAACATCTGGCCTGGAGGAAAGGGATTAAGTACTTGGAACACTAGTGTCTTTATCTTTTTTCTGGGGATTTTAATTAGCTGATTTGAATTCCATTTCTCATTCTGCCCCATACTCATTTTTTGGGTAAAACAGATTAAGACGACAAGGTAGGCATCAAAAAAGAGAAACAAGAGACATGGACTTAGAGAATCATGATTCCTGCCAAGTCAAGAGTTGAGTTTTAAGGAGAAAATCTCATTTTCTGAATAAATATTCACAGAACTAAGATGCGAAGTATAGGAAATAAAACAATAATACTATTTATTGAACTCTTTCTATATGGTAGATACTTCTTTAAAAATAGAAATTTTATTTGTTTATGGCTGCACTGAGTCTTCATTGCTGTGCATGGGCTTTCTCTAGTTGTGGTGAGTGAGGGCTACTCTTTGATGCTGTGCAACAGCTTCTCCTTGCAGCGGCTTCTCTTGTTGCAGAGCACAGGCTCTAGAGTGTGTGGGCACAGTAGTTGTGGCACACAGATTTCTTCGCCCTGTAGCATGTGGAATCTTCCCGTGTTCCCCGCAATGGCAGGCAGACTCTCAACCATAGGGCCACGAGGGAAGTCCATCCTACTTCAAGTTCTTTATATGGGTTAAAATATTTGCATAACCTATAAAGTTGACATCATTTTTTTTTCTTTTATAGTTGGGAAAAGTGAGGATCAGAGAATTTAAGACACTTGCTCAAGATGACGCAGCTATAAATGTTCAATCCAGGAGTGGTTCCTTAACCCCTAAAGCTCTTAATCAATTTAGTACATCTATGTGAAAATGGTATAAACTATCAAGCATCAAACCCCAAAGATACTATGAAGTTAATGAAGCTTAAGCTTCAGGGGTCCTTTCTAAGACCCTGGGAAAGGCCCCAGTAGTTTTTTTATTCATAATTTTATATTCATTTATATATAGAAGCTTCCTTCAGTTATATAAGCTTTGGGCCACACAAAACTTGAATCTTCATGGAAGTACCCTATCATTCTAGACTAGACTATCACATCATCCTTCCATTCTCATTTCCCACCAGCCCACAGAAAATCTAGTACAGCATTCTCTTCTCTTGGATATTATTCATCATCCAAATTCCCAGTGTTTTCCTCCCCTGGAATCTCATTTTTTGAGACAGCAAGTTGTGTTGTGTGCTGACAGTTTCCAGCCACTCAATAAAGAGTATTAATCTTTTTTCTGGCATCTCACATACAACATTGCCAATGGTGTGTTTGTAACCCCTTGTGAGAATGGCCATTCTTCTAATTATAGTAAATGTAGTCAAGGAAAAGGGCCCAGATTTTAAACAAACATCCATTAATTCTGCATTTGCATGTCATGCTCTGAAATCATCTTTTTCTGAGTCACGGATTATCTATTTAGATCAAGCCACAAAAAGCATCGTGTTTTGTTAATTTGGGGCCTTAGGGAAGGGTAAAAGAATTCTAGTCAAATATCCTAAGAGATTCTGTACTCTTCAAAGTAAAACATCTTGGTAAATCATTAATCGTTCTTGAGTGACTACACATTTAGGACAAGCATATATTTATGCTAAGTGAACTACATTTCCAGAACCACAACAATGTAGAATATACAATTATTGAAAGAGTCAGTGAGCACTGGAGAACACTGAAATAATGTGAAACTTGATTTGGAAATTAATTTGGACCATATGATTATTGGGATAAGACTTATGAAACTACTTCTTTTTCTAATTTTTAAAAATTCATTTTTTTTGTAGCTGTGCTGGGTCTTTGTTGCTGCCCTCAGGCTTTCTCTCATTGCAGTGAGAGGGTGCTGCTCTCTAGTTGTGGGGCAGAGGCTTCTCCCTGTAGGGGTTCTCTTGTTGTGGAGCATGGGCTATAGAGCGAGGGCTCAATAGCTGTAGCACACAGGCTCAGTTGCTCTGTGGCATGTGGGATCCTCCTGGACCAGGGATCAAACCTGTGTTCCCTGCATTGGCAGGCAGATTCTTAACCATGGGGCCACCAGGGAAGTCCCAATAATTATTTCTTATGTATAAAGAAATGTATATGTATAAAAACAGGCCCAGGTATGTGTAACAGAGTATTAATTTAGGCAAGAGCACTGTAACTTAACAATCTGTGGTGGTAATTAACAATGGTGGTGATGAGGCTGATAATGATAAAAGTTAGCATGATTAATTATTCACTATGTCAAGTACTGTGCTGAGCACTTTAATTCATCACCCCATTTAATCCTCATAAGTCTACCATCATCACCATTTTCCAGATGAGGACACTGAGCCCCAGAAAGGTCGAGTGGCTTGCCAACATCATTTGATAAGTTATGGATTTGGGATTTGAACTAGGTCTGTCTCATAGCAGAACCCAAGTTCTTAGACACTTTTAAAGCTATTTTATCTTTTGGGGCTCAGTTTCCTAATTTGCAAAATGAGGGGATTGACCTCCCTAATCTCTAGTGTTTCTTCCAGCTCTACAGCTCTAGGATGCTACAATTTCAAGTTGCCATCCTCTGATAGCAAAAGAAAGCTTATTTTTTCATTTTTTTTTTTTTACTAATATGTTTGTTTATCAAATTGATCTCTACCAGTTCAGGGTAATTAAAACCCCACAGCTCTTACATTCCCCAAATAAACACAGGCATGCACATCCAGCATCCTTCACAGCACCACACATGGCACCTAACATGAAAACCAAGAGTAGCTGGAAATTAGCAAGCTGTGCAAACAGAGGAGTAAGTATCTGTGTACCCCAGCCCAATGTACTGGAAGTTTCTGCTTATTTACTGACAGCACCAAGTGCTGACCTGGTCAGGGCTCCCATAAACAACTTCAGATGTTCAGTTGGCAAAGCGTAATATTCATGATTCTAATATTGATGATAACCAGGTGGCACTAGTGAATTTTGAAATTCAAATTTTGAATTCAAATTTTGAATTTACTAGTAAGGAATCCGCCTGCCTATGCAGGAGATGCAAGAGCCGTGGGTTCGATCCCTGGGTCGAGGAAGAGTCTATGGAGAGGGAAATGGCAACCCACTTCACTGTTCCTGTCTGGGAAGTCCCATGGACAGAGGAGCCTGGTGGGCTACAGTCTATGGGGTCACAAAGAGTCAGACGTGACTGAGCAACTGAGCACAGCACAGCATGCAATAAAGTGGTGGGTTTAGAAACGCAGCATATTTTTCAGCAGCTTGTGATGCAGGTAACCACTTATTAGGTCCAGAATAACAGAATTAACAATATGAAAAAAGTGCTCAGTCCTTCCAGATTAAGAAACTCTCACGGCAGTGTTCGTGGTGCACAACCTTAGTTACCATGGGAATCGAGATGTAGAATGTTCCAAGTTCTTGTCATCTCTGGACTTCGAGTATTTGTTTACCTTTTGTCTAACATTATATTCCTGAATGGAGGCAGGAACAGAACAGGATTTCCTACAAGGAGTATGGATGACAGTTCTCTAACAATAGTCTATTAGGACTGGGGAGAGGACCTTTTGTTTGTTTCACAGGAGCTGATGTGTACTTCCCTTGCTGGCTTAGCTCTTGGACTATTAAGATAAAGTGTGTGAAGACTGGCCCTCAGGAGCTTGTAGCATGGGTGAGAAGATGTTCATGAAAATCTATTTGTATGCTTACTGGGTACATACTTCTTTCTCTTATGTTCATGAGACGATGACATTGGATCTAGGCCTTAAAGAATAAGAATTTAAACATATAGATATTGGGATGAGAGTGGAGAGGACAAAAAGGGAGGGGAGGTTAGGTGAGGGAAGAGAAAGAACAGACTGGACCTATAACAAGCCTGTCTATATTTTTCTATTACAGCATCATTACATAGTTGTTATTGTGGTATTATTTGCTGATTGCCTCCCTCAACTGGATGGTAAGCTCCTTGAAAGTAGGGACAAGGAATAAAATCTGTTTTATTCACTGACACATCTCTAGGGCCTATGACCCTGTCAGATCATTAGAAGGGGCTCAGTAGATATGTATACCCTGTCAACAGGATTGACCCAGAGTGGAGGCACACACAGAACCCTGAGATCAAAGACACATGGTAATTCAGTTGTCCAGAGCACCAGACAAGATTTTTTTTTTTAAGTCAGAGCCTTACCTTGGGGTGGTCATAATGCTGGCAAGGCAGAGAATAAGAATTAAAGAGCAAAACAAGCATACATTAAGACTAGAAACAAGGATCAGAATGGGGGACAATTTAATTAATTTCATCAAATATGGGTCAACAATGAGCCAAGCATTATGGAGGTCAAAATGAACTTCAACAGTGTTTCAAAGGAAGGAAGATTATGTCTTTTAGGTAAATAATAGCTTCATAGTACAGGCAGTGTTTCAAGTAGAACTTGAATAATAGATAGGATTTTCTTCTAGAATGGAAATGGAGAAAAGGAGGACATTGCAAAAAAACAAATATTAGAGATGAGAAGAGAAAACGCATTCATGAAGAACCAAACTGTGTGTCCAGTATTAAGTATTATACTTAAGCATACTTAAACCTTATCTATTATTTGCTGTACCAAACAGGGTAAGATTATAACTGAGGAAACTGATGTTCCTAGTAGAGCTGCGGTTTGAGTCAATGTCTATCTGACTTAAACCTGGCAAATGATGATAATAATATTAACATTTAATGTGCCATCTTCCTTATCCTCTTGGGAAACCCCATCTTTCATAAGTCAGGCCAAACATCACGTACCTGATAATTTTACCTGCAAGCCTCTGCACTGAGTGTTCTGTAGATACCCTAATTAAAGTAGCTGTCTCACTGTATTACAATTGTCTGATTATATTTATTTAAAACACATTAGATGGTGAACTTGATAAGGAGAGGGACTGGATGTATCTGCTACCTTCTATAGATGCACTTTAAGTGGCACTTCTTTGTGTAATCAAATTTTGTATTCACCATCAGGTGAGCAGAGTCTAAAATATATGGCTGTGTGCTAGCTGCAAGGGAGGCTGGTAAAGTGAGTTTCTATCAACAATATTGTGGTGAAATGGACTAAGATGGTAGAGAATCTCCCAATATGCATGTGGTGTTCAGATGAGCTAAACATTCAAAAAAATAAAAATACAGAAGTTTACCAGAGAAGGCAAAGTTGTTAAATCATTCCCTGAAGTACTTTTGAATTAAAAAAAAATTAATCCTGGTTTGACTATGGGTTATGGATAAAGAAAGAATGGGAGAAAGGACAAAGGAATGACCATCCTCACAAAGACCCAGGTAAACCAGCCACATGGGTAGGGGTGCAGAGTTGACCTCCTGAGTTCAGTGTGCACATCACTGGTGGGACACCAGTGATTTTTAAGGGTTCATGAATTTTAAAAGTTTTAAATAGTTTTTTAAAAGTGATGTATATTGGACAAAAATAATTAGTACATCACAGCTGTGAGTTCACAGCTGGTATTGTTTAGGAAAAAGGTCAAGTTAGGTTCAGTTTAAAAGGACCAATTCAATATTAGAAGCATTAAATAAATAATACAGCAGGGGGCATGGAGCTGTGGCATGGTTTCTGAAGGTAGCAGAGGAAGAGCTAGAGTCTGGGAAAGGTCCCACATGGAGGTGGGGACAGAGCTTCACTTACTGCCTACATGTCTCCATCTCAGTGGGTCTCAACCTCATACATTAAAGGAGTATGAGAAACCTCAAAACCAGGGCCAACATGAGACCTCTTGTGGGATCTTCAATTGGTTTGCCATGCTTGCCAAGAGTGCTTGTGAATTTTAGAGAATTGAATCTATTAATCTTCCTCAGTCAGCCATGTCTGGGAAATGTCAGACCCCCAAGTTATCCATCTTTAAGTGTGGATCTTTATCTGAGTGGCCTTTGGGGGAGGCATCTTCATGAGCAGGTGTGTTTTTGGATTTGATAAATGATTTACACTCAAATTTTAGAACTTCCCTGGTGGTCCAGCGGTTAAGAATCACCTTGCAATGCAGGGGATGTAGGTTTGATCCCCAGTCAAGGAACTAGGATCCCACATGCCACAGGGCAACTAAGCCCATGCACAGCAACTACTGACCCCACACACCACAGCTAAGCGAGTTCATGCACTGCAACAAAAGAGCCCGCATGATGCAACGAAAGTTCTGCAATCAAGACCTGACGCAGCCAAAATTAAAAACAAAAACCCGCAAATTTTAATTTGCTCTAGGTATGGATCTGCTCACTGGCTCATTAGCATCCTCCAGGTTTCTCATCCGTAAATCCTTCCCTTGAGTTACTGGCCACTCATCCTCAGGTTGTGCACTGACTTGCTTGTATGCAGGCCCAGAGTTCAGCTGCCAGTCTACGTCACCAGAGGTCCATGGTGGAGGTGGAAACAAAGTTCCTGAGAATGACATTAGTCTGCTTACAGAAGTTCAGCTCTAAGGAAGTTGCATTACCTTTTTTAATGTCTTCCTCTACGTATCATTTAATTCCTTTGAAACTTTTATGTTTCAATAAGACCTGCTACTTCAGGAAGCAAGAGAGGAAAGAAGTAAATCCAGATGGGAAGAATAACGTGGATGGATACTGTAGAACACTTGACATTGGTTACAATATCAGAGCATGGGGAGACTGACTGAAAATGAAGTTGTGGCAATGAGGATGGGCTTCCCTGGTGGCTCAGATGGTAAAGAACCTGCCAGCAATTCAAGAGACCTGGGTTGGATCCCTGGGTTGGGAAGATGCCCTGGAGGAGAAAACAGCTACCCACTCCACTATTCTTGCCTGGAGAAACCCCAAGGACAGAGGAGCCTGGCAGGGTCCATGGGGTCTAAAAGAGTCGGACACGACTGAGCGACTAAGCACAGCATAGGTGCAGCAGTGAGGAGGGCCTAGAGTCTCTGCGCTGTTGTGAGACAGTAGCTGAAATTGTTTCATACTTGGACATGTACATAAGAGAGAAATATACAGTTGCCTTAAATCAAGGATCTATTTAGAGCTTACATTTGGGTTACACTAGTAGGGGCTTTTGACCCTATTAGTTAAGCTGGGTGGACTCTCAAAGATAGTGGGGCTAAAGATTATACCCTTAGTAAGTTAGTAATTAATTGTATGGTTGATGGTATTACTGCTCACCAAATGTTCCAGTTTCCTTGTGGTACATTTTCTGTGGGGCTTCCCTGATGGCTCAGCAGTAAAGAATCTGCCTGTAATGCAGAAGACAGGGGTTCAATCCCTGTGTCAGAAAGGTCTCGTGGAGAAAGAAATGGCCACCCACTTTGGTATTCTTGCCTGGGAAATCCCAAGGACAGAAGAGCCTGGTGGTCTATAGTCCATGGGGTCTCAAAAGAGTAGGACACTACTTAGAAACTTAAAAAATGACAAACTTTTTCTGCAGGGCAGTTTTACATTTCTACCTTGTTAAATATGCAAGTGGCCAGGATGCTTCAGCTAATGAAATGTGGGTCAGAATGATGGATAATTCCTAGGCAAAGGCTTTAAGAGCCAGAAGTGTTTTTTTCTCTTTTTCCTCTGTCCCAGTAGCTAGCAGTGTTCCAGGTTGGGTCCCAGAGAAAAAGGGACTTGGAGCTAAGGCATATCAGACCTTCAGTGGATATGCAATGAATTCAAGATGTCAGTCTTTGTTCCTGTAAACCACTAAGACTGTTTGGTGTTGTGTGTTAATGTCAGGACAATCTAGCCCATCCTGGCTTACGAGTTAGTAATGATAATAACCCCAGCAATAAGAAAATTGCCCTTTTTGAGCACGTGTGTGTATGCAGACTCAGTCACCCAGTTGTGTCTGACTCTTTGTGACTCTATGGACATTAGCCCACCAGTTTCCTCTGTCTATGGAATTATCCAGGCAAGAATACTGGAGTGGGTTGCTATTTCCTACTCCATTTCCTATGCCAAACCCTGTGCTAAGTATTTTATATACTCCATCTCATTTAAGTTGGTAACAACCTTGTAAGGTAGATATATTTCCTCAATTTACAGATGAGGAAGTTGAAACTCAAGAGGGTTAAAAAGGTTTCTTGTGGTTGCACCACCAGTGAATGGTCAGGATTTGAACTGGCCCTTGCTATTAGCTGCTTTACTTTATTATACATCCGGACTCCAGTACTGTTGTTAAGCTGTTGTCCCATGTAAGAGCCAAAGGTTCAGATTCTCAGATCCATTGGATGTGGGTCCCTATAACTGTGATACTGTGAACTTTGACTGTGTGGATAACAACAAACTGAAAAATTCTTAAAGAGATGGGCATACCAGACCACCTTACCTGTCTCCTGAGAAACCTATATGCAGGTCAAGAAGCAACAGTTAGAACGCACTGGTTTCAAATTGAAAAAGGAGTACACCAAGGCTGTATATTGTCACAGTCTTATGTAATTTATATGAAGAGTACATCATGCAAAATGCTGGGCTGGATGAAGCACAAGCTGGAATCAAGATTGCTGGGGGAAATATCAATAACATCAGATATCATAACCGCAAATGACACCATCCTTATGGCAGAAAGTGAAGAGGAACTAAAGAGCTTCTTGATGAAAATGAAAGAAGAGAGTGAAAAATCTGGCTTAAAACTCCACATTCAAAAAACTAAGATCATGGCATCTGGTCCCATCACTTCATGACAAATAGATGCAGAAACAATGGAAACAGTGACAGACTTTATTTTCTTGGGCTCCAAAATCACTGCAGATGATGATTGCAGCCATGAAATTAAAAGACACTTGCTCCTTGAAAGAAAAGCTATGATAATCCTAGACAGCATATTAAAAAGCAGAGACATTCAGTTCAGTTCAGTTCAGTTGCTCAGTCGTGTCTGACTCTTTGCGACCCCATGAATCACAGCACACCAGGCCTCCCTGTCCATCACCAACTCCCAGAATTCACTCAAACTCATGTCCACAGAGACGGTGATGCCATCCAGCCATCTCATTCTCTGTCGTCCCCTTCTCCTCCCGCCCCCAACCTTTCCCAGCATCAGAGTCTTTTCCAGTGAGTCAACTCGTCGCATGAGGTGGCCAAAGTATTGCAGTTTCAGCTTCAGCATCAGTCCTTCCAAAGAACACCCAGGATTGATCTCCTTTAGAATGGACTGGTTGGATCTCCTTGCAGTCCAAGGGACTCTCAAGAGTCTTCTCCAGCACCACAGTTCAAAGGCATCAATTCTTCGGCGACCAGCTTTCTTCACAGTCCAACTCTCACATCCATACATGACCACGGGAAAAACCATAGCCTTGACTAGACAGATCTTTGTTGGCAAAGTAATGTCTTTGCTTTTTAAAATACTATCTAGGTTGGTCATAATTTTCCTTCCAAGGAGTAAGCGTCTTTTAATTTCATGGCTGCAATCAGCATCTGCAGTGATTTTGGAGCCCAAAAAAATAAAGTCTGACACTGTTTCCACTGTTTCCCCATCTATTTCCCATGAAGTGATGGGACCAGATGCCATGATCTTTGTTTTCTGAATATTGAGCTTCAAGCCAAACTTTTCACTCTCCTCTTTCACTTTCATCAAGAGGCTTTTGAGTTCCTCTTCACTTTCTGCCATAAGGGTAGTGTCATCTGCATATCTGAGGTTATTGATATTTCTCCCAGCAATCTTGATTCCAGCTTGTGCTTCTTCCAGCCCAGCGTTCCTCATGATGTACTTTGTATATAAGTTAAATAAGCAAGGTGACAATATACAGCCTTGACGTACTCCTTTTCCTATTTGGAACCAGTCTGTTGTTCCATGTCCAGTTCTGACTGCTGCTTCCTGACCTGCATACAGGTTTCTCAAGAGGCAGGTCAGGTGGTCTGGGATTCCCATCTCTTTCAGAATTTTCCACAGTTTATTGTAATCCACACAGTCAAAGGCTTTGGCATAGTCAATGAAGCAGAAATAGATGTTTTTCTGGAACTCTCTTGCTTTCTCCATGATCCAGCGGATGTTGGCGATTTGATCTCCGGTGCCTCTGCCTTTTCTAAAACCTGCTTGAACATCTGGGAGTTCACGGTTCACATATTGCTGAAGCCTGGCTTGGAGAATTTTGAGCATGACTTTACTAGCGTGTGAGATGAGTGCAATTTGAGTGTAGATTGAGCATTCTTTGGCATTGCCCTTCTTTGGGATTGGAATGAAGACTGACCTTTTCCAGTGTTGTGGCCACTGCTGAGCTTTCCAAATTTGCTGGCATATTGAGTGCAGCACTTTCACAGCATCATCTTTCAAGATTTGAAATAGCTCAACTGGAATTCCATCACCTCCACTAGCTTTGTTTGTAGTGATGCTTTCTAAGGCCCACTTGACTTCACATTCCAAGATGTCTGACTCTAGGTCAGTGGTCACGTTATCGTGACTATATTGGTCGTGAAGATCTTTTTTGTACAGTTCTTCTGTGTATTCTTGCCACCTCTTCTTAATATCTTCTGCTTCTGTTAGGTCCATACCATTTCTGTCCTTTATCGAGCCCATCTTTGCATGAAATGTTCCCTTGATATCTCTAATTTTCTTGAAGAGATCTCTTGTTTTTCCTATTCTGTTGTTTTCCTCTATTTCTTTGCATTGATCACTGAGGAAGGCTTTCTTATCTCTCCTTGTTATTCTTTGAAACTCTGCATTCAGATGCTTATATCTTTCCTTTCCTCCTTTGCTTTTCGCTTCTCTTCTTTTCACAGCTATTTGTAAGGTCTCCTCAGACAGCCATTTTGCTTTTTTATATTTCTTTTCCATGGGGATGGTCTTGGTCCCTGTCTCCTGTACAATGTCACGAACCTCCGTCCAGAGTTCATCAGGCACTCTATCTATCAGATCTAGTCCCTTAAATCTATTTCTCACTTCCACTGTATAATCATAAGGGATTTGATTGAGGTCATATCTGAATGGTCTAGTGGTTTTCCATACTTTCTTCAATTTCAGTCTGAATTTGGCAATAAGGAGTTCATGATCTGAGCCACAGTCAGCTCCTGGTCTTGTTTTTGCTGACTGTATAGAGCTTCTCCATCCTTGGCTGCAAAGAATATAATCAATCTGATTTCGGTGTTGACCATCTGGTGATGTCCATGTGTAGAGTCTTCTCTTGTGTTGTTGGAAGAGGGTGTTTGCTATGACCAGTGCATTCTCTTGGCAAAACTCTATTAGCCTTTGCCCTGCTTCATTCCGTGCTCCAAGGCCAAATTTGCCTGTCACTCCAGGTGTTTCTTGACTTCCTACTTTTGCATTCCAGTCCCCTATAATGAAAAGGACATCTTTTTTGGGTGTTAGTTCTAAAAGGTCTTGTAGGTCTTCGTAGAACCGTTCAACTTTGGCTTCTTCAGCGTTACTGGTTGGGGCATAGGCCTGGATTACTGTAATATTGAATGGTTTGCCTTGGAAATGAACAGAAATCATTCTGTCGTTTTTAAGACTGCATCCAAGTACTGCATTTTGGACTCTTTTGTTGACCATGATGGCTACTCCATTTCTTTTAAGGGATTCCTGCCCACAGTAGTAGATATAATGGTCATCCGAGTTAAATTCACCCATTCCAGTCCATTTTAATTCACTGATTCCTAGAATGTCTATGTTCACTCTTGCCATCTCCTGTTTGACCACTTCCAATTTGCCTTGATTCATAGACCTAACATTCCAGGTTCCTATGCAATATTGCTGTTTATAGCACAGGACCTTGCTTCTATCACCGGTCACATCCACAACTGGGTATTGGTTTTGCTTTTGCTCCATCCCTTCATTTCTTCTAGAGTTACTTCTCCACTGATCTCCAGTAGCATACTGGGCACCTACCGACCTGGGGAATTCCTCATTCAGTATCCTATCATTTTGCCCTTTGATACTGTTCATGGGGTTCTCAAGGCAAGTATACTGAAGTGGTTTGCCATTCCCTTTTCCAGTGGGCCACATTCGGCTGTGGTCCATGTGATCAGAAGATCAAAAGACACTTGCTCCTTGAAAGAAAAGCTATGACAATCCTAGACAGCATATTAAAAAGCAGAGACATTACTTTGCCAACAAAGGTCCATAAAGTCAAAGCCATGATTTTTCCAGTAGTCATGTATGGATGTGAGAACTGGACCATAAGGAAGGCTGAGCACCAAAGAATTAATGCTTTTGAGCGGTGGTTTTGGAGAAGACTCTTGAGAGTCCCTTGGATTGCAAGGAGATCCAACTAGTCAATCCTAAAGGAAATCAATCCTGAATATTCATTGGAAGGACTTATTCTGAAACTGAAGCTCCATTACTTTGGCCATCTGATGCGAAGAACTGACTTGCTGGAAAAGACCCTGATGCTGGGAAAGGTTGAAGGCAGGAGGAGAAGGGGACGACAGAGGATGAGTTGGTTGGATGGCATCACGGACTCGATGCACATGCGTTTGAGCAAGCTCCGGGAAATGGTGAAGGACAGGGAAGCCTGGTGTGCTGCAGTCCGTGTGTCACAAAGAGTCAGACACGACTGAGCACCTGAACATCAACAATAGGGAACAAACTTACAAAAGCAAGGCATGGTCTCCCGCAACCTGGGGGACAAAATAGGAAAATGTAGCTAATCAATTGCTTGTAGTTTATAAAAACCTATTGTTTATCATATAAGAGTCATACGAAATGATTTTCCATTATAAAACAATGCCCTACACCCACAGAAATAACCCAATAATTATACTACCTTGATAGTATGTTGGAATCTATATAAAGTTATATAAAGAGCACAAATATTTATCACCAAAATTCCACTGTACTGGAAATTTGGGGGGAATATTTGGAGAAACTATTTAATATATAAATATACTACATATGTGTGCTTCCCTGGTGGCTCAGTGGTAAAATTTCCGCCTGCCACTGCAGGAGATGCAGGTTCGATCTCTGGGTCAGGAAGATCCCCTGGAGGAGGGAATGGCAACCCACTCCAGTATTCTTGCTGGGAGAATATAATGGGCTGAGGAGCCTGGTTAGCTATAGTCCATGGGATTGCAAAGAGTTGGACACAACTGAGTGACTAAACAACAACAACTACATATGTATGTTTATAAGCATTTTAAATTACATAATTTATATGTACATATATATATTTAAATACACATATATGTGTACATATCTATGTATCTATATATAATATGTTTTAGAAATAATGGTCTGGTTGACTCACATTTGAACCACAATATATTGTGCCTTAAAGCCTAGTTATTAGATAATTATAGGCCAAAAATACTCTTGGTACAATTATGCACCATTATACACAGTAGGGTTTAACAAACTACTGATGACCAACTAAATTAATAAGATATAACAAAACCACAGCCATTTGCAATTAAAAAACAAGAATAGCAGTGATTTAAAAAGCACAACCAACCAACTCAAGACAACATAGATGATACACTGACAACAAAGGATCCTTCTTGACACTTGTGGGAATTCCATCCAAGTGAATGTGAGCTTTTGCTGGAGCTTACAGTGTTGCCAAGCACTGTGTGGGAGCCAGAATTATTAGCAGAGTAATGAATTATCAGCCTCAATAAACTTATAATGTACTAAATTGAATTTATGAAGACTAATATTTAGTGACCCCCTTATGCCTATGAATTAAATCACAATCAATTTTCATCCATTGAAATGGCAACTGATCAATGCATTTCATTGGTCACAGTTTAATAATCACTGTTCCAAGATGTCTGGTCAACCAGTTGCCCAGCTTTTTTCTATTTTGACCTTCTATCTTATAGATAGATCTTCTGGAAGACACTTCCATACTTGAGAGCCCAGGCATTAGGCATCTGCATCCTATGCATTTTCAAAAAAGTCTTTAGGGATCCACTACTCACCTCTGAGAACACATTTGTTTTGCCAGGTGCTTTAGTGTTGAGAGAGAAGTGCCTTGTGTTGAGGGCTTGCATGGTTCATCCTGACCCAGTTGCTAGCATCACATTTCCTAAGGCTAGAAGAATGCCAGCCCCTTCGTGGACCATAGAACAGAACGACCAACCTGCTCCATAGGTACAGGGCGAAGGAAGGAAAGGTGCTTCAGACCTTGGTGGAAAAATGCATTTTGGATTCCTAGCTGAAACAGCCAGGCTAAAAGCCTTTGTGTGACTTTTCCCCAGGGCTGTTTCTGGATCACTGTCCGGGTAATTTTGCAGGCTTCCCCATTCCCTCTCCCCTACTCTTACACCCCACACCCCTTCTTGATCCCAAGCAGAGGTGAAGGGTAATGGCTGACTTGGTTTCTGTTCCAATGAACACTGAACAACTGAAGATGTCATTTTCTAAGATTCAAGTTTGATCATTCTCAGTTTGAATCCTGCTGGTACAGCTGACTGTGTATTTTCTCAGAATATATATTACTACTTAGGATACTCTGTGTTATGTGTTGAGTCATGTCCCCCAGAACAAAAATATTGAAGTCCTAACTCCCTGGGACCTCAGGTTGTGATCTTATTTGGAGATAGGGACTTTACAGAGGCAATCAGATTAAATGAGGTCACTAGGATAGGATCCAGTCCACTATGATTGATGTAATTTTACAAGGGGAAATTTATACCCAGAGGCAGACGTGTACAGAGGGAAGACTATTGAAGACACAGGGAAGGCATTATCTACAAGCCTAGGAATGCTCAGGGCCACCAGATGCTAGGAGACAGGCAAGGAGCAGACTCTCCCGCACACCCCTAGGAAGGAATCGACCCTGACAATACCTTGAGTTGGAACTTTCAGCCTCCAGAACTGTGACACAATACACTTCTGTTGGTTAAGCCACCCAGTTACAGCAGCCCCAGGAAACTAATACACCATGTAACTTTGCCAGTGGTATTAATTCATTAAAATTTAATTCAATTTAACAAGTGCCTGTAAATAAATTCAGGAAGAGGCGGTGATATCCGATAATGGCTTAATGTGCTTCTCCCTCCTCCAGCTCTCGGAATCTCCTCTTCCCTACTGGGACCTATGCCCTGTTTATCCTCCCATCCTCTCTCTGTCCCTAAATCCCCTCCATATCCTCAGTCCCCCTCTGCCAGCTTAGACTGCCTGGCCATCATTAAAAGCACTGTCATGCATTTTATCAGCTACCTCACCCTCTCTCTCCTCGGTGCTCTTTTCTGGAAAACCTTGACCTTGATTAAATCCCACTCTGCCTTGACACAAACAATTATATGTGGCTTGGAAAACACACCCATTGAACAATAACACTTTAATGAACAGCCACTAACCTGGGCTACCTCTCTAGCCCTTCCCTCCCTCTACAAAGGACTATTTAACTACTTCCCCCTCCTCAAAATTCTGGTATCTTTTCCTTTCCTCTTCCACTCTTCACTCTCAACAAGTGACCTTGCTTCTTGTTTGACAGAGAAGCAATGAAAAGAAGACGTCTAAACATTCCAAATTCCACATCTTCCCAAACCTATGCTATTGCCTTGACTGGCCTCCCTTTACTGTGAGTGGGCCATCCAAGCACCGATCTAAAGCCAGCCCTCCTCCTGGGCACCAGACTTCAGCTCTTCTCCCTGTGGTGGCCTCCTTCTCTCCTGCATCATCAGTGTTCCCTGTTTACTCATCTACTGGATATTTCCCATCAGCATACAAACATGCTGTGAGTTTTCACATTAAAAAATAAGTAAATAAATAACCTCTCCTGACACATACCTCTTCTAGCTGCCTCTCCATTTCTCAGATCTTATTTACGGGAAAACCAGTTGATCAAATTGTCTTTAGCTTCTTCTCCAGTTTCTCTCCTTTTATTGTCTCTTGAAGTCACTCCAAACAGTCTTTTGTTGCACAGGATTGTCACAAGACTAATCCTGTGATTGTCCGAAGAATTCCAAGTCAATAAGTCCATTGGTAAATTTTCAGTCCTCATCTTACTTGACTTACTGGAAGTAGTATACATGTCACAATGGTTACTTCCTTCTCAATGAAATGTTTTCTTTCTTTGGAAATCATCTATTGCCCCCTCCCCCAATGTCCTTTAATGCTTTCTCCTCATTCCCCAAACTCTACATGTTGACATATCCCAGGACTCAGTCCATTTTGAATTTCTTATTTTCTGTATTTACTTCCATTCCCTAGATGATACTATTCCATCTCATGGTTCAAATATCTAAATGATCGTCATCTCAACTTTATTTTTCAGTTTTTCTCTCTCCCTGAATTCCAGACTGAGAAGCCCACTTGACACTTCCACTTAGATGTCTAATAGATCTCAAGTTTAGTATATATCCCTGGGTTGGGAAGATACCCTGAAGGATATGACTATCCACTCCAGTATTCTTGCCTGGGAAATCCCATGGACAGAGGAGCCTGATGCGTTACAGTCTATGGGGCTGCAAAGAGTTGGACATGAATGAGTGATTGAACACACACACATATATATTTTGGCCATGCAGTGTGGCATGTAGGATCTTAGCTCCTTGATCAGAAATTGAGTGTGGAATCAACCCCTAAACCACCAGGGAAGTTCCTAGATCTCAAAGTTTTTTTAACATAACTAACAGCACTAGCCTTAGTAAAGGTTTTCTTCCAGCAATCAGTTCAGTTCAGTCGCTCAGTTGTGTCCAACTCTTTGCAACACCATGGACACAGCACACCAGGCTTCCCTGTCCATCACCAACTCCCGGAGCCTACTCAAACTCATGTCCATTGCATCGGTGATGCCATCCAAACTTCTCATCCTCTGTCATCCCCTTCTTCTCCCACCTTCAATCTTTCCCAGCATCAGGGTCTTTTCCAAATGAGTCAGTTCTTCCCATCAGGTGGCTAAAGTATTGGAGTTTCAGCTTCAGCATCAGTCCTACCAATGAACACCCAGGACTGATCTCCTTTAGAATGGACTGGTTGGATCTCCTTGCAGTCCAAGGGACTCTCAAGAGTCTTCTCCAACACCACAGTTCAAAAGCAATTCTTTGGCGCTCAGCTTTCTTTATAGTCCAACTCTCACATCCACACATGACTACTGGAAAAACCATAGCTTTGACTAGACAGACTTTTCTTGGTAAAGTAATGTCTCTGCTTTTTAATATGCTGTCTAGGTTGCTCATAACTTTTCTTCCAAGGAGCAAGCATCTTTTAATTTCATGGTAGCAGTCACCATCTGCAGTGATTTTGGAGCCGCCAAAATAAAGTCTCTCACTGTTTCCCTTGTTTCCCCATCTATTTGCCATGAAGTGATGGGACCGGATACCATGATCTTAGTTTTCTGAATGTTGAGTTTTAAGCTGGCTTTTTCACTCTCCTCTTTCACTTTCATCAAGAGGCTTTTTAGTTCTTCTTTACTTTCTGCCATAAGGGTGGTGTCATCTGTGTATCTGAAATTACTGATATTTCTCCCAGCAATCTTGATTCCAGCTTGTGCTTCATTCAGCCCAACATTTCACATCATATACTCTGCATATAAGTTAAATAAGCAGGGTGACAATATACAGCCTTGATGTACTCCTTTCCCAATTTGGAACCAGTCTGTTGTTCCTTGTCCAGTTCTAACTGTTGCTTCTTGATCTGCATACAGATTTCTCAGGAGGCAGGTCAGGTGGTTTGGTATTCTCATCTCTTTAAGTATTTTCCACAGTTTGTTATGATCCAGGGTCAAAAGCTTTGGTGTACTCAATAAAGCAAAAGTAGATGTTTTTCTGGAACTCTTCTGCTTTTTTGATGATCCAGCAGATGGCAATTTGATCTCTGGTGGCTCTGCCTTTACTAAATTTAACTTGAGCATGTGGAAGTTCATGGTTGAAGCCTGGCTTGGAGAATTTTGAGCATTATTTTGCTAGCATGTGAGATGAGTGCAATTGTGCAGTAGTTTCAACATTCTTTTGCATTGCCTTTCTTTGGGATTGGAATGAAAACTGACCTTTTCCAGTCCTGTGGCCACTGCTGAGTTTTCCAAATTTGCTGGCACATTGAGTAAGCACTTTCACAACATCATCTTTTAGGATCTGAAATAGCTCAACTGGAATCCCATCACCTCCACTAGCTTTGTTCGTAGGGATGCTTCCTAAGGCCCACTTGACTTCTGTTCCAGAATGACTCTAGGTGAGTGATCACACCATCGTGATTATCTTGGTCGTGAAGATCTTTTTTGTACAGTTCTTCTGTGTATTCTTGCCACCTCTTCTTAATATCTTCTATTTCTGTTAGGTCCATACCATTTCTGTCCTTTACCGAGCCCATCTTTGCATGAAATGTTCCCTTGGTATCTCTCATTTTCTTGAAGAGATCTCTAGTCTTTCTCATTCTATTGTTTTCCTTTATTTCTTTACACTGATCTCTGAGGAAGGCTTTCTTATCTCTCCTTGCTATTCTTTTGAACTCTGCATTCAAAAGGGTGTATCTTTCCTTTTCTCCTTTACCTTTAGCTTCTCTTCTGTTCTCAGCTATTTTTAAGGCCTCCTCATATAACCATTTTGCCTTTTTGCATTTCTTTTTCCTGGGGATCACATTTAAAATTCATAGTAACCCCCAACAGTTGTTCATTCCTCAAAACTGTCATTCACCTAAAACTTGTATTTCATGCTTAATCTATCAGAAGAAATAAAGGATACACAGTGAGTCTCCCACCTTTATAACTCACTGTGGTCCAAGCCACCATCATCTCATACCCGGTGTTTGCAGTAGCCTTCTAATTGATTTCCATACTTCTGCCCTTGTCACTATACAGTTTTATCTAAGCAGCCCGGATGATAGACTGAAATTATTTTTATAACAGCTTAATTGAGATATTATTCATATACTATATATTTACCTATTTAAAGTGTATAATCTAATGGTTTTAAGTATATTTATAGAGTAGTGCATCTGTCAGCGGAGAAGGCAAGGGCACCCCACTCCAGTACTCTTGCCTGGAAAATCCCGTGGACGGAGAAGCCTGATAGGCTGCAGTCCATGGGGTCACTAAGAGTTGGACACGACTGAGCGACTTCCCTTTCACTTTTCACTTTCATGCATTGGAGAAGGAAATGGCAACCCACTCCAGTGTTCTTGCCTGGAGAATCCCAGGGACGGCGGAGCCTGGTGGGCTGCCGTCTGTGGGGTCTCACAGAGTCGGACATGACTGAAGTGACTTAGCAGCAGTAGCAGCAGCATCTGTCAGCACAATAAATTTCAGGGTATTTTAACTGCCCCCCAAAAGAAACCCCATGCCCGCTAATAATAACTTCAGATTTCATCTTAACCTTCCCTGCCAAGCCCCCAGCCTTAGGGAAGCTGCTAATCTAGTTTCTGACTCTATAGATTTGCCTATTTTGGACATTTCAGATAAATAGAATCATACAGTATGTGATCCTTTGTGTCTGGCTTCTTTCACTTAATGTGTTCAAGGTTCATCCATATCATAGCATGATTTTGTATTTCACTGCCTTTTTTAGTACCAAATAATATTCTATTAGGGCTTCCCAGGTGGCTTAGAGGGTAAAGCGTCCGCCTGCAATGTGGGAGACCTGGGTTCAATCCCTGAGTCAGGAAGATCCTCTGGAGAAGGAAATGGCACCCCACTCCAGTACTCTTGCCTGGAAAATCCCATGGACAGAGGAGCCTGGGAGGCTGCAGTCCATGGGGTTGCTAAGAGTTGGACACGACTGAGCGACTTCACTTTGACTTTTCCCAACTCAGCTCTCTTACCTGCCACTTTGCCTCTTTCTCTTTTAGCCCAGTTTGGCCACAGAGCCTTTGCAGTTACTGTTTCTCTGCCTAGAACATGTTTCCTTCACATCCCCACCTGGCTTGCTCCCTTATCTGCTTTGGGTCTCTGTTCAGTTGCTGCCTTATCAAGGACGTCCTCCCTGAGCACTCAGTAACTCTGAGCCCTCCTTCACACCTTTCCTTTACCCACCACAGCCAGCAAATAGAAGTAGTTGGTGTGGGAGACCTTTCAGTAGGTATCCCAAGCCATGTGAATTCGGCAGTCTATACCTCCTACTGATAAGGACTACACTGCCTATGGTCTTGAAAGACTTGACAGTTGAAACAGAAAAAAACTTTTTTTGGGTTTAAGTCTCAGCTGTCTCTCCACTGCCCCCTCTTTAAACATTATTAATTATTTTCCTTTTTGGCTGTGATGTAATGGCTTGTGGGATCTTTGTTCCCTGACCAGGGATTGAACTTGGGCCCTCAGCAGTCAGAACAGAGTTCTAACCACTGGCCTACCATGCATTCCCTTTAATTTTTTTTTTTTTTAATTGTGGGTGTACTTTTTTGCTATGAATTTTTTTAGTTCTTTCAGGATGAGAGAACATGAGGTGAAGTGCAAACAGCTACTGGATAGGCCATTAACATATAACCTATAACACTGCCAGAGGAGCGTTAATGTCAGAAATTTAGCTCTGTTTATTCCCTGCCTTGTCACTAAATGGCTGTGTGACTCTGGGTAAATCACTTCACCTTTCTGTGTGTATTTCCCCTATTTGTAAACAAAGGTGTTGGACTACAAGATCTTTGATGTCCCTGCTAGCCCTGACACTCTATATTCTGTCAAACTTTTCACCTAATGAGATATTAACTCTGGCTTAGTTTTAGGCCCTGGGGTCCTGAGAACTGGCAGCTATCAGCAAAAGATCTCAAAATGCAATTTGAACTCAGTGGAGCTTAATGTATTTTTGTATCTGGGCTTCAGGAGATCAAGCTTTGAGTTGGCAATATGAGGAATTCAGTTACTATTTTTGACAAGCCGTTGGATTTATTGAATGATACATTGCATCTGGCAGCATTACTGATGAAGCAGGGAACAAGGACAGAGTTAAGAATTTCAAAATAGTTGAAGGACCTTAAAAGATTGACCCTAATGAGGACAGTAGATTCTTTTAAGAACCACAGGGTTTGCCTTCCAAAACTCTCATTATGCAGCACGAGCTACTTCAAGATGGGAGGGAGGTGGTATGAGGGGAGAAGGGTTAGGTGGGAAGCTTTAGGAGGGCCAGGACTCAGGTGGGCTAGACAAGAAGCCTGTTACTCTTGCTCTTAATAGATTAGTTGATTTCTTATTAGCGTGTGTCTGTTGGCAGAAGAGGGAAATGACATTTATGAAATTGTGAGGGTAGGAAAGGTTGAGGGTGGTTGGTCTCTATGTTGCTTGTAGAAATAAAAGATTTCATTCCTGTAAACAAAAGGACAAGTAAATATCAGAGCTAATTTGCACTAATGTGATGACACGTTCTAAAACTGGCTTTCTCTGTAATAGCCTCACCCTGTGTGATTGTTCGACATGCCCTAGGGCCTCCTCTACAGAGGACTTTCTTAATGGGCCAGGTTGGGGACGGATGGCGCTGGAGCCTAAATGCATGCACGCGACCCCTGGCCCTAGCCTAGTAAGAGGCAGAAAGGCTGAAGGCATTGCAGAAAGCAGGGACACAGTCTGGAATTCCTGCCTCAGTAGCTGGGTGTCCCCAGGGCCCTGGTGATGCCATGTGCTTCTAGGACATCTATACACAAGAATCACATTGGCTACACTGGCTTGTGATACATGGCTCTGAGCATGAATCATAGCTGTGTGGATGGAAGAAGGGAGCTTTTAGTAAAGAAGGGGCCTGCAGGTTTCATGCTGACTATCAACACTGATTCATTAGTAGTGATTTTCTGGAACACGTTATTGAGAAGGACTCTTAAGTTTCTTATCTAGGCTCAAGAGACATGGATTATCAATGTCTCCAATGAGTGAAAAGGGTCACAAGGATGTGCAATCTACGTATTTCCTTAATTTTAGAGAGAAATTCGAGGCCACAAAGGGGAAGTGACCTGCCTGAGGTCACAAAGTTTGCTAGACAGTTGGGAGGAAACCCAGGTCTCTGTTCTTTGATGCCTAAAGTAATTACATCTTGCCATGCTGGGAGCTGTCTGGTCAACAGCTAAGGAAGCCCAAAGTTAACCTGGTTCCTTCCCTTTCTAAGCCCTTTAATGGCTATTGTCGTCTTTCTCCTTTTAAGTCCTTATTTGTTTAATCTCTGGTTAAGTTTATGTGTTTAGGCGCCAACAGTTTGAAGTAAGGTGCATGATGGCTCAAAGAATTCAGTCCATTCCAGTGGAAAGTGGCCCAGGTTCCTACAAGTTCCTGGAAGTCAACAAGGGACTTCTATACTTCTAGGGTAGGCTAGGGTCTGCAGCCCTTGTCCAACAGGAATAAGTTTCAGGATAAGAGAACTTCAACCCCTTACCCTTAAAAATAAAGGTGTAGGACTTCCCTGGTGGTACAGTGGATAGGAATCCACCTGCCAATGCAGGGGACACAGGTTCAGTCCCTGGTCTGGGAAGATTCCACATGCTGTGGAGTAACTAAGCCTGTGCTCTAGAGCCTGTGGTCTGCAAAAAGAAAAGCCACAGAAATGAGAAGCCTGTTTGCTGCAACAAAGAGCAGCCCAGCTAGCCACAACTAGAGAAAGCCCATGAGCAGCAACACAGATCCAATGCAACCAAACATAAAATAATTAAAAAAAAAAAATCAAACTAGTACAGCCACTATGGAGAACAGTGTGGAAATTCCTTAAAAAACTGGAAATAGAACTGCCGTATGATCCAGCAGTCGCACTCCTGGGCATACAGACCGAGGAAACCAGAATGGAAAGAGACACATGTACTCCAATGTTCATCGAAGCACTGTTTATAATAGCCAGGACATGGAAGCAACCTAGATGTCCATCTGCAGATGAATGGATAAGAAAGCTTTGGTACATATACACAATGGAGTATTACTCAGCCATCAAAAAGAATGCATTTGAATCAGTTCTAATGAGGTGGATGAAACTGGAGCCTATTATACAGAGTGAAGTCAGCCAGAAAGAAAAACACCAATACAGTATACTAATGCATATATATGGAATTTAGAAAGATGGAAATGATAACCCTGTATACGAGACAGCAAAAGAGACACAGGTGTATAGAACAGTCTTTTGGACTCTGTAGGAGAGGGCGAGGGTGGGATGATTTGGGAGAATGGCATTGAAACATGTATATTATCATATGTGAAATGAATCACCAGTCCAGGTTCGACGCATGATACAGGATGCTCGGGGCTGGTGCACGGGGATGACCCAGAGGGAGGATAATGGGAGGAGGGAGGTGGGAGGGGGGTACAGGAAGGGGAACTCATGTACACCCAGGGCGGATTCATGTCAATGTATGGCAAAACCAACCAATATAATATTGTAAAATAAAAAAAAAAAAGAAAAAAAATAATAAAAAGGAAAAAAATTAAAAGAAAAGAATCTGTTGGGTGGGGGCAGGAATGAGACAGGTCTGGGGCCCAGGACCCTTTGCTTCGGTGCTGTAATGCTTGCACCTGAACATGCCTCTATTTGAGCAACAAAATACAAAGAAACTATATGGGACTAAAAATAACTGCATGCATGCATCAATTAGGGAAAATTTTGGATGAAAGATACAAAAAGACCAAAAAGCTCAACTGCCACTTCTGAAGAGTCCAGAGCAAAAGCAGGGTACTGCACATGCCCCCTGCACACAACACCACCTAAGGGGTGGGCAAACCACCTAAGCCATCCCCCGGCCTGACCTGTTGACACCCCTACCCTTACTGCATACAAGGAACCAGCTTGCCCACATTCAGGGAACTGGGCAAGCAAGGGAAACTGTTGTTTGTTCTCGGTACCTCCTGTTGCAGTGGGGGCCCAATAAAGCCTTGCCTGGAAAAAAAAAATGCCTCTGTTCCAAAGGATATTCACAAAATGTGTAGGGAAACATGGAGCTGGGACTGACTGGCATGTGATGACACCCTGCTTTGAGCCACATCAGAAACTTTCTTTTGCTCTTGCTTCATCAGGGATGGGAGTAGCACCTAACTGCTTTCATTCTGTGAAAGTGGCACGGCGACAGAGGTCACGGAAACACTCTTCTTGGAGCTATGAAACTTTTCAAAGGAAGGTTCACTGTTCTACAGAGACACATCAGGTATCCATATTTCTTTCAAATATTTCCCCTCATAAGTTATGATTTGGGAGCTTTTAGTCTCTGGAATTCTTAGTAACTGCTTTCTTCCTAAACATGAAGTTGCTAACTTAGACTTGCTGAAGATTTTCATCTTATTATGAAGGTTTGTGTCTAATGGACTCTCTAGTGGCTGTGGGTCCCTGGTCCTGCTCCCTGATGCTGGAGGTATAGGTTCTTCTTCAGGAATTCCCTATGGTAGAAGGGAACTATCTCACGATGGTATGGCTCCTTCTTGGAGGGTGGTCTGTGTCAGGGGCTATATGTACAGGGGTTCAAGAGCAACCTTGAAGGGCTATGCCAGTCGATCAGCAGAGGCCTCAGTTGCAAATGCATCTGTTGAGCATCTTTTCTCCCTAAGCTCAGTTCTGCTTTCCCCACCTTCTTAGAGGCATTGTTCCTGAGAGCAAATCCCAATAAACATCCTGTGTGCAAATGTTTGTCTCAGAGACTATGTTACAGAGAATACCACCCAAGACAGACTAGATTTTGAGGATTCTAAACAACCCTGGTGGCTCAGATGGTAAAAAAAAATCAGCCTGTGATGTAGGAGGCCCAGGTTTAATCCCTGGGCCCAGACGATCCCTGGAGAAGGACATGACAACCCATTCCAGCATCCTTGCCTGGAGAATTCCATGGACAGAGGAATCACAAAGTCCATAGGGTCACAAAGAATCAGATACTGTTAAACTTTTATGGGAGAGCTTACTGAAATGAGAACACTTTGCCTGGACACAGATTTAACACGCTTTCAGTGAGTTGAGGTAGTGGTAGGATGGCTTTTGCAACCTTGGAGAATGCAATGGTCCATACCAAACAAAGTAGAAATGTGAGGACTGCCCAGGCAGAGGAAGTCATGGGAAGGCTCGGAGAAATGAGTCTGCTAGAATGAATAAACTACGTAATACCAGAATATTCATTGAAAGTGTTAGTCGCTCAGTCGTGTCTGACTCTTTGTGATCTCATGAACTGTAGCCCACCAGGTTCTTCTGTCCATTTGATTTTCCAGGCAAGAATATCCATTAGCTGACTGATTTCAATGGAAGGGTCAAGTGAACACTCTTTTATCCAAGCAGTAAGGAATGTGTTCATGAGGTGAGCATGGATACCCCTGAGAAGTCCAGGGCTGTTAGTCCTCTGGAGCTAGGACTGACAGGAAGAGATGCTGTTATAGAACTGGGCTCTCTAGTTATAACAAAGATGGTAGGATCCTCAAATAATAGAGGCCACGTGGTGACACAACACCAGGAGCGAGGCAGGTACAGTTACTGGAAAGAGTAGCAAGGTCAAAGTAGCCAGTGGGGGATCTAGCTTGCAGAGAATTTTGGAGACATTAAATAGAATATGGTATTTCTGTAAATCAACTATACTTCAATTAAAAAAAGAATATGGTGTTCTTTAGGTACAAGATATTTCCCTGGTGGCTCAGTGGTAAAGAATCCACCTGCCAGTGCAGGAGATACAAGAGACATGGGTTTGATCCCTGGGTAGGGAAGATCCCCTGGAGGAGGGGGAGGAGGAAATGGCAACCCACTCCAGTATTCTTGCCTGGGAAGTTCCATGGGCAGAGGAATCTGGCGGGCTACAGTCCATGGGGTCACAAAGAGTCATACATGACGGAGTGACTGAGCACACACACAAGATAGACAGGGAACCAACAGGTATTACTTAATGTATACAAAAAAAAAAAAAAAGGGATAGACGGTCAAGAAGCTGAAGGCAGCCACCAACAGGGGAAGAAAGGTCATGATTCTTTACCTGTTTTCTGAACTTGAGCCAGTTCTTGGACCTGAAGTCTACTGACTAAAGGAGAGGTCTGCTCTCCTTGAGGAAGAAGGCTGTGCCATCATAGCAAAAGTATGCAGTGTTAATTCTTTCTGTTCTTTGTGGGCACACTGAGGTAAGGGGATTGCCCAGGCATTTTGAGGAATGTTAGACTTTCCTTATGGCTCAGCTGGTAAAGAATCTGCCTGAAAAGCAGGAGACCTGCGTTTGATCCCTGGGTTGGGAAGATCCCCCGGAGAAGGAAAAGGCTACCCACTCCAGTATTCTGGCCTGGAGAATTCCATGGACTGTGCAGGCCATAGGGTCACAAAGAGTTGGACACGACGGAGCAACTTTCACTTCACAGAAGCAGGGTTGGAACTGACATTGATAAAGCAGAATAAAGTCATCCTGGTCTCCTTATTAGAGTAAGAGAGCTTGGGAGTCAGGTAGTAAAGGGAATCCTATCTCTTCCTGGTTCATAGTGGGTCCACATGTTCCACCCAGTGGTCATTTCCCTGACCCTGGACTACGTAACTGGAATGGATATGTTTGGTGGTAGGCAGGACCGCCATGTTGGTTTCTAGGTCTGTGAGATAAAAGTTAGCTTAGAGCAAAAGTTCAAGTGGAAGCCTCTGGAACTGTCTTCCTACCCAATGTTAAATCAAAGCCAATATTACATGTTGGAGGAAAAGTAGAGATTGGCGCTACCTTTAAGTATCTAAAGGATGCAAGGCTAATGATCCTCAGCATATCTCCACCTTGTTTACCAGTCTGACCCCTACAAATACTGAATGATTCCAGAGGTCAACAGTGGACCAACACAGTCCCGAGGAAGCAGCAGTCCTAATCACAGTTGTGATGCTGGCTATGATATCATTGCCAGAGCAGGGCTTTATGTGGCTTCAGATGTGTAGACCAGTGTGTGGTCATCAATCTGGTGAATGTCTTTTTTTTTTTCCATCCTCATCTATAAGAAGAATCAGAAACAACTGACGTTTATGGGACTGAAATTCTTACCCCAGGGCTTTGTGACTTCTCCTTCTCATTGCCATCACATCGTCTGAGGAGATTTGGATCATCTGGCCATGATATAGAATATCACATTGGTCTTTTACACTGATAATATCATATTTATTGGATAAGATGAGCAAACAGCAGCAAGTAAGTGGAGGTTTGGGTAAGATATATGTGCTCCAGAGGATAGGAGATACAGTTTACAAAGATAAGTCACTACATTGGTGAAATTTTTAGAGGTCAGGTGGTTTGCATCATGCCAAGACATCACCTCCATTTAAAAGTCAAATTATTTAATCTCTCTTCTCCTAACACCTAGAAAGAAGAAACCTGGTAGGTGTTTTGGGATTCTAGGACAATATAGTCCACACTTGGGAACACTGCTTCAATCCACTTACCATGTGTGGATGCAGATAGCTTTGAGTGGGCCAAGAGCAGGAAAGGGCTCCTTACAGATCCACACTGCAGTTGGAAGTACCTCTGCCACTTGGACCATAAGACCTGCAGACTCTATGATGTTGGAAGTCTGTGTGGTGCTTGAAAGACTCCATATGTAATTGATGGTGCACCCCAGCAAGAAGGTCACAGTGCAGGCCCCTAGGGTTCTGCAGCGAGGCCTTTCCATCCATAGTGGAGAACTATATAGCATTCAAAAAGTGACACCTGGCTTGCTGCTTGGAGCATGTCCTCCCTTGATGGTATGATAAAACATCTGATCTTGTACCATTAGGTGGTCTTGTGGTCAGAGTTTCCCATCATTAAATCTGGGTTAAATCTGTCGAGACTGAGAGGATCCATCAGCAATTCATCATCATTATCATCATCATCAGCTGGACCAGGCATAAGCAGGGTCAGAAGGCACAAGTAAACTGTACGAGTGAGTGGCTAGGATCCTGTGCCATTCTTACTTATGCCCCACGCCCTTTCCCTCAGCACACACCTATGGTGATGGGGAGGGTTCCTTATGAGCAGCTGTCAGAGGAGGAAAGAGCAGAGCTTGGTTCACAAGTGGGTCTACTCAAAATGTAGGTGGAAGCCAAGAATGGGCATCTGCTCACTATAGTGCTGCTCAGTGACAGACATCAGGGCGTACACTGGGGCCACCACTTTGTGTGAAAAGATAAGTGGTTCAAGGGAAGTGTATGCCTGGAAATAATATACACAGACTTAGCAGCGATGGTGCTCAGTCGCTCAGTTTTGTCCGACTCTGCGACCCCATGGACAATAGCCAGCTGGGCTCCTCTGTGTATGGAATTCTCCAGGCAAGAATATTAGAGCAGGTTGTAATTTCCTACTCCAGGGGATCTCCCCAAACCAGGGATTGAACCTATGTCTCCTGTGTCTCCTGTACTGGCAGGCAGATTCTTTACTACTGAGCCACCTAGAAAGCCTATATACAGACTCAGAGTCAGTGGCAAATGGTGGGGCTGACTGGACAGCAGCCTGGAATGAGCATGATTAGAAAACAGAGGATGAGATCTAGGCAAGAAGCATGTGGATGGACAGCATGGAGCATGAAGATCTTTGTCTAGCATGTTAACCTCCCCCTGAGAACATCCACCCCTAAACCAGCATTAGCATCCAAGTATCTTCCTACCGCAGAACTGGGGCTTTGGCCAGTGGTTGACCAACTCATCATTTCAACTTCAACTTACTTTCTTCATAGAGAACTTCCTTGACTATCTCACCTAAGGGCTTTCCCCCTCTACATCAGTCGGGGGGGGGGGGTTGGTGTGGGACAGGGGACAAATTCAGAAATGTAAATGAAGTTGCAGTTAACATCTGAGGAAGGCTTCCCCAGATTCCTCAGCACTGTCCCCAGTGATCTGGGCCTTGCGTCTTGCAGGGCAAGACCTCCTTGAGGACAGAGATCATACTGTAGTTTTGCATCTCCCATGTGGCCCACCACTGTGCTTCTTCATTTTTCTTACAGTAAGTAATCCTATTTGGTGTAAGTTGTCTGTGCCTTTGATTAGTCTCCAAATCTTTTCTTATTTACCACTTTATCCCCATGCTTAAAACAGTTTTTGACACAGAGTATGTACTCAATAGATATTTGTTGGATGAAGGAAAAGAGCTCAGCAAGGGTAAATAACTTGCCCAAGGCCACAAAGCTAATGAATGTTACAGCAGGGGTTTGAATCCAGGCTTCAAAGTGCTGATTTGTGACTTTGGCCAAGATACTGAACATCTTTCTTTGTGTCTTAGTTTCTTCATCTGTATCTACCTTTGGGACAATAATAGTATCTACCTTTGGGTTATCGTGAGGATAAAAGGAGTTAGAGGAGTAGGCAATGGCAAGCCACTCCAGTACTCTTGCCTAGAAAATCCCATGGACGGAGGAGCCTGGTAGGCTGCAGTCCATGGGGTCGCTACAAGTCAGATATGACTGAGCGACTTCACTTTCCCTTTTCACTTTCACACATTGGAGAAGGAAATGGCAACCCACTCCAGTGTTCTTGCCTGGAGAATCCCAGGGACGGGGGAGCCTGGTGGGCTGCCGTCTATGGGGTCACACAGAGTCGGACACGACTGAAGTGACTTAGCAGCAGCAGCAGCAGCAAAAGGAGTTAGTGTATACAAGTGTTCAGGGTAGTGCTTGACACATTTTTGTCATGGCAGAAGTTTTCATTGTTAAGTAGCAGAATGGGATTTAAACTTGAGAGTGACTGGGTTTAACTTTGGTGGAGACTTTTAAGGGGCATTTTTGAGGACACTGGGGACTTAGGAGAAGAATAATTTCTGACAAAAGGAAAGAGTAGATACTTGATGTAGTTAACGTCATAACCTCACCAGTCCTTGTGCACTGAGCATCTAATGTATACGAAGCACAGTGGTGGGCCACACGGGAGAGGCAAAACTAGAGTATGGCCTCTGTCCTCAGAGAGGTCTTGCCCTGCAAGACGCAAGGCCCAGATCACTGGGGACAGTGCTGAGGCAGGAAGTGTCCTTCTTCAAGGCTGAGGATAGCTGTTGTCCTGTGACACCTGCTACATTTCACACAATTTACTTATCCCCCCAATCCAGACGCATGGAAACACCTACAGAAATCTGGGGAAGCCTTCCTCAGATGGTAACCGCAACTTCATTTTGACTTACATCTCTGAACTTGTCCCCTGTCCCACACGCCCCCCCTGGCAAGTGACCAAAGCAGGCCTCCTTGTGACCTGTACGTGGCCCTCTTTGGGCTTGACCTCTGGCTTTCTGATGCCCTAGACCTTGAGCACTGGCTCAGGTGGAGCTTACAGGCCAGCACCGCTCCGGTTTACACCGTGGCTCACGGAAGCACGTGGTCACATTTTTATTTCTGACACTGAAAACTTGGCCCAAGCTACTCTGGGGTGAATAGCATTGCACTTTGTCTGGTTGTTGGTGCCAGTGTTGTTTGCTGACTACTCTGGCAAGTGCTGAGTTTCTATTTAGTGTATGATTTAACTAAGTTTTACTGTTTGAGTTGAACTCTAAGAATCAAGGTAAATAACAAGGTCCATCAGGCCTTCTTTCATAGGTTTGTTCATTGCTACAGCCACATGCCTCCTGCATTTCTGATGGAGGGGGTTGATCCCATATCGGACGCTAGCAGTGTCACGGCTTGGCTAGTATTAGGAATTTGGCCCTTTCTAAAGCTCATTGGAAGGACTGATGCTAAAGCTGAAACTCCAATACTTTGGTCACCTCATGCGAAGAGTTGACTCACTGGAAAAGACTCTGATGCTGGGAGGGGTTGGGGGCAGGAGACGACAGAGAATGAGATGGCTGGATGGTATCACCGACTCAATGGAGATGAGTTTGCGTGAACTCCGGGAGTTGGTGATGGACAGGGAGGCCTGGCGTGCTGTGATTCATGGGGTCGCAAAGAGTTGGACACGACTGAGCGACTGAACTGAACTGAACTGAATGTGGACTTGTGTGAAATATTCAAATCCAGCAGTTCATTTCACTCTTTGTTTTCCTCCTGACACTGTATTACCAGCTTCTCCTTTGCTCTTGGTCTCAGGAAAGGTTATATGTTGTTTAAATTGTGTGTGTACATAATGGCCATTACTAGTAATGAAGTGTATTCTTTCAGTGGGACATAATCTCCAACAGTATGCAGATCAGCACATTTGTTCTTCCTCAGCGTTCGCTGAAGGCTCCGATCTTGGGCAACATATGGCCTCTAGTCACCTCCTCACTCTGCTCTGAAAATTTTCCATTACACATCTTAATCATCAATTTTTTTTTTGCCCTCTGCTTAAGAAATGAATTAAGGCAGGAAACATTGAGATGATGACCATTTTCAGATCGAAAAGACCCTCTTCTCCTTACTGCCAAAACCCACTGTTGCATTTTTACATTTTTCTTTCCTTTTTTTTTTTACGTCACCAATTAGCGCCTCAAAGTGAGTTTTGCGTCTGGCATGCATGGAGTGTGAACTATAAAAATTCTAGCTTCAAATCTTCTTTTGCTCTATTCTGTGGGAAAAAATTCCCTTTATCAAGAAATTGCTCAGGCACAAGGGATAACTGTTTAAGATGCTTTCCGAACAGCATTTGTCCAGACGGTCAAAGTAATTTTAGAAAATGTGTTGTTCTGTTAAAGTGGATCTGACGAATACCCAGAAAGGAGAAATTAATCAAAGAGCACCTACTGTGCGTCAGGCACCATGTTTGTCTTGGATCATTCAGTTTTCTTAGTAGACAAGGGGAATAATGTAATTTGCTCAAGTTCATCTATTCATGTGACCATGTATTCTTTCACCAAAAAATTATGTAATGAGCACTGCTGTTTGTTTTTTTTTTCCTAAGCATTGAGCCAGGCACTGAGGCTAGCATGCTGAATGTGAAACACTTGATCCCTGCCTTTATGGGGCTTGCCATCTAATTAGGAGGTCAGAAAAATATAACCAAAGAAATAAATCAATGAAAAATAAATGGTGGCAAGTACTCCACAAGCAATAAATAGGGGGTTAAGAGAGAATATAATTGGTGCTACAGGGTGGGTGGAATTTCCTTGACTTTGGATGGCGCAATGCAACTAGGGACCAGAGCCTTGACTCAAACTCAAGTTCAGTTCAGTCGCTCAGTCATGTTCGACTCTCCGCGACCCCATGAATCACAGCACGCCAGGCCTCCGTGTCCATCACCAACTCCCGGAGTTCACTCAAACTCATGTCCATCGAGTCCTTTCCCAGTGAGTCAACTCGTCGCATGAGGTGGCCAAAGTATTGGAGTTTCAGCTTTAGCATCAGTCCTTCCAATGAACACCCAGGATTGATCTCCTTTAGAATGGACTGGTTGGATCTTCATGACCAAGATAGTCACGATAATGTGATCACTGACCTAGAGCCAGACATCTTGGAATGTGAAGTCAAGTGGGCCTTAGAAAGCATCACTTCGAACAAAGCTAGTGGAGGTGATGGAATTCCAGTTGAGCTATTTCAAATCTTGAAAGATGATGCTGTGAAAGTGCTGCACTCAATATGCCAACAAATTTGGAAAGCTCAGCAGTGGCCACAGGACTGGAAAAGGTCAGTCTTCATTCCAATCCCAAAGAAAGGCAATGCCAAAGAATGCTCAAACTACCACACAATTGCACTCATCTCACACTCTTGTAAAGTCATGCTCAAAATTCTCCAAGCCAGGCTTCAGCAATATGTGAACCGTGAACTCCCAGATGTTCAAGCAGGTTTTAGAAAAGGCAGAGGCACCAGAGATCAAATCGCCAACATCCGCTGGATCATGGAGAAAGCAAGAGAGTTCCAGAAAAACATCTATTTCTGCTTCATTGACTATGCCAAATCCTTTGACTGTGTGGATCACAATAAACTGTGGAACATTCTGAAAGAGATGGGAATCCCAGACCACCTGACCTGCCTCTTGAGAAACCTGTATGCAGGTCAGGGAGCAACAGTTAGAACTGGACATGGAACAACAGACTGGTTCCAAATAGGAAAAGGAGTACGTCAAGGCTGTATATTGTCACCTTGCTTATTTAACTTCTATGCAGAGTACATCATGAGGAACACTGGGCTGGAAGAAGCACAAGCTGGAATCAAGATTGTGGGGAGAAATATCAATAACCTCAGATATGCAGATGACACCACCCTTATGTCAGAAAGTGAAGAGGAACTCAAATCCTCTTGATGAAAGTGAAAGAGGAGCCAAAAGTTTGGCTTGAAGCTCAACATTCAGAAAACAAAGATCATGGCATCTGGTCCCATCATTTCATGGGAAATAGATGGAAAAACAGTGGAAATAGTGTCAGACTTTATTTTTTTGGGCTCCAAAATCACTGCGGATGCTGATTGCAGCCATGAAATTCAGTTCAGTTCAGTTCAGTTCAGTCGCTCAGTCGTGTCCGACTCTCCGCGACCCCATGAATCACAGCACGCCAGGCCTCCCTGTCCATCACCAACTCCCGGAGTACACTCAAACTCATGTCCACAGAGTCGGTGATGCCATCCAGCTATCTCATTCTCCGTCGTCCCCTTCTCCTCCCGCCCCCAACCTTTCCCAGTATCAGAGTCTTTTCCAGTGAGTCAACTCGTCGCATGAGGTGGCCAAAGTATTGGAGTTTCAGCTTTAGCATCAGTCCCTCCAATGAACATCCAGGATTGATCTCCTTTAGAATGGACTGGTTGGATCTCCTTGCAGTATAAGGGACTCTCAAGAGTCTTCTCCAACACCACAGTTCAAAGCATCGATTCTTCGGCGATCAGCCATGAAATTAAAAGACGCTTACTCCTTGGAAGGAAAGTTATGACCAACCTTGATAGTATATTAAAAAGCAGAGACATTACCTTGCCAACAAACTCAAGTTAGTCTGGCCCTAAAGCTGTTTCTTCCCCTACATCTATATTCAGGCCACTCCATTCTGAGTTTTCATCATGACCCCGATGGCTAACATTTCCTGAATCCCCACTATGTACCAGGGCTATTCAATTTTGTTTTTCTCAATAGTTTCTTTATGAAGTAGGAATTATTTTTCCCTCATTTTGCAGATGAGAACCCTGAGACACAAGAGAACTTTGAGACTTGCCCAAGGTGACATTCTGCTTTTATCTCAAAAAAAGAAGGGGAAAGAGAGGATAAAAGATCCATGACTAGGAGTCAAGAATAACATAGATTTTGAATGGTGCTTTACTTCTTTAAATATACCACATGTCTTTCAGATTTAAAAAGTGATGTGTGTTCATTATAGGCAATATGGGGAAAAAAAGGATAGAGAAATGTAAAGACAAGAAAAAAAATCACTCATAGTTCTATCAACCAGAAAGGGCATTATTTTTCAATATATAATAACAAAGATAACTGACACTTAAATAGTACTTACAATGTGCCAGGTGCATTTTCAAGTAATTTGTATTGTATTAACTTACTTAATCATCACAGCAACTCTATAAGGAAGGTACTATTATTATCCCTATACTATAGACAAGCGAAGTGAGGTAAAAAAATATAGTTAAGTAACATTCTCAAGACCACAGAATCAAACCTGCTCGGGCAGCCTGGTTCTGGAGTCCACACCACTCATCACCCTGCTCTCTCTCTTCTCTATAAAAAGAGGATGTATTCTTTTATAAACCTGGGATCATATTTTACATACAATTTTAGACTCTGCTTTTTAAGTGAACATTATTTCATGGCCATTTTTCCACATCCTTATATGTTCTTCAAAATATTTTTGATGGTTATATGAATATATTTTATATAAACACTTCTCACTGTTACACACTTAGGTTGTTTCCCTTTTTTTGTAGTTATAAAAAACAATTCAAGGGATGTCTCTGTACATAAAAATTTGATCTGCTTTTTGCTTATTTCCTGGAAGAGGATTACTTGGTCAGAATTTTTGGCATTTCTTCAAATCTAAGGTGATTATTTTAAAGGGTGTTCAGATGTATGGCACATATTTGAATAACAAAAACTCCAGGAAGTTAGAGATCTCGGTGGCTGGGGGGGGGGGGGAAGCCATTAGGGAAGACTTCATTAAGGAGGTGGGTGGAGTATGAGGTAGCCTTTGGACAATGAGACGTCAGCCTGATGAGGGAATTTCTTTTAGGTCCTGGGCATCAATCTTCTATAAATCTTGGGCAGGGTCAAGGTGAGAGAAGGCTTCACAAAGCGGAGTCTGAAAGGATAAAAGGAATTTCCAAGGAAGACATGGATTCTGAGGAGAGGAGACAAGTGGACCTGGGGCAGTGGGAAGAATATAGGTAGGCCCAGAGACTGCAAGGAGATCAGACCAGTCAATCCGAAAGGAAATCAGTCCTAAATATTCATTGGAAGGACTGATGCTGAAGCTCCAACACTGTGGCCACCTGATGTGAAGAGCTGACTCTGGAAAAGCCCCTGATGCTGGGAAGACCGAGGGCAGGAGGAGAAGGAGCGACAGAGGACGAGATGACTGGACGGCATCCCTGACTCCATGGACATGAGTGTGAGCAAACGAAGGGAGACAGTGAAGGACAGGGAAGCCTGGCGTGCTGCAGTCCGTGGGGTCGCAAACAGCTGGACACGACCCAGCGACTGAACAATGACAACAAAGAGATGTGAGAAAACATGAAGGCTTTTAGCTGATACAGGGAAGACGTGGGGGGCAAGCTGAGAAGAGGCAGGCTGGGGCTAGACCGTGAAAGGGGCTCATGCATCACCTTAAGGAAGACCGCCTTTCTTACGTAGGCAGCAGAGTTGCTGAAGAGTTTGCGCTTACAAAAAGATGTTTTTGCTAGCATTGTGGTGCCAGGAAGCAGGAGGGGCAGGAGGGAGTGAGGGCAGGGGAAGACCTGCTTGGGAGGATGTTTGGGGACCCCTGGCACAGTTCTGATACCTGTAGCTTTGTCCACAGCAGGGGCACGTGGCCCTGTCCAGCATTCTTCATGCTTTGCCAAGAGGAGGACAGAGTGAATATTTATAAACACTGACCTGGAAATGAAAAAGCTGCAGAAACAAAGAGCACAAACGCCTCTTCCATGTTGTTGAGAGTAAGTATCCACAAGAAATATTCACGTATGTCAGAGGAGAAAATAATGAGGCAGCGTTCATCGTTAAACAGATTCAGCCCATCACTGCTGGGGCCCCAGTAGAAGGGGGGCTGGTTGGGGAGCCTCTTCCATTGTTAGCATTGGCTGCTCCCTTCCAAGCAGACAGGTCACTCAGCGCTTTCTTCCAGGCAATTATTTTCGGGATGACTGGAGATTTCGATCAACCAATCAAGCTTTCATAGAAGCCACTTTCCTTGATTGTGTCCGCGATCTTTAACTCAGGGAGAGATTTTCCTCAGTATGGCTTGACAGCCTCAAGTTTTCAATTAATTTCTTTCTCCACTTTCTGCATCTTGCTTATGCTTTCAGTTGTGGAGGTGTAGTGTTCATAGGCTCACATGAACTTCCTGTGAGATGTGTGTGTGTGTGTGTAAGTGTGTTTTAAAGGTGTTTGAAGCCTCTTTCTGGCCTTCTTTCAATGAATGTCCCAGGAAAGCTGAGTGAACAGGAAGCACCAAGAAGACATATTGGTGGGGGTAGGAGTTTCTGACTCCTGGATTCAGGACCAGCCCCCAGGGGTTTTAGAACGAGGCAGCATCAGAGTTCTCAAAAGCAGGAGGTGAATTTCTGCTCCAAAAGACATTGATGAGTATTCTGAATTTTCATGGACACACATCTATTTCACTGCCATTTACTGCATGGAAATGATTGCTTTCCTTTTAAAATGAAATTATTTGCATAATATATGTGACTTAAAAATGTGCTATGTGTGTGCTAAATCACTTCAGTTTTGTCTGACTCTTTGCGACCTTATGGACTGATTCTGCCAAGCTTCTCTGTCCATAGAATTCTCCAGGCAAGAATACTGGAGTAGGTTACCTTGCCCTCCTCCAGGGGATCTTCCCAACCCAGGGATCAAAACTGCATCTCCTGCTGCTCCTGCATCGCAGGCGGATTCTTTATTGCTGAGCCACCAGGGAAGGCCAAAATAAAAATATTCAGTTCAGTTCAGTCGCTCAGTCGTGTCCGACTCTCCGCGACCCCATGAATCACAGCACGCCAGGCCTCCCTGTCCATCACCAACTTCCAGAGTTCACTCAAACTCATGTCCATCGAGTCGGTGATGCCATCCAGTCATCTCATTCTCTGTCGTCCCCCTCTCCTCCCGCCCCCAATCCCTTCCAGCATCAGAGTCTGTTCCAGTGAGTCAACTTGTCTCATGAGGTGGCCAAAGTATTAGAGTTTCAGCTTTAGTATCAGTCCTTCCAATGAACACCCAGGACTGATCTCCTTTAGAATGGACTGGTTGGATCTCCTTGCAGTCCAAGGGACTCTCAAGAGTCTTCTCCAACACCACGATTCAAAAGCATCAGTTCTTTGGCGATCAGCCTTCTTCACAGTCCAACTCTCACATCCATACATGACCATGGGAAAAACCATAGCCTTGACTAGATGGACCTTGGTTGGCAAAGTAATGTCTCTGCTTTTTAATATGCTGTCTAGGTTGGTCATAACTTTCCTTCCAAGGAGCAAGCGTCTTTTAATTTCATGGCTTCAATCAGCATCCATAGTGATTTTGGAGCCCCCAAAAATAAAGTCTGACACTGCTTCCACTGTTTCCCCATCTATTTCCCATGAAGTGATGGGACCAGATGCCATGATCTTTGTTTTCTGAATGTTGAGCTTCAAGCCAACCTTTTCACTCTCCTCTTTCACTTTCATCAAGAGGCTTTTGAGTTCCTCTTCACTTTCTGCCATAAGGGTGATGTCATCTGCATATCTGAGGTTATTGATATTTCTCCCAGCAATCTTGATTCCAGCTTGTGCTTCTTCCAGCCCAGCGTTCCTCATGACGTACTCTGCATATAAGTTAAATAAACAGGGTGACAATATACAACCTTGACGTACTCCTTTTTCTATTTGGAACCAGTCTGTTGTTCCATGTCCAGTTCTAACTGTTGCTTCCTGACCTGCATACAGGTTTCTCAAGAGGCAGGTCAGGTGGTCTGGTATTCCCATCTCTTTCAGAATGTTCCACAGTTTATTGTGATCCACACAGTCAAAGGCTTTGGCATAGTCAATGAAGCAGAAATAGATGTTTTTCTGGAACTCTCTTGCTTTCTCCATGATCCAGCGGATGTTGGCAATTTGATCTCTGGTGCCTCTGCCTTTTCTAAAACCTGCTTGAACATCTGGGAGTTCACGGTTCACGTATTGCTGAAGCCTGGCTTGGAGAATTTTGAGCATGACTTTACTAGCGTGTGAGATGAGTGCAATTGTGCGGTAGTTTGAGCATTCTTTGGCCTTGCCTTTCTTTGGGATTGGAATGAAGACTGACCTTTTCCAGATTAGGTATATATTGGTTCAGCTGTTATATGGAAGGTGGCACATCTCTTGAAGGTGGCACTTGAATGTCTTATGATTAGGAGACGTTGAGATGAATTTTGGAATCAGAGGGCCATGGATAAAATTCAAATTCTGACTCTTTCTAAATGTGTGCCCATGGGAAAATTATTTAGTATCTCTGCACCTTTGTTTTTCATCTGTAAAACCACCTTTAAGCATTGTTGTAGGATTTAGAGATTCATTTGTTCATTCCTGTATTTATTCAGTCATTAAATGTCTATTGAACATTGGCTAAGTGCCACTCACTGTCTGGGCACAGGGAGCACAGCAGTGGACCAGAATCCCTATCTTCATGGGGCTCCCCTCCTACTGGGGGCTGGACACAGGCACCAAATGTATAGATAGATTTGGAAGAAACTCGAGTTCTAAGAAAAACACAACACGTAAGGGCGGGGTTATAGCAAAGCTTCTGGAATGTTGTCAGGTATGTCTGAAGAAAAGCAAGGTGGTCACTGTGTGGTGGAAGTGGATAGAGGGAGAGGGAAAAAGGAGGAGATGATGGGAAGAGGAACTCACATGCTGGGGTAGAGGGTGCTATGCAGGGACAGTAAAGCCCTTGGGTTTTAACTGTGGTGGGATGAACAGTGATCAATGTATGCATGCCTGCTCACGCCAATCATGTCCAACTCTTTGCAACCCTGTGGACTCTAGCTTGCCAGGCACCTCTGTCCATGGGATTCTCCAGGCAAGAATACTGAAGTAGGTTGCCACGCTCTCCTCCAGGGGATCTTCCTGACCCAGAGATCGAACCTGTGTCGCTCATGTCTCCTGCATTAGCAGGCGGGTTCTTTACCACTAGTGCCACCTGGGAACCCCTAGAAAGTGATCAGTACATTGTATGTATTCAATATGATCAATTCAATTAATATTTGAATAGTAATGGACCTAGTAAATCTAGTTACATAGTTACTAGTAGTATTAAGCACAACATTAGCCTCCCAGGTTTTGGCAATACCAAGATAAGCTGTATCAGTTCAGTTCAGTTTAGTCAGTCAGTCATGTTTGACTCTTTGCAACTCTATGGACTGCAGCACGCCAGGCCTCCCTGTCCATCACCAGCTCCCAGAGTTTACCCAAACTCATGTCCATTGAGTTGGTGATGCCATCCAACCATCTCATTCTCTGTTGTCCCCTTCTCCTCCCATCTTCAATCTTTCCCAGCATCAGGGTCTTTTCCAATGAGTCAGTTCTTCACATCAGGTGACCAGAGTATTGGAGTTTTAGCTTCAACATCAGTCCTTGCAATGAATATTCAGGACTGATTTCCTTTAGGATGGACTGGTTTGATCTCCTTGCTGTCCAAGGGACTCTCAAGAGTCTTCTCCAACATCACAACTCAAAAGTATCAATTCTTTGGTGCTCAGCTTTTTTTATAGTCCAACTCTCACATCCATACATGACTACTGGAAAAATCATAGCTTTGACTAGACAGACCTTTGTTGGTAAAGTAATGTCTCTGCTTTTTAATATGCTGTCTAGGTTGGTCATAACTTTTCTCCCAAGGAGCAAGCTTCTTTTAATTTCATATCTTCAGTCAACATCTGCAGTGACTTTGGATCTCCCCCAAATAAAGTCTGTCACTGTTTCCACTGTTTCCCCATCTATTTCCCATGAAGTGATGGGACCAGATGCTATGATCTTAGTTTTCTGAATGTTGAGTTTAAAGCCAACTTTTTCACTCTCTTCTTTCACTTTCATCAAGCGGCCGCTCTAGTGCCATGTAGCCACAGTGCCAGCGCAGCCAGATAAGCAGTATAGAGGGGCCAGATAAGCAGTATGCTGCTGCTGCTGCTGCTAAGTCGCTTCAGTTGTGTCCGACTCTGTGTGACCCCCATAGACGGAAGCCCACCAGGCTCCCCCGTCCCTGGGATTCTCCAGGCAAGAACACTGGAGTGGGTTGCCATTTCCTTCTCCAATGCGTGACAGTGAAAAGTGAAAGTGAGGTTGCTCAGTCGTGTCCGACTGAGTGACCCCACGGACTGCAGCCCACCAGGCTCCTCCATCCATGGGATTTTCTAGGCAAGAGTACTGGAGTGGCTTGCCATTGCCTTCTCTGAGATAAGCAGTATGCTGCTGCTGCTGCTGCTGCTAAGTCACTTCAGTCGTGTTCGACTCTGTGTGACCCCATAGACGGAAGCCCACCAGGCTCCCCCGTCCATGGAATTCTCCAGACAAGAACAGAGGGGCTCAAATTCTTGTTGGAGAAAGAGTTGTCTAATCAGTGAATACCTAATGTTCATTGTATACTTGCTATGTGCCAGACATATTTCCAAGTTTTTTTTTTTTCTTAATGCAGTAACTCATGTAGTCCTTACAAAGGCATATAATCAGTTATTATACCCATTTTGCAGATAAGGAAGCTGGGGACACAGCTTATTACCTCTTAACTTTTCGAAAAAAAGGAGAGTGAAATAAATATGCTCTCTTTGAGGTTCAAAGTGCAGTGGGTGTGCAGAGCAAACATTACCCCAAGGAAGGAAAATGCAGCCACAGGACTGGCCCTGGAGGGAGGCTGCCACTTACTATCTGTGATGGTGGCCACGATGCCTCTCCCCCTCCTGCTTCTGTTTCCTTGTCCCTGAAATGGGGTCAGGAGGGTTATCCCTCCCATAGGATAGTCCTGTGGAGAACCGTGTATGGGAAAATGCTTTGGAACAGAGCCTGGCATGTGACAAGTGTCTCTCAAGTCTTAGCGATACACCCCCCGGCATTATGAAAATGCTTCATGAACTGGCCACCCTGGGCTGGGGCCTTGAGGGCTGAGTGACAGAAAGCAAAGGTGGATATGTTAATTTTAAGTTGACAAAGAACCTCTCAGGAAATTTAAGTGTTGAAAGTTCATGGTGTGGCTGGATGGCAAATGAGGGTGTAGTGGACGATTCTTTTAATTCTGTTAATCTGTGACCGTGAGGAGAACTTGACAGCCATCCTAAGCAGAGTGAACTTTTTTTTTTTTTTTAAAGACTCAGGGAAGCTTTGATCCTTTGAGCACTGGGAGCCTGTGATCTGACCTGTGCTTTCACAGATGTGCCCAGCAGCTGCACGAGGAGAAGAATGTAATGGTCCAGGTGATAGACCCTGAAGGTCTGACCCAGAACAGGGAAGGGTGGAGCCGGGAGGGGAGGCACGGAGACGTCACGGAGGTGCAGTCTCCAGGGCCCGGTTCACCTGCTCCTTGGAGCCACACACACACACAGAGCAGGAGAGATTCAGACTCGCCCCACCTCAGCCTCTCTCTGTGTCCTCAAGGGATGAGTCTACTTATAGTTCCTTGGTTTTCCCATCTGCTAAGGGGGAAAAACAAAGCCAGAATCTCATGGCTCCCAATGGGATATTCTCATATGTTACGTTAGCATCAAGAATCCTGTGAAAACGCAGACTCGCTTCACTCCTCCTGCTAATAAAGATCTGTCTTGCTACCAGAAGACAGTCCTATCAAACTCACATTTTCTGAGCATTGCAAGCACTGGTTTGGGTTTGAGCTATTCACTTGCTTCTGATCTGAGATTATTCTAAAAAGACTTCGCAGCTTAGGCTAATTGGGTAATTGGGATGTTTCCAGATGAAATTCAACTTGTATTTTTAAAAAATGCTTTGAAGAACTGGTTGCCATGGCGCTGTTCTGCTGACAAGATCCTTCACTGGCTCCTACTGAGCAGCAGTAATGGGCTTCTGTTTATTCTAAGTTTCAGGTCACCCCACCTGAACGTCTTCTCCAAGGAAGCAAGGTACAAAACCGAAGGAAGTAGTGGAGTTCGTCCCTTGTTCTCTTGGACCGGGGTGTATCTCAGCAGACATGGAGATTTGTCACTGCAGGGGATGGGAGGGCCCAGCTGGTGGGGAGGGACTTCCTAGACCCCTCTCCTCTGGGCAGCTGGGAGTCAGTCGGGGAAGGAACCTCTGTACATCTGCCACAATGTAAACGGGATGGCTGCTTCAGGCTAAGAGCACTAATCCTCTCATCCTCTCATATTTGTGGGCAAATCGTTGCTTGGCAGAGAGAACTGTCTTTATTTTAAGAAATAACATGGTCTTAAAAATTAATATTTGTGTTTTCATAGTATTACTGTTCTAAATTGGAGAAAGCCTTTGTTCTAACTCAATTTTCCAACCTACTGGACAATCATTCTTACCCGTCGTCCTCTGGCTTCTTGTACCGAGCGTTTGTTTTAAGAATGTGAAACATCTTCCCCAGATGCAGTATTTTTGGCTTCATTAAAAGTTTTTCTAGTTCCTCTTCAGTCATGTCAATATTTACCTTGGACAATGCTTTGTATCCTTTTGTTTATAATTCCAGAATTCTCCAAGATAAACTGGTTATTCATGACTCCCTGGCCTGGATTACACTTTAAACATAGCTTATGTTGACGTTTTTGGAGTTCGAGTCCCCAAACTACTTCCTCTACTTCTTCTCATAGATTCAGAACTTGTAACCTTCCGTACTCACTTCACACCCTGCATTTTCTTTGCCTTTCAGGGATCTTCCAAGCATGTCCGTCTTGTTGAGTATGCTCTTAGAACATAGGCAGGTGAAGTTTTTCTTCCTTTCAAGGTTCCCGGATCCCTCCATCTTGCCAAGGACGCTTTTAGAATGTGGCAATTGTACCCACCTTCCTTGAATGTGTCCATTGTTTCCCCAGAGACCTCACTCTTCAACTTGCTGAATTTCTGGTTGCCAAAACAGAGAATGCGTGATCCCTGTCTTTGCTGTCTAAAGACTTCTATTTAAAACCCTCAATGACTAAAAGGAGGCCTCAGTAGTCAACCAGAAACTATAAAGCTACAGCACGTTTTTTCTTGAGAAGCCCACTTATACAGAGTCAGTCTTCTTTCCTTAACTGCTCAGCATTTTATGATTCGGTGTGCTTCCTTCAGTTTTCTGCACATGCCTTACAGTCACAGAGGATTTAAAATTTACACAGTATTTCACATTCATTATTAGATTTGATCCTCATAACAACTTGGTGAGAAAGACCCAGAAGTGACCTGCTTGAGATCACAAAGTGATTTGAGTAAACCATAGTTTTTGCCCTAGGGGATATTTATATTAATAAACGATTTGATTTGATGTAAGTCTTTCTGTTCCTGTGAAACACTTTTTCTTGGTTTGGGGACACTGCATGTGCTGTTTTTTCTGCTTGAACAGCTCAACTTCTCCCTTTGACCAGCTCAACTCCTACCCATTTTTCAAATGTCAGCTTCGATTTTCATTTCCTCTAGAAGCATTCCCTTGTCCCCCAAGTCTGGGCTAGAGTTTCTTCCTTTGTGTACTCACAGCACCCTTAAAAACAGATAAATAAGCTTACCATCATGTCTGTCACCTAATGAACACTTGACAAGCATTTGCTGTTACTGTCATTCCCCATCCTATTTCTTACCTGTGTACTTTCTGTTTGCCATTGTATCCCCAGTACCCAGCCCTGAGTTGGTGCTCAATAAACGGCTGTTAAGTAAATGAATGATGCCCAAGGGTTCTCACCGGATCCTTGAATTAAAGAACAGAGAGGGTTCCAAGAGGGTCCAGGGTGTTTGGCGTATTTCCAAATTCATTCTTCATAATACTATCTGTATGTTGATAACTAATCTGTTGTTTGTCCTGCAAAGTGTCCTTTTCCCCTTACCGTGTCTTCACCTTTTCCTGTGGGGAATTGCCCCTTTTCCCAGTTCTGATTAGTGTTTCTCAGGTGGGGTTGCCCACATCTTGGGATCAGGAGTAGGCCTTGTAAATAGAGTCTGTGCTGTGACTCAATCCTCGCTGGTAACTGTGACTTTCGCTGAAACTCTTAGTTCAGTGAGGGTCTTGTTTTCCTTTGAAGGTTGAAAGTGATAGAAACAAGTATAGCACTTCTGATTCTTTGGGAACCTGTGGAGGGATCAATGAAGCCACTGCAGAATAACCAGAGCCAAAGAGGTAGTGATAGAGTGAAGGCTGATGAAGACATCATTGAATACCTCGATTCAGCAGGATCTGACTCTGTGGATTTTCAAGTTTATGAACTCTAGACATTCTTTTTGATTGCAAGTAGTTTGAGTTGTATTCTGATCAGTCATGAACAATGGACACAGTCCTGACTAATTCAATCGAAACTAAAATACTGTGGTATTATAATTATTGACATTAGTGCTTTTTGTTCTTTTGTGGCCTTGCCTTACGCTTTCACTTCACTCTTTAAAAGAGAAAACAGCTTTTTTTTTTTTTTTGCCTAGCCCCCAGTGTTGGGCTGCTCCCTGTAGGCCTGCAAGCCCTATACTTATCCAGCTTCAGGACTGAAGAGGGAGCCCAGAGTCAGCAGCAGGGACATCAGTGGTTTCATGGATGGGGGGTCTTATCCATGTAAAGCAAGGTTACGGAGCAACACTCCATGGTGTGTGATAGACAGTGGGCAGAACATGGTGGCCAGTCCTCTCTCCCCAGAGGGAGGGGGAAGATATCTGCTATAGGAGGAACTGATGTCAGGTTGGCTCATCAGTTATCAGGGAGAGGGGCACACCCCTCACCGCCCCTCTGATAAGTTACGAGGTGGAGATGATCTGATCTAAAGGTTAGAACAATCACTAGTTATGGCAGAGGTAAGTATGTAGGAGGGTCAGTGATATGAGTAGATGTAGGTGAAGCAGGCACAGGTTTGGCAGGGGACATACAACCACCTCAGGTAGCCTGATCATACATTCCACCCCTGCATACCCTGCACAACACTTAGAATCTTGCTCGTTCCCCCAACTTCTGTGATATCCCTGGTGTCATATATGTAGAGGGATACTGCAACCATATACCACAAACACAATACAGACACCAGCAGATAAAGAGCATCAGGAGTGAGATACCTAGTAAGAACTGTCACTTGCCAGGACGGACATGGGCAAATTTTGAGGCCAAGCACTTACCGGGTCAATGGAGAGGAAGTCAATGGCAGCTGCATCCCATCTAGTTGTAAGGAAAGTAAAGCTACACCTAGTTTTCCCAAGTCCAGATCCACCCCCATGGGGAGGGGAAAGCCCTGGCTGTAAAATTCTGATGATCTAGGCAGGAGTCAGCAGTCATAGTACAGGTCTGCCACCCCAACATATGTTGAGTGCCATTAGGGGTGGACCCATTAGGTCTTTCCAAACAAACAAAACCCAGTTAATCCCACTAGTTGGGCTTGTGTGTCTAAAAGCCAGCCTATTCCACTCCACACAGCATAACCGGGGGGCTCATGGGCAGTCAGTTGTACGGTAATGTTTAATGACAGGGGTCCTTCTGATGTATTGGCATACAGGACTGGAAGATGGTGAGGGGCTTTTCCCCTATTGTCAGTCATCTCCACCTAGTCACAGTAGCTGCATCAATTTTTCATGGAAGTCCAGAGAAAGATGGCTGTGGCATTTCACTGTAGATCAGCAACTAGACTCATTTCACAGTGAGGCCTGGTTGCTTCTCAGTGCTCGAGTAGACTTCCTTCGCTCAGGTAAGGGGTGAAATGTAAGACCTCTAACAGGCACAGCATGAGAGAGATCATGACCGTGAAGTAAACTACAAGCAGAGCCTGAATTATCAGACAGGACCACACCTGCCTGTGGTTTTTGTCCTGGTCTGCAATGCAGTTCTGAAAACGCAAGTGTTTAGTAATACAGGAACATGGCCAAAATCACATCGACCATGGCCACCTAGTTTTACCTTGAATGTCTGAACCACAGATATTCCATGGTGACTTTCAAATGCATTCTCCTCCACAATGGCCAAAGCAGATGTAATTCAATGCAGGTTCAATAGGCCACATAAAAGGCCACTCAGGTGTGGCCTTAACTTAAAGTTAAGTTTAGCTTAACTAAACTTAAAGTTTAAGTTAAACTATGTACAAGTCAACATTCAAAAAACTAAGATCATGGCATCTGGTCCCATCACTTCATGGCACACAGATGGGGAAAAAATGGAAACAGTGACAGAATTTATTTTCCTGGGCTCCAAAATCACTGTGGACAGTGACTGTAGCCATGAAATTCAAAGATGCTTGCTCCTTGGAAGAAAAGTTATGACAAACCTAGACAGCATATTAAAAAGCATAGACATCACTTTGCCTACAAATGTCCATATAGTCAAGGCTAAGGTTTTTCAAGTAGTCATGTATGATGTGAGAGTTGGACTATAAAGAAAGCTAAGGGTCGAAGAATTGATGCTTTTGAACTGTGGTGTTGGAGAAGACTCTCGAGAGTCCCTTGGACTGCAAGGAGATCAAACCAGTCAATCCTAAAAGAAACTAATCCTGAATATTCATTGGAAGGACTGATGCTGAAACTGAAGCTCCAGTGCTTTGGCAAAAAGCTCTTGATGCAAAGAGCTGACTCATTGGAAAAGACCCAGATGCTGGGAAAGATTGAAGGCAGGAGGAGAAGGGGACGGCAGAGGGTGAGATGGTTGGCTGGCATCAATGACTCAATGGACATGAGTTTGAGCAAACTCCAGGGGCTGGTGAAGGACAGAGAAGCCTGGCGTGCTGTAGTCCATGGGCTCACAAAGAGTTGGACACAACTGAGTGACTGAACAACAACAATGTACAAGCAACAAATTTACAAGCCAGAATGATCTCCCCACACCTCCATATGTGAAGATACTTTCCCCATCATTTTCCCTTTTGATTGCAAATCTTTCGACAGACCAAAGTATATGTCCCTCAAAGTCAAGGTGAATTCTGCCTGCCTGACCTGGGTCCAGGTCATGTCTATGCTAAGCCTCCTTTATATTTGCCTAATTATCCATGTTTGGGGAAAACTGATCAGATATTATGAACAAGCTCGAAGACATACTGATGGGAAAAGACTTTGAAGGGTATGTATTTTATCAATTAGGCTGAATTGTTACACAAGAATTGTACGTGTGCTTTTTGCAGCAAAGTTCAAGCAAGCAGTGTTACACATCATGAATAGTTTTTTTCTGTGACAACTTCACTAGATAATTTTCTCTTCTTCTGAACATTCAGGGCAAAAGTGTGGCTAACACAATAACTTTTATAAATTTAGACTTCAATTAATAGGACTAGATTTTAATATCTATTTAAATATGATATTTTCCCCTCTAAATTATCCTCATCTCCATGAAACATGGCCAAAGCAAGACTAACTTATTTGCAAAATAAGCCTGGCTGATTGACCACATGTTTTCCTCCAAACTGTCTATAGCAGAACTCCTCAAAAACAGTCTCAGACTGAATTACCCAAAAGCCTCTCAAGGCCAGGAAAGCCATGCCAACAGCCTGCCATCAGATTCTGCCTCAGTGGATTTCTCTCCTCTAGAGATCCCCCGAACATCGAGATTCCCACACCTGCCAGGAAGTAGTCTTTCCCAATCACCTGACAAAGCTGCTCAGAACCCAAGAGTCTCCAATTTCTGGAGGAACTCGGCAGAAAGAAAAGAAAAATATTTCAATTCTACCACAGGTGTAGTTTACCAGGTTGCAGGACGTCAGCTTAAGCGGAAGGGTTTTTCTAAAACTGGAAAACACAAATCAAGGCAGCAATATTCTAGGGACTTCACTGGTGGTCCAGTGGCTAAGACTCGTACTCCCAATGCAGGGGGCCCACGTTTGATCCCGAGTGCCGCAACTAAGATCCTGTGCAGCCAAATATATATTTTTTAAAATCAGCAATATTCTACACAAAAACCATAAAACTACAACCATATTCACCAGTTTACTCAGTAGTCAGTCCTTTTGCTAACTTTTTATGAAGCCATCAGGTTTTCCCCTAAGATGCTTTAATTCTGTACTCAGTTCAGTGATATGATCTGAAATTTATCAGAGATCTGTACTGACAAAATATCCTTCCTATGAAACTTCATGAAGATGAAACACTTTTGCAAAAGCATCAGGGTACAACAACTGTATAAATGACTAAGGACTTTAAAAGGCACATTTAAACACCTTCTTACGTGTAATAAATAAACTAAGTTGGTTATAATAACTAGAATTATGGCCAATTAAATCTTAACCCTTAAAAATCTTAAATCTCTGGCAAAACCCAAGAAGATAGTAATTGTGAACTGTCTGTCACATCAGCATTTCCTGATTAGAAAACTTACCCTTTATTCTTCCTCTTCTAAGACAAAGGTGGGTAAACAGCCTTGCCCAGTAATTAACTTTCCAGTATTTTATCTTATTTGAAATGACTCAGATTGTCAATGAATTCTCTTCATTTAACTTAGCTTAGTTTCAAGTTATCAAAATCTGGAGAGACTATTATAGATAGACATTCCCAAAACATTATTATTCCTATAGAGTTTTTAAATGCCTCTTTTTCTCCCTTCATTCTCAGGGATCAGATGATTAAAGTTCCTGAGAGCCCAAGTAGATCATTTACATCTCAAAGGCACAAGAAGAGAAATACCTGTTCCTTCTAGGAAGCTGCTGCTGCTTTAGGAAGCTAGCTTCCTCTAACTGCATGTGCAATAGCCAGTTTTAGAATGCTGAAAGATTCCTATTGTGGCCATTTTAAAGGATTTTTTTTTTCAGTTTAAAAAACAGTAATATACAATAATAATGCTCATTTAACTTATATGCAGAGTACATCATGAGGAACACTGGGCTGGAAGAAGCACAAGCTGGAATCAAGATTGCCGGGAGAAACATCAATCACCTCAGATATGCAGATGACACCACCCTTATGGCAGAAAGTGAAGAGGAACTCAAAAGCCTCTTGATGAAAGCGAAAGAGGAGAGTGAAAAGGTTGGCTTGAAGCTCAACATTCAGAAAACAAAGATCATGGCATCTGGTCCCATCACTTCATGGGAAATAGATGGAAAAACAGTGGAAACAGTGTCAGACTTTATTTTTGGGGGCTCCAAAATCACTGCAGATGCTGATTGCAGCCATGAAATTAAAAGACGCTTACTCCTTGGAAGGAAAGTTGTGACCAACCTTGATAGTATATTAAAAAGCAGAGACATTACTTTGCCAACAAAGGTCCGTCTAGTCAAGGCTATGGTTTTTCCCGTGGTCATGTATGGATGTTGTTAAGAGTCCGGAGTCACCCTTCCCTCAAAGGAACAGAGGACACTCACGATAATGCAAGACACACAGCGAGGTTTATTTCCAGCTAGCTAGAATGTGAGATGTGAGAGTTGGACTGTGAAGAAAGCTGATCGCCAAAGAATTGATGCCTTTGAACTGTGGTGTTGGAGAAGACTCTTGGGAGTCCCTTGTACTGCAAGGAGATCCAACCAGTCCATTCTAAAGGAGATCAATCCTGGGTGTTCATTGGAAGAACTGATGCTAAAGCTGAAACTGCAATACTTTGGCCACCTCATGCGACGAGTTGACTCACTGGAAAAGACTCTGATGCTGGGAAAGGTTGGGGGCGGGAGGAGAAGGGGATGACCGAGAATGAGATGGCTGGATGGCATCACCGACTCTGTGGACATGAGTTTGAGTGAACTCCGGGAGTTGGTGATGGACAGGGAGGCCTGGCGTGCTGTGATTCATGGGGTCGTGGAGATTTGGACATGACTGAGCGACTGAACTGAACTGAATATACAATAATACAAATCATTCACTCATATTTATATGCCTCACTTTCAGAGAAATAAGAATCAGCGTTTAAGTTAAACTTCACCTTCACTGTGTGTCTGTGTTTTTTTCTTAATTTAAAAGGAATGGCCATAGGACTTTCCTTAGTGGTCCAGTGGCTAAGACTATGCATTCTCAATGCAGGTGACCCAGGTTTGATCCCTGGCTGGGGAACTAGATTCTGCATGCCACAAGTGAAAAAGTTCACATGCCGCAACTAAAGATCCCGCATACCATGCAACCAAGATTCTGCACAGCCAAACAAATAAGTAAATATTAAAAAAATAAAAAAAAAATAGCAGGGCCAGCCCACAGCTGTGGCCACTGCCTTATGGTCAAACTTCTTTTATCCACTGTAATGGCAGCCGGAATCTCCACCATAGCCTCAGGGACATGTATGAGTTCTCTGTACTCTCTCGGTGGCCCCCACTCTTCAAAGACAGCCAGCACGGGGCCCCACATACTAGTGGTGGCCACCCTGGGATTTCCCTGCAACTTTTGGGATATTCCCCTGGAACTTCTGGGCCCCACAACTTCCCACTCTTATCCTTATTTTCCAGAGTTTGGGCATTCACAGGAGTTTCCTCAGTCTCCCGGCTGCTCCCAGCAGGTCTGCAAGCCCTGGACTTGCCCAGCCTTGGCACTGAAGAAAGAACCCAGAGTCAGTGACAGAGACATCAGTGGCTTAATGGGTGGCGGGAGCTTACCTGTCTGAAGCAAGGTCCTAGAGCTTCACCCCACAGTGTGCGGCAGACACTGGATAGGACTCGGCAAGCAGGACATGGTGGCCATCTCTGTTTCTGGTGGGAGAGGGTGGATATGACCTCAGATTGGTTCACTGGTTAACAGGGAAACTGGCAGTAGGGACACACATGCCCCTCATCACCCCTTTGATAAGTTAGAGGTGGAGATGTTCTGATGTAAAGATTAGAACAATGACTAGCTAGGTCTGGGGCAAGTATGGGGGAAGGTCAGTCATGGGAGCAGGTGTAAGTGAAGTAGGCACTGGTCAAGCAGCGGGTGTACAGAGAGCAAGAGAACAGCCATCTTGGATGGCCTGAGCATATACCCAGTTAACCTGAAAATTCAATTAAAGGGCCTCCTCCAAACAGTACAGTTCACTGAAGTCTAACTATTCACGTTCTTGGAAAGGCCAGACTACATGAAACTGACATTATGAGAGCTGCATTTTGCATTGAAATAGAAATTGAAAAAGGAATGCATTTGTGCTTGGTTGTTTTGATAGGATTTGACTGATAGGAAGTTTGGAGAGAAGGATTTACAGGGAAAATATCTAGTTTTTGGTTTACTATCAATGAAAATTTTCACCCATTCTTACCCCGTTGCTTTATTTACAAAGGGTAATATATTTTTGCCTTGGAACATCACTGCTGCTTTCTCTCTTGCTTACCTGGAAGCTCTTGGACTATTTAAGGGTTGCAGCTACTGAGATGAGTACTGATTTCTGCATTGGTTTTTCTTTAACTTTATCCTAGAATTAATGAGGACAACAAACGGCTGTGCCGATAAACCCATTCTGCTTCGTGACACACTCTGGCAATTGGCAGATGGTCTATCTTACAGAGGAATGCAGAGGAATGAGAAGAATGCTGGTAGGAGAATGGGTCGGACTTATTTGAAGCCAGTTTCTTCCATTTTTCTCCTGGTATTTAGTGTCTTGTCTCCTAATATTTGTCTTCACTCTTAATTGGATGGGTGGCCTTCCTTTGCTATGTGTGTTTTTCCACTTGGTTCAACTTCTCTTCCAATTCCAACATTTTCACTCCTTGCCACTGAAAACTTTGTTCAAACCACCCTTAGGTGAGTGTATGGGGGTGTTATTCCATAAGAAGCCTACAGCTTGATTCAATCTCCGGATAAAATTACAACCGGAAAAACAGCAAAGTGAATAAAAGGAGACAAGAGGGGCTGAGTGCAAAGGCAATCTTGTCTCGGGGGTGTTATCCCAACCACTGTGAGCCTGGATGCAGGGCACGTGCCTGTGCTGAGATGCGCCTGGTGCTGTTTCGTCTTTATTACCATGCCTTGAATGCAATTACCTGTTGGATATTTTGTGTTTCTCTTTGAAGATATTAACCTGTGTTCTAGGCCTCGGAGTGTAAGAAACCTACTTGTGAGTGTCTGGAAATCCAGATACTGGTTTTTTTTTTTTTTTTTGCTTTAAAATGTCCTTTAAAGAAAGGAAAAAATCCCTCCACTTGCTGCTAAGAAAAATAAAACCAGTCCCTTTTCCCAAATTCCTGTTGGAGAGCTAATAGCCCTAGAAACTGGTGTGGGTATCTCTATGGATATTTGGTTATTTTAGCTCAGAATTTTGCCCTTGAGTTGTTTGATATTCTCTATTTCAAGCTCTTTCTTGGACACTGATTATCAAGGATTCTTTTTTAATTTGTAGATCATTTACCTGCTCCTAAGAGATGCTTTCTTTTTTTCCTCAGCTTTATTGAGATATAACTGACAGATAAAATTGTAAATATCTAAGATGTACAACATGATGGTTTGAATGTGTATACATTGTAAAATGATTACCAAAGTCAGTTAAATAACATAACCATCTTTGCACATGTTACCTTCTGTGCACACACGCACACGTGTGTGTGTGTGTGTGTGGTAAGAACACTTAAAATCTACTCTTTTAGCAAATTTCAAGTATCTGATACAGTGTTGTTAACTATAGTCACCACACATGTCTAGATCCCCAGAACTTACCCCTTTTATAAGTGAAAGTTTGTACCCTTTGACCAACATTTCCCCAATTTTCAAGTCTTGGCAATCACCATTCTACTCCCTGGTTTCATGAGTCTGATTTTTTTAGATTCCACATATAAGTGAGATCATATTTGTTTTTCTGTGTCTGGTTTACTTCACATAACATAATATTCTGCAATTTCATCCACGTTGTCACAAATGGCAGGATTTCCTTCCTTTTCATGGTTAAATGATATTCATTGCCTATCTATCTATCTATGTCACATTTTCTTTGATGGACACTCAGGTTGTTCCCATATCTTGGCTATTGTGAATACTGTTGTAGTGAACATGGGAGAGAAGATAGCCCTGAGTTACTGATGTTATTTCTTTTGGATATATACCCAGAATGGGATTGCCTGATTAAGAGAGACTTTATTCTGCAGGAATTGTTTTTGATGGTCTCAAGATGGAAAACTACTCATACCAAAAGTCTCTGAGATATTTAAGCCGCTTTTGCAACTGGCTCCCAGAGACTGTGCTTTTTACTGTCTTTAAAAAAATTAATTTATTTGTAATTGGAGGATAATTGCTTTACCGTGTTGTGTTGGTTTCTGCCATACGTCAACATTAATCAGTCATAGATATTCACATGCCCCTTCTTCTTGAACTTCCCTCCCACCCCTCTAGGTTGTCACAGAGCACCAGGCCAAGCTCCCGGTGGCACTGTATGGCAACTTCCCACTAGCTAGCTATCACCCACTCAATGGACATTAGTTTGAGTGAACTCCGGGAGTTGGTGATGGACAGGGAGGCCTGGCGTGCTGTGATTCATGGGGTCGCAAAGAGTCGGACACGACTGAGCGACTGAACTGAACTGAATGTATATATTTCAGTGCTGCTGTCTCAATTCATCTCACTTTCTCCTTCCCCCACTGTGTCACTAAGTCTGTTCCCAGAGAATGTTCTTGAAATCCTAACCCCATAGGGAAAGCACTCCTGTACTTGCTGGTAGGGAAACAAGCCTTAAGGGAGATTGTCAGGGTTTCCTTACACCTTAAAGACTCTTGAACTGTGTGACAATGAGGGTCACTTCCAGTTCTGGTATTATCCAAGAATGTGGCAGTTCCTTTTTCTACTGACACAACCTCCCTCCCAGCTTTTGGCTGAGTGTCTTCCACAACAGGGAACTCCTTGAGTAAAGCATTCTTCGGCATTTCTGTAATTGTGAAGATTATCTCCCCACTCCCTGGAACCCCCATGGAGCCTCTCTTCTCCAGCAAAAAGGACTCATCAAATCTCTATTCACACGATAGATCTTCAGTGCTGTCACATCTTCTTTAAGTCATTCTTTTTGGGGCTAAACATATCTAGAGTGTTAACTTCTGTCCAGGCGTGGACCACTCTTGACCACTCTTGTCTGTAGAGACTCCAGCTAGTCAGTCTATATTAGAAACCAATGTGAAGAACTGAGGGTGTTCAAGTGATAGAATTGCGTATCCACACTGACAGAGCTATGGTATCCTTGGTGTGGTCTAACCAGTGCAGACTGGGCTGGGGCTAAGGAATCCCTTTCTGGAAGCTTTTCATGGTCTTGTTCAGAGAGAAACATCTGCCTTTAAATACCAAAGTAATCCAGGTTCATAGGCAGTACCTAAGATTTGACATTTCTGCTGGGATATACAGAGAACCATGTAAATTCAAATTTATTCAAAATCCAAACTGTGATTTCTAAACTGACACTACGTTTGGTTCCTCCTCTTGACTTTGCTATTTCTGAGAGTAGGACCCAAATTCTTCCATGTCTTTCTGACTTCCTTTTGTCCACCATCTTCTTCAAATGGGTACCATTTCTCCTCCATGGGCCCTAGTTCCTGGGCCCTAGTTCCTTTCCCAAGTGCAACCTAATTTTCAGCTGATACTGGGAGTGTGCAAAACGGACAGCATTCCTGTACTAGTTTACACAATCAGATCTTCTTCAGAGGTCACGTGGAGGAGACGGCTGAGATAAAAAAAAAAAAAACAACAACTCTTAGGCAGTACTAATCTGCATTTTCTTAAGACATATATGCAAGAGGGCTAAGGTACATGTGACAGGAAGTAGAGAACAAAAATATTCAACTTCTTAAAGAGCCTCATGTAGAAAGGGCCACAAGAGGAACACATTCCCAAACTGAGGAATCATCTACAAATAGTTAAAACATGAGTTCCTCCAGCCTTGGCTGCAGGAGTAGGGCAGAGGTCCTTGTTGAGAACTTTGATTTCCCACAGATTGTTTGAGTCTTAAATGAAGTTTGGAAAGGTTCCCTGACATCAAAGGCTGTTCCTTTTGGCTAATCGATTGAGTCTGCTGTGCCTGTCCTCCCCTGAGCCCCCCATGACTGGCAACATATGTCAGAGTCTCCCTCTTGCCAGCAATTTGGAGGCTTGTGATAATAAAACATCCTTTTTCTAAGTAAGGGAAAGGGTGGTCCTGGGGAATGTGAAGGCAGCGGAGAAGAGAAATGACTGACTCCTCCCTGAAAAAAACAGACAAAGTCTGATCAATCCCTATCTGAATATCATCTGCATAATTTGAAAATAACACACTGAAGAAAATAGGCCCAGCCCTACTATCCTGCTCACATTTACATCTGCAACAGCTGCCAGGGCCTCTTGGAGTCGATTTTGTTCAGTTCTGCAGTGCTGACTTGAAACCCAGGCAGAAAATGAAAGTGAGCAAATTTACCTCTGGCATTCAAAGAAATGCTTTTGGTCAAAGTGAGTATTTCTGACCATGACTCATTTTCAAAAGAAGCATTGAATTCGCTTTGTCATCTTTGCCTGGATCGGGCTCAATAGGCCCTTTTATGATTTTTAAAATATCCTATACAGCCAGGATGGCATTTATTAGGCTTCAGCTATTCAATATTGCATTTCAATATATAAAAGTCACTGTTCAATTGAATATTGAGTTTTATAAGGAAGTAAACCTACAGAAAAGAAATTTGCAAGAATCTAAAATAAATGAGCTTAACTAAGATCAAACTGCCCTTTTGGCTGTTTCAAAGATCAAAAGATCTCTCTTTTATAGAAATCAGGAGCGGTTTGAATAGCCTCTTTCCTCTACTGCAAAGCCCCGTTTTCTCACTGTCATTGATAGCTTGGGACTGCTCCATAATGGTACCAGAGGCCCTAGGGAGGAGGGAAGATGGTTTCATCGCCCCCAAAGCACCCAGGACTTTGGCGTCTGAAATAGCAGGTTTGTCCTTTAATTTAGTCTTGAGCCCAGTAGAGTGACAAAATGAAAATCTGTCCTCAGCTCCTGCAGGAGGGGTTTGGGATAGTCTTAAAGGACATGAGAGGGTCTTTTGACAATTATTTTCAAAGCCTGTGAGTATCTTTGTCTCTGTCTTCCAGAGAGGCTGGATTATATTGGATTACACGGCAGGAAGTTATCTTTGGGTTCACACTGCCCTCTGTTCAGCAGAACTTTGGGAAGCTGTCTAATCTCCCTAAGTCTCTATTGCTTCATGTGTAAAGTGGGGGTAATAATATCCCCAGAGGCTTAAGCTCTGTCCTACCTCAGGGCCTTTGCTCATGCTGTTCCTTCAGCCTCTAGGATTCAGCAGGAATGGCTTTTCTTCTGGGAAGTGCTTCATGAACTTGCAGGCCAAGAAATGCCACCCATACTCCCATCAGACAGTGTGCTATGGTTTTGCTTTGTAACGGTTACCTCACTTGTAATGGAGAACAACGTGAATACTGGTGTCATATCTGGCTCCCTCTATAAGGGGTTCAGTTCAGTTCAGTCGCTCAGTCGTGTCCGACTCTCCGCAACCCCATGAATCACAGCACGCCAGGCCTCCCTGTCCATCACCAACTCCCGGAGTACACTCAAACTCATGTCCACAGAGTCGGTGATGCCATCCAGCCATCTCATTCTCCGTCGTCCCCTTCTCCTCCCGCCCCCAACCTTTCCCAGCATCAGAGTCTTTTCCAGTGAGTCAACTCGTCGCATGAGGTGGCCAAAGTATTGGAGTTTCAGCTTTAGCATCAGTCCCTCCAATGAACATCCAGGATTGATCTCTTTTAGAATGGACTGGTTGGATCTCCTTGCAGTATAAGGGACTCTCAAGAGTCTTCTCCAACACCACAGTTCAAAAGCATCGATTCTTCGGCGATCAGCCTTCTTCACAGTCCAACTCTCACATCCATACATGACCACGGGAAAAACCATTGCCTTGACTAGACGGACCTTTGTTGGCAAAGTAATGTCTCTGCTTTTTAATATACTATCAAGGTTGGTCATAACTTTCCTTCCAAGGAGCAAGCGTCTTTTAATTTCATGGCTGCAATCAGCATCTGCAGTGATTTTGGAGCCCAAAAAAACAAAGTCTGACACTGTTTCCACTGTTTTTCCATCTATTTCCCATGAAGTGATGGGACCAGATGCCATGATCTTTGTTTCCTGAATGTTGAGCTTCAAGCCAACCTTTTCACTCTCCTCTTTCACTTTCATCAAGAGGCTTTTGAGTTCCTCTTCACTTTCTGCCATAAGGGTAGTGTCATCTGCATATCTGAGGTGATTGATATTTCTCCCAGCAATCTTGATTCCAGCTTGTGCTTCTTCCAGCCCAGCGTTCCTCATGATGTACTCTGCATAGAAGTTAAATAAGCAAGGTGACAATATACAACCTTGACGTACACCTTTTCCTATTTGGAACCAGTCTGTTGTTCCATGTCCGGTTCTAACTGTTGCTTCCTGACTTTCATACAGGTTTCTCAAGAGGCAGGTCAGGTGGTCTGGGATTCCCATCTCTTTCAGAATGTTCCACAGTTTATTGTGATCCACACAGTCAAAGGCTTTGGCATAGTCAATGAAGCAGAAATAGATGTTTTTCTGGAACTCTCTTGCTTTCTCCTTGATCCAGCGGATGTTGGCAATTTGATCTCTGGTGCCTCTGCCTTTTCTAAAACCTGCTTGAACATCTGGGAGTTCACGGTTTACATACTGCTGAAGCCTGGCTTGGAGAATTTTGAGCATGATTTTACTAGCGTGTGAGATGAGTGCAATTGTGCGGTAGTTTGAGCATTCTTTGGCATTCCCTTTCTTTGGGATTGGAATGAAGACTGACCTCTTCCAGTCCTGTGGCCACTGCTGAGTTTTCCAAATCTGCTGGCATATTGAGTGCAGCACTTTCACAGCATCATCTTTCAAGACTTGAAATAGCTCAACTGGAATTCCATCACCTCCACTAGCTTTGTTCAAAGTGATGCTTTCTAAGGCCCACTTGACTTCACATTCCAAGATGTCTGGCTCTAGGTCAGTGATCACGTTATCGTGACTATCTTGGTCGTGAAGATCTTTTTTGTACAGTTCTTCTGTGTATTCCTGCCACCTCTTCTTAATATCTTCTGCTTCTGTTAGGTCCATACCATTTCTGTCCTTTATCGAGCCCATCTTTGCATGAAATGTTCCCTTGGAATCTCTAATTTTCTTGAAGAGGTCTCTTGTTTTTCCTATTCTGTTGTTTTCCTCTATTTCTTTGCATTGATCACTGAGGAAGTCTTTCTTATCTCTCCTTGCTATTCTTTGGAACTCTGCATTCAGATGCTTATATCTTTCCTTTTCTCCTTTGCTTTTCGCCTCTCTTCTTTTTACAGCTATTTGTAAGACCTCCTCAGAGAGCCATTTCGCTCTTTTGCATTTCTTTTCCATGGGGATGGTCTTGGTCCCTGTCTCCTGTACAATGTCACGAACCTCCGTCCAGAGTTCATCAGGCACTCTATCTATCAGATCTAGTCCCTTAAATCTATTTCTCACTTCCACTGTATAACCATAAGGGATTTGATTGAGGTCATATCTGAATGGTCTAGTGGTTTTCCCTACTTTCTTCAATTTAAGTCTGAACTTCGCAATAAGGAGTTCATGATCTGAGCCACAGTCAGCTCCTGGTCTTGTTTTCGCTAACTGTATACAGCTTCTCCATCTTTGGTTGCAAAGAATATAATCAATCTGATTTCGGTGTTGACCATCTGGTGATGTCCATGTGTAGAGTCTTCTCTTGTGTTGTTGGAAGAGGGTGTTTGCTATGACCAGTGCATTCTCTTGACAAAACTCTATTAGCCTTTGCCCTGCTTCATTTCTTGCTCCAAGGCCAAATTTGCCAGTTACTCCAGGTGTTTCTTGACTTCCTACTTTTGCATTAGGGAACCTAACTTATTCACCTGTGAAAGTGTTAGCCGCTGAGATGTGTCCAACTCTTTGTGACACCATGGACTGTAACCCACCAGGCTCCTCTGTCCATGGGATTTCCCAGGCAAGAATACTAGAGTGGGTTGCCATTCCCTTCTCCAGGGGATCTTCCTGATTTGGGGATCAAACGTGGGTCTCCTGCATCACAGGCAGATTCTTTACTATCTGAGCCACCAGGGAACCCCCTATTCACTCCTGTCTACAACTAAAACAGAAGCACAAACAAAATGTTTGTTGAGTAAATGAACTGAATGGAGATAGAGTGATCAAAAAACAGCAATTCCTGTTATTCCCCTGTACTGTGGCCTTCTAGGGGCCAGGGGAAGCCTCGCCTCTCCACAAGTGTTGAGGTGGAGCCTCAGTGGAGTAGCTCACCCGAGAACGTCTGTGGTTGTACAGACAGACATCATCAATCATCTCTCCAGCCAAATGCCTTCTTTATCTGCTTGTTTGTCTCCTCTCTGAGAGCATTAGCACCCTTGTCCATCCCCTTACGATGCAGGTTTTCTCCTTCCTGGGATGAGTCTTCTGATTTCACAAAGAGCTCTCGAGGATGGGTCTGCAGTGAGAGGCAAGAAACTGGGTGATGATCCTGGTATTTCCAGCACGGGTTAGAAAGCTGAGTGGGGGTTGAGGGGAGTTGGAGACATCAGCCGGGTGAGCCTTATTAGTTAGATCAGTTGACACTTTTAAACATCACTACCACCATTACCATCTCCATCATCATTAACAGCTAAAAGCTTTTTTACAGTTAAAAAAAATGTTGTGTCCCCATCTAGGGAAAAAAAAAATCCCATCAATACTACCAGCCATGTATGGTTGGAAATTCACCATTAGAATATTTTTTTCTTGGGCTAAGCAAATAGCCACAAACAGTTACTTTATTGGTTATTAACTACTGATTGTAAAATTAGTTTATCAACTCATTTCATCTGTGAAGATGGTGGTGGGGAGCGAACATTAAAGGTTTGGTTGTTTATGTAGGCAGGAAGTGTCTCTGTCAGAGTTTAGTTGTAGATAACAGGATTCAGTCTATTAAAAAAAAAAGAAAAATCAAACATGGATCCCATGCCAGAAACGAGGAGCTTACAGAAATCCCTAGAAGTGTTGGAGGAAGAAGCTTTCAGCAGAATTTCCAGAAGTCACACAGTTCAGAACTGACCCACTAAGGCAGTGGCCGCCTCTGCAATATGATCAAGTTGGTGAAGAAGGAAGTCACCTCTACAACTGCTGGCTCTCATCCCTCACTACACCTATCCCAACATGCACCAACCAAGCGACCCATGACCTGCCTGTCAGGTGTCACAGTTCTAGGGTGTGGATCCACACATCTCTGCCCTGTGTTGGCGAGCAGAAGTGCTAGGTGCAGCCTCCACCTTGACATCTACTTTCAGCTTCGTAATGTCCTGCAGGCAGTGTCTGCATGGCTGAAGTCAGGTTACATGTCGAACCTAAGCTGCAGAGCACCCTGGGAAATGAGACCATTTGGCTTGTCACCCTCAGCAGAGCCAAACAGTGACTCTGAAAGGGTTGGGATGGGTGAGTGTGAACCAATCTGTAGGCTACATGGTGGGGGCCGGGGGGTGGGGCAAGGCAGGAGAGCATTTTTGTGACAGAAAGGAAGAAGGGGTTGAAAATAACCTTGACTGACCTTGGTGCTGTACTTAGAGCTGGTCGTTGTTATTCAGAGGAGGCATCTTAGGAATGCCACATGAGGGAGACATCAGGGTATTATTTGGGTGGTGGTTTTGAGGTCTTCATGTGAATTATCTTGAGTAAATAAATAGCCTCCTTCTCCTGTGCCCCTGACATTTATGGAGGGTGTTTTAGTGCCTTCCTTACCAAAGGAGAAAAAGTGTTTAGACTCACCTGCAACTGGGTGGCCTTTCTTCAGGCTGGTGTCCACCGGGCTGAGAAAACACTCTCATGACAGTTGCTGAAAAGCTGTCGGGTGCACCCCAAAACTTTAGGTGCACCCCAGGAATGGGTGGCACTTCTGCCTTCCCAATAAATCGCTATTTCCCTGACGAAGAGACCCCAAATGTGGGCTCAGAATTGTTCATTTTGGATGAAGCGTTGAAATCCCTCTGGGTTTTGGACAGGCAGTTAGTGCTGCTATCCTGCCATCTTCGTTTTAACATTCAATCCAGCAAACACTTTAAGCTTTTATAAACATCTTCTTTTAATAGCCTTGACTCCAAGCTAATAAGGCAACTAGCGAATCAAGTGAAGGTAAATTTCTCATTAACAATTTATGGAACTTTGTTGAAGACAGCAATTCCAACTTCTGCTAATTGAGTTTGTAACAAAAAGATGGGTCCATTTTACTACCACCCTCAGGACCTTAGTCACACTCCAGGAAAGGTAAAGTAACTCTTACTAGCAGACTAAGAAGTAAAAATCTAGGATGGAGTAGGAGATTCCAGAACATGGTTAAAGCCCCCAGATTTCAACAGGATTGTAAAGCAGAGGCACAGACTAGCATTTCACAGTGTTTTGAATTTTATTGGCCAGAGGAAGGGCTCTTTGACTTGAAGCTAAAATCTTGTGTAAGACTTTGAAGATGCTAGCTTTAGGATGTGGGTGATGTGTTCAGTTTCTCCCTCTTTATTTAAGATCCTTCTGGGGAATGTAGCAGAATATGCTGGGGAGACCTGCAAGAGGACTTACCCTTTTCAGATGATCCAAAGCCTTTCCCTCTGGCTCCAGGAGGTTGCTGCAATTCAGGAGTTTCATAACGAAGGGCCGAGCGAGACTTCCTAAAGTGACAGCCCTGTGGGCAGAGGGACATGTGGTGTGTTTGAGATCGGCCAGTGATTGAATTTGAAGAGATTTAATAATTCTTCTAGAAATTCTCGGCTTTACCCTCAGACGTTCCTCTGGAAGCCTGATTAAATGCGTATTATTTCTTCTTAAGTGATTTTACAGGTCATTTATTTTGGATTTATGAGCATCAACACATTTTAAAAGGTATTAGTGGGCTCTGCTGCTGGATACTTGTTCTCTAAATCATTAACTTTACTCTCTATCAGCATCAGATAATAAGAAATCTTTCAAATATCACCATGTCTTTTCTTATGCATTCATTCAGGCAATGAATATTTTTTAAACACCTTCTGTTTGCTAAGTTCTAGAAGTACTTCAAAGAGCAAGACATTCAAGGTCTTCCTCTCACTACAGTGTAGAAATTTAAATAAAAATTTGGTAAAATCTATATTATTGTGAAATCAGGAGGAATGAATTTGAATTAGTCTTCCTTTCCCATTCAATAAAAATCAAGGTCAAATGGAGAGATGCAAATAGGTTATGGTTCCTTTGTGATTTCTTGGTGTGCGGTAACATTTAAAGTAGGAAGATGAGGTGAGTGGGGTGAAAAACTACTACTCTTCCTCTCATCATCTTCTCCCAAGGTACCTGTCCCGTGGAATTTGAAATTGTCCAGTTGTTCTAAGTCTGTAGTTCCAAAAGAGAAAACATGCCCCGTGCTGGCAGAAATCTCTACACTACCTGTCTGGGGAGGCACACCTCAGCTCCACCACTGTGTACGATATCTTCTCTTTGTGTCCCATTCTCAGGGCTGGAGTGTAAGGTGCTAGGACCAAGGTGGAGTGGGTAAAGAGAGTACGATTAAGTAAACCATTTCAATCATGGTGGAGAAGGAAATTTAAAAGGTTCAACCAAGCCAGGTAACTGGGATTATCAGGAGAGGTGAAACAAACACAGCAAAAAATGCTAGTCACCAGGTCAGGAACAATTAGATCAAGGTGAGGGCTTGGAATGGAGGCCGTGAGACACATTGGGTTGCAGGATGTTGTTTTTCTGTTTATCTGAAGCCATGTTTTCAAGTGTCACAGGTAAGGCCTTGTCAGCTTAAAAGCCCTTGGGGCTGCAAAGATGCAGCCCCCCAGAAGTGGTCTGCTGTTCAATGGCAGGAAAGCTGGCCTCAGAGAAGCCTGGTCGCTTCGCCCATGGCTTGGGGGAAACTTGGATGATGAAGGATATCGGAGAAGAAACGAGGATACCACTACCTTCTCAGGAGAACACATTGGTTAATTCAAAAAACAAAGAGTTCAGCAGCATCCCTAAAGTTGAGACTTTGCCAAGTACTTTCCCACCCATCTCACCTGTTCTTCCGGAGGCCCTGGATATGCACGAGTAGCTGCAGGGAGGATGGCTGTCCTCACTTGACAGATGATGAAACTGAAACCGGCGAGAACAAGTGAGTTTAAAGTCACATGGGGACTGTGGGAGTTCCCTGGTGGTCCAGTGAATCTGGACCTGCCTGCCAATGCAGGCAACACGGGTTTGATACCTGGTTTGGAAGATTCCATATGCTGCAAGGCAACTAAGCCTGCATGTCGCAACTACTGAGCCCGCACATTCATGCTTCTTAATGAGGGAAGCCACTGCAATGAGAAGCCCAAGTGCTGCAACTGGAGAAAACCTACATGCAGCAACAAAGATTTGGTGCAGCCAAAAATAAATAAATTAATCTTTAAAAAGTCACATGACTGTGTAGGGTCAGACCTAGGGCTTAAGTACAGATCTGATTTTAGCTGCAATTCTCTTTCCAGTACAATTTACGTAGTATTCAAATGTTATGTAAAAATTAGCAATCATGAAATACAGCATTATAAACATACTGACCCATTGAAACCTGGGATTGTAGCCAAGTCTCTGTGATTCCTTTGGAGACCTTGGCAGTCCCCTGCCCATCTCCTTTTTCATCTTTTTGGCTTTGATTGGCACTGGAGGAAATGTGTGTCTGAGCATTTACTACATTACACAGAGACTGGTGTTCTATCTGTGGCCACGGTCCTCTGGATAATGACGATCCTGGAGTACCAGAGAACACTTTTTCAGTAAGATTTCACTCATTTGCTTATTCAGCTGCTGAATTATCTTCCAGGAGTAAATCAGAAGGTTTTACCATTCTATTTGCTTGCTTTAGTTGGGAAATCTGAGGGAAATGAGTCCAATTCACTCTTTACATTTCTAATTAAAACGTTTTACATTTCAAGCTTTTTGACAGAAAAAAAAAAAAACAGATAAGAAACATTGTGTAGAAGGCAGCTTTGAGAAGACACAATCCATGTGACTGCTTTGAGCAAGAAGGGTTAAAAAAGGCAACAACAAAAAACCTACTCGTTTTTGCTTGCTTAAAAAAAAAAAAAACTCAAACCATCTCCAAATGTAGCTTAATCCATTTTCAGACTCTATACATTATGCATCAAGATTTTGTACAAAAGGAGATTGAGATAAGTGTTTGCATGAAACCACTTCGGTGGATTAAATTTGTAGTTCACCATATTAGACTAGAAAAGTAGACGGGACATTTTGAGAACCCTGCCTCCTTCCCGTATATGCAAAGTTCATACTTCAGATAAATACATTTTTTTTAATGTAATTAATTTATTTTTTATTGGAGGCAAATTATTTTACAATATTATATTGGTTGGTTTTGCCATACATTGATATGAATTTGCCCCGGGTTTACATAAGTTCCCCCTCCTGAACCCCCCTCCCACCTCCCTCCTCCCTTTATCCTCCCTCTGGGTCATCCCCACATGCCAGCCCCGAGCATCCTATAACATGCATTGACCCTGAACTAGTGATTCGTTTCACATATGACAACATTAAGAAAGATGCAAATGATAACCCTGTATACGAGACAGCAAAAGAGACACAGATGTATAGAACCGTCTTTGGGACTCTATGGGAGAGGGTGAGGGTGGGATGATTTGGGAGACTGGCATTGAAACACGTAGATAAATACATTTTAAAGAATGGGTGGATTCTGGCTGCTGCTGCTGCTAAGTCACTTCAGTCGTGTCTGACTCTGTGTGATCCCATAGACGGCCTCCTAACTTTAAAAAAAAAAATAGGAAAGGATTGGGTCTTCCTTTCACTTAGCTTAGCAATGGCTGCAGAATCTTGAAGAACAGAAAGCATAATTGGGAAGGTTGATCTAAGCAGTTCTGCGGTACCTGAGATTCTTTCAGGCAAAGCCACCCTGTCCAAGGTGGGAAAACTAGTGTGAAGAGACATTCCCAATAAAAGGAGCTCATACAGGTACCTTTGCAATGACTGCAACACCCCCTCGCCCTCAGCTTCATTTCAAAGCAGACCTGCTGCTAAGGTTGAACATCAAAGCTCAGAATCAATCATGCAGATGTCTTCACCTCATGGAAGTCAAACATCATTGACACCACATCTAGATGTCTGGAGGGCCACCACCATTATTACTTCATTAACTAATGGATTTTGGGACTCTTGGAAATTCAGTAACTATTTACTCTTAGCCCAGAGGACACGTGCCACCGGAGGAACACACTTCACTGCCCTAAGGCAAAAGTCTGGAGCATCCCCAAAGTAACCCATTTCTGGGCTGTGAATGATGGGAGGTCCTAGGGTTGATAGGTGATGGCTGGCCATGAGACATCATTACTGTTATAAACCATGGGCTGTCCAAGCAATCTAAAGAGTCTCTGAGAGTTTCCATAGTAACTTTTATTTTTTTAAGTGTTGAAAAGTTCCCAGCGGCATGGCTGGTTGCCTGGGCTACAGTGTTGTGTTGACAGCTCTGGTCCTTTTCCTGGCAGCTGAAGATTAGGACAGTGACCAATGAGAGGGCGGCGTTCTTCTCTGAACTTTCCGTCAGGCCGGTGATTCATTTTGAGACCCACATTTTATGAATGCTGTGAATTCAATGCAACGTAGCTGTTGAGGTGTCTACATTCAAATTGGATTCCATTAACTTTATGGTGTGATTAAATGTCTGAATTGTGAGGACTCAGGGTTGGATTTATGTGCCTTCTGAAAGCACTTTAGAAGACTGGCAGCTTCAGTGAGTGTAATTTGATGCATGGGATTAGGAGAACAAAACCTAAAAAGATATCAGCTGAAATATAACTTGGATCTAAGAACCCAAACTTGAGAGTTGAGGTGGACGCTCACTCTCAGATGTGCAGAGTGGAGCACTATTCTGCATGCAGAATTTTTCCTTCAGAATACTTTATTTTTGACATTAGAAGGGACTTGGTGGTCTGCAATTAGGGTGTTTTCCAAACTTAAAGTACCTACTCATTAATTGGGGTGTTGTTAAAAATGCCAGTTTCCAAGTCTGGCCTTCTGACTCCGCAGGGCTGGAGTGCGGTGCAGGAATTACAGACTTCCTTGGGAGAAAGTGATTTAATCCTCCCACATTTGGAGAATTGATGTGTCTCACCTATGGCCTGAATCACAGCTAGTGGTGAGAAAGCAAGACCCCAAACGACATCTCTTTCCATTTTTATTCAGGGATGTTTTATTAACTACTTAGTTCACACTCATTCAGATATGTATTTATGACATGGAAATTGCCAGATTTCAAAGCCACATGCACCATGTTAGAAACATCAGAGAAAAACATGGAATGGCAGAGAAAGGAAACTTTGATATCTAAAAATTTAAAGAACTCCTGAGGTGTTAAATGGGAGCTGCACAATGCTTCTTCACGTATTTGAGTCAGTTTCAGGCAGTTCCTGACAGTCATGTATAAAATACTTTCATTTCTGCCTTTCTCTTTATGGATTTCTTTGGCTTCACATACCCTACACAGCATCTGGAAATTCTAGAACAGATGAAATTAAAAACTTCATTATTGCTGTTTGTACTTACTATTTAATTTTTTTAAACTTATGAATTATATTTCAAAATTCTTTGTAACTTCCTATTGAGTGGTCAGCATTTTTTGTATTGCTTTTAAAGAGCTGTTTATATATTAAAGTTATTAACTCCAAGTCTGTCATACATATTGTTGAAGGCATTTTTTTCATTTTTTTTTTCTATTTTTATTAATGGTAAATTGTCTTTCACATGAAGCAGTTCAGAATTCTCCTGTAGTTAAAATTTTTCTTCTTACCTGTTCTTGTCTTTGTAATGTTACTTCATTTATTTGTTAAGCTCTCTCTATCATGAGATCAGGAAGTGTCACTCATACTTTCTTCTAGCTGTTCTGTAGTTTTAATATTTGCATTTAATGCTTTAACTCATTGCTATACTCTGTAACATGTAACATATAAAACACAAACAGATAACATATAAATATTTTTCCTTAATTATCTCAGCATCATTTCTTAAAGATTTCTTTACTTTCCAATTGGTTTTTCAAGCATGTCATAAGAATTCTTTATTGCATACTGAGATACTGTGCTAAATGTTTTTAATGAATTTAAAAATTTAATGACTACAGATTTCATTTGATCCTCATAATAAAATTCTAGTATAATTACTTTTATCCCCATTTTACAGGTGGGTGAACTGAGGCCTAGATACCTTATAATACTTATCTACAAAAGGCAGAGCTAAGAGGGGAATCTCAGGACTAAGTGCCTCCAAATTCTTACATTCAGTCACCCATGTAAATTTCACCATAAAACAAATTCCTAGTGTTATAGCTATTTTGGGATTCTTTATTGTTTTACTAACTTGGCAGCTGTGTGCTATGCTTAGTTGGTCAGTTGTGTCTGACTCTTTGCGACCCCATGGACTGTAGTCTGCCAGGCTCCTCTGTCCCTGGGGATTCTCCAGGTAAGAATACTGGAGTGGGTTGCCATGCTCTCCTCCAGGGATCTTCCTGACCCAGGGATCAAACCAGGTCTCCTACATTGCAGGCAGATTCTCTACCGTCTGAGCCACCAGGGAAGCCCAATTTGGCGGCGAGTTTTGCACCACCAGGGAAGCCCAACTAATATCACACTTATAAGCATTTCAGCTTTCAGAAATACTTAAAAGTATTTCAGAAAGCCATCTTCTGGACTTCCCTGGTGGTCCAGTGTTTAAGAATCTGCCTGACAATGCAGCGGACATGGGTTCGATCCCTGATCTGGGAAGATTTCTCATGCCGTGGGGCAACTAAGCCCATGTACCACAACTACTGAGCCTGTGCTCTAGAGCTTGCAAGATGTGTGCCTAGGGACTGTGCAAAAGAAGAGAAGCCCCTACAGTAAGCCCGAACACCCAAATGAAGCCCCTGCTGGCCACAACTAGAAAAACACGTGCAGCAATGAAGACCCAGTGCAGCCATAAATAAATAAATAATAAATACTTTTTTTAAAAAAGAAAGTCATTTTGTCTTGTTACTTAAGGTGTATTCATGTTGGCCTCAGACTAAGATCAGTAAATACAAATCCTGAGATCTTCAGTGGAATTACATGTAAAAATGACATTTTTATAGTATTTAAATTTTGCATCAAGCAAAATATCCTTTAGAACAGTTTAATTTTCTTCTGTAGGTCCTTTACATTTCCTATTTTCACTTTAAATATTTTGTATGCTTTTTTACTGTTGTAAGAGATTTTTTCCCATTATATTTTCTAACGATTATTAATTTGTAGAAAATCTATTTTTTAGTCTTTATATTTGATCTTTCTTTTTAGAACAGAATTCCTCATGAATTTTTAATGTAGATAATAATCTACAAATAACAATTTTAGCTTTGTGATAATTACACTTTTAATTTCCTTATGTTGTCTTATTCCCGGGGTAAGAAAAGTGAAATATTGGTGAAAACAGCCAGCCTGTGTACCTGTGTCCTTTTTCTCTTCCTTCTATAAAACATTCATGAAGGACTTCTCTGTGCCAGGCACTACCCTAGACCTTGTAGGTAGAGCACAGAACAAGATAGAATCAGCACCTACCCTCCTACCGCTGTATCCTGGGCTGGGAGACACACATTTAGCAGGTGATTATTAGTAATTCATTAATTCCAACCCTTATCTCATTTTTTACTTTAATGGGAATGCACCTAGTGTTTCAGTCCAAGTCAATGTGAGATCTTCTTTAACATGCTATGTCCTTCTAAGGCAAGGTTCTAGTTTTTTAAAGTCAGGGATGTCCTTGGGGTTTTAAGAAAAGGCTTCTCAATGTTGCCTTAAAAAAAAACCCCAAAACAAAACACTATTGTCAATCCATCCACTTTATAAACAATAAGCTCAAAGCTCAGAGGGCTAATGGAGCATGCCCGACATCCTGCAGGGTTTTTTTTGTGTGTGTGTGACCGAATCCTCCATGGAATCCAGCTTCTAGAACTCATCTCGGTACCATCAGGGCAATGTGCCTATTCACCCACAGCTTTGATCCCCAGGTTAGGAAGATCCCCTGGAGAAGGAACCGGCAACCGGTCCCAATATTCTTGCCTAGAGAATTCCATGGACAGAGGAGCCTGGAGGGCTACAGTTCATGGGGTGGCAAAGAGTCGGACATTCCTGAGCTACTGAGCACACAAGCACCTGTCAATATATCCAACTTAGATTGAGAACTTTTTCAGAACAGGAGCCGTTTCTTGGAAGCATTCTGTGCTTCCACGGGTCGGAATAGTACCTGCCGCTTTCTAATGGTCGCTGCTGTAAAGACTCCCTACTTGCCCCAGAGAGGGCAGGCAAAAGGGCACCCAAGCTTCTGGAGTTGGTCCAGAAGCTGGCAAAGGGCAAGGACACTGAAGGCTAGAGTGTAGCATCAACCTATCAGAAGTGATATTTACTTATTAGTTAAAAAAGTTAATATGGAATTTATGGAAAATATAGAAAAACATTTAAAAATCACCTGCAACCTTACCATCAACAGATAACTTCCATTTTATTTGAATGCTTTATCTTTGCAAATCATTTTCCCCCTCAAAACACTTATCATATTGAGTGATAGATTTTTCCTCTAATATCTTGAACAATTTCCCAAGTCTATAATTATGTCATCTTTTTGTTTGTTTTGTCTCATCAGTTAAGGCCTGGCCCTTGAGTTTCCCTTTGCAGTGCTCTGGTGATTCATCTGTCTGTTCATTTTGAAAGAGTTCTAACAAATAAAGAAGCCTATGAGGACACCTTGAATAAAGACACTTAACTGAATCTAAAATGGCCACACTTGGTTGAATGAATGATAACCTTGTCATCAAAATTTCAGCAGAAAGGAAATGGTACTAATAATTCAACAAGAATCTAGCATCTTAAGAGCTGAATAGGTTTGGTTTCAAAAATTTCTAGCTATTTTTCATAGACATGTTGGACTGCAATAGCTTCTTCTGTGGCAAACATTTAAAATACCACACCCACACAGAGAGATAATAATCAGCACCAGCAGCATAATCTTTGAAAAAGAGGAAATAATAAGTCTTTTATCTATCTGTCTACCTACCTACCTATCCATCTAAATCTGGAATTGAAGAATGCTGAGAACGCTAGGACATTCCAAGGTATAAAATATGAAAAAAAAAACACAAAACAACACCACAAAAAAAACATTATGGAAGAAAGATCATTTGCTGGAGTAGAAAAGGCAGGGAACTGCCCAATAGCCATTGTGTTTTTTCCCTCTTGAAAGGAAATTCCAATTTTGTTCGATTACTGGCTGACCATGTGTTTCAGGGCCACTCTCCCGCCCCTGCTGGTGAATCCTGACTCATCGAAGTTAATTCTGATCATTCTACTTCTCTTACCAGTATCTGGTTTAGAACTGATCATGTGATACAATTCTGGCTGAAGGGACACAGGAGAAACTCTCCCAGGAGGCTTTGGGAAAAGTTTTTCTTCTTGTTAAAATGAAACATAAGCGAAGAAAAAATTTGTGAGAATGTAGTTGTCATCTTGGGATTAGAAGGGGACAACTCAGGACAGGAGCCAAGGTGCTGAAGGGGACGCCACAGGCAGAAATGATCTTGGTCCTCCATGATGTCATTGAGGCTCCCCACCTCTGAGCTTCTGTCTTGTAAGATTATGTCATATATTTTTATAATTGTTTGAGCCATTTTGAATTTAAGATTTTACTGCTTTGTTGCCAAAAGCATTCTAAGTGGCACAGGTGGTCACCAATAGCAAGTAAACAAGTGGTGACAGAACATGTATGAGGGAGGGAAGAACTAAATTCTGTTTCTATTTCCAACTCTGTCTATGATGTGACTGTGCTGTTTATTTTTACCTATGGACTGTCCACTACCCAAATCAGAAAATAATGCTTCTGAAATACATATTAATCTTTAGAACTGGATATAGTTAACATCAAGGGGCAACATATCAATATTTGCTCTAGTAAGGGCTTTAGCTAGGTTCAGGAGTAGGAATCTAGTAAATACTTTTCAGTGAATCAAGGAGTTGAGGAAATAACCTTGGCTTAAGGGAAAAACTATTAGTAAATTAATAATCTAGAGTCTTGTTTATACTTATTATATTAGAGAATTCCCAAGCCATCCATAGACATTTAAAAAATTACTAGCCTCACTTAAAGTAGGAAGTATTGAAGGTGTGGCCCCTCATGAGAGTTTCCTGAGTGTGCAGTTCATCATGCTTGAGAGGCTCAGTCAATTATTTCATAGAAAGTCTGTTTAGGAGGGACTGTGGGCTTATATAAGCTAAGAAGTAATTACTTTATGCAATAAAACTATAAGCAGGTCCCTAGTTAATGAATTTTCTGGTTGTTCTCCCAATTTATAGACAGTGACCCATATGAGGTACATTGCATATGCATAAGCACAGAGAGACATATTCATTAGTTAATTAGGGCAGGTCAAATTGCGTTAACAGACATACTCAAGAGTGAAGTCACTCTCAGAAATGGAAGTTTCTTTCTCCCTCATGTGACAGTCTGGATGTGTGATCTGGGTTGGTAAGTGTCACCTGTTATGTGGTCCTTTAGGAACCCAGGCAGACAGCTGCTCTGTCACCTTCCAGTCATCACCGTCTCACTGCCATCCAGCCAGCAGAGAGGGGAGGGAAAGAACATGGACGAGGTGTGGTCTGGTCTTGAGTGATACTCTTCAAGGAGCACAATGCACTTGTGTTCACATTCTGCTGGCTGGAACCTGGTCCTATTGTCATACCTCACTGCAAAGGGATCAGGAAAATGGAGACCAGCCTATGTGCTTAGGAAAAATAGGAGAAGGGGTTTGCTGGACAGCTTCTGACACATATGTGGAATCACAGAAAGAGGACCAGGAACCTAGTCCCTTCTCCCCACTGCAGTTAGAGTCCTCCCTGCATAGTTCAAATGTGCTTGTCCCTCACCGGCCACCTTCAAGTCTCTGCTGAAAACCCTTCAATAACCTACTATTAATATATTCAGGATAAAGACAAAACTCTTTATCCCAACATCATCTAATATCCTTTAACCCATGGGTCTCCAATACCTGGTGGTCCGTGACCTGTTAGGAACCAGGCCACACAGCAGGAGGTGAGCAGCGGGCTAGTGAGCAAAGCTTCATCTGTATTTACAGCCACTCTGTATCACTGGCATTGCCACCTGGGCTCCAGCCTCCTGGCATATCAGCAGTGGCATTAGATTCTTATAGGAGCATGAACTGTGAACTGCACATGCAAAGGATCTAGGTTGTGCGCTCCTCATGAGAATCATCTCAAAACCATCGCCCCTCCTCCCGACCCCTTGACCATGGAAAAATTGTCTTCCACGAAACCGGTTTCTGGTACCAAAAAGGTTGGGGACCACTACTTTAATCTATTAATTTTCAGTTTTGGAAAATGCCCCTTCTCCCTTTCAAGGCTCCAGTCACACAGGCCCCCTTTTACATCCTGTATTTGTTACATTCTCTTTACCCAGGGATTTTGCACTTGCTCTTCCCTTTGTCTAAAAACTCTTTTCTCCCTTCTTTGCCTAATTTGTGCTTACCCATCCTTTCAACGTGATTCTCCCAGGGGAATTTGCCTGGATTGTTCAAATTCCTCTAAATCAGCTCTCATTGTAGACTATATGGTTTTCCCCCACAGTACCCATTACAGTTATTCTTTTATAGTTGTTTGTGTGATTGATTAAAATCCACCTCTTACACTAGACTATAAACTCCATGAGGTCAGTGATTACATCGGTTTTTGTTTATGAATGCTTAGCATAGCTTCTTATCTACAGAAGATACTCAGTAAATATTTGTTGAGTACCAGGATATTTGAATAAATGAACGATTGCGTGGATGAAGATCTGGATTCCAGTTTGGGCCCTGCCACAAATTAGCCATGTGATCACAGAGTTTTTACTATTGGGGGGCCTCAGTTTCTTTATCTGCAAAGAACTGAACTAACATGATGTTTAAAACTTTCAGCACCATGGTCCTATGGTCCTACTATTTTAAAACTGAATCCTATGGGTCATTATGTTTGTTCCAATCACTCAGCTATGTTTCCTAAGCAGATGTTGCAAGTTCTGGATCTGGCAAGTAGAGTAAAAACATATTTTATTATTTTGTCTTGAACTTTGATGACTACAAATTCAGTGCAAACTTTAACTTTATCCTAATCCATGAAGTTCAATCATAGCTGAAAAGGGGATTGGATGACGTTAATAAAAAATAATAGCACCAATGAGTATACAGAAAAAGATAGGAAATAAAATCTATAAATATGTTGTTAGTCACTGTAAGGGATTAATTCCGGTTTGGAACTGGAAAATGAGTATCATGTTACTTTTATTCTATTTGAATTTGTGCCTTGGCTTTATGAAGGTCATGTTTTGACAGTGGCTTAATATAAATGTTCATTGGTATAAGAACAAGGGCTTTTATCCTCCTTTTAATTTTGAGATTGATATTCAATAAAAATATTAATATCGAGGCTGTATTAACATTTTTTAGATGATAGGATGACAGGTGACCATTACCAAGCTTGATATCAAGTTGCTGGATAGCATCAATTCCATGAACTCCATGAAGTCAAGGACCTTATTTGTCTTATTTCATCCTAATACCTAGAAAGTGCCCTGAGTAAATAACAAGTTAGATTAAAAAAAAGAAACACCAAATGACTGTTGGAGACATCTGCACTCAACATTCCCTGAAGCTAAAAGTTAAATAACACAAAACTCTGGCAGCTCTGACAAAAATGTGATGACTTGATCTCTGTTTTTGGTAGTTCCATGAACAAGAGAAGGACTGTAAGAACCAAAGAAAATTTTCATATTCTCTCTTAATTTTGAAATTTGAAATCCAACAAGATGGTATTATTTTGATTTAGATTCCTTTTTGGTTAGTAAACCTAAACTAACAGTTATTTTGGCTGCTACAAAGAGGTACTGACTCCTCTTATTTAACAAACCAACGTCCAGAAAAAAAAAAAGATTTTGATGTCCAGAGGAGGGACATCTTCCTGAGACTCTGAAACTTGATATATCATAAGTATTTCTCCTCTGCAATTGTTGAGAAAAGTAGCACATTTTTTCTCTAAGGGAACTGAAGCATAATGAAATGCAATCTAAGAACATGCAAACTTATTATCTACTAGGATGGTTGAATGGTTCCAATCAAATGGAAGAGAGAAATAAGGGCTTTATATTCGGATTTTGGAAAAATGACTCCACAGCTATATTTAGGTGCAACAGTGCCTGCAAATACCTGAAATAGTGGCAGTCTGTGGCTTGATTGTATCATCATGAGTATATTTTCTATTTGAAACTATCTGTGGGGGTGAGGAAAAAATCACCACAAATTATTCCTGCAAATGGAGAAAAGCTATCTCACTGTGGATGGTAAGAACAAGGCTGCTATGTGTCTACATGAGAGGTTGTGACTGTTATTCAGGTGGCTCCCCAGAGGGCTGCCTTTATGCCAAAGACTGCGCAGAGTAGGTGGACCCTGTGACTAAAAAAATAAAAAATGTTATTTATTTCTCCCACTCTTAGAAACTGCTAAGAAGTGGAGCTATAGCTTTTATGAGAATTCGCTCTTTTCCGCACCCCCATGTGTAGAAGTCCTGGCACCTAGATGACGACCTTTTTGAAAATATGAATCTGATGTCACTGACTACTTAAAACTTATCAACAAGTAACCCACTGCTTTCAGGGTAAAAATAAAAATCTGTACTGTGGGGCTACAGGTCCCTTAGAGAGCACTGGCTGTGCCCAGTCGTACAGCCGCCTCTGCACCCCAGGGACTTTGTACATGCTTCTCTCGCTCCACCTGAAATCCATCTTCCTCCATCTTCTGTGAAGGTAAATTCTACCTCTCCCAATCCTACCTCTTGTGTCTCAAGGGGCAAAACATGTGAGAAGTTTCCCTGAACTCCCAGACTCGATCAAGTTCTTTTTTCAATATGCTCATAATTTCCTGAAACCTGACTTTATCATAGTCAGCATTAGCTGTCTCCCTCTCCTAGATGGTGATGGACAGGGAGGCCTGGCATGCTGCAGTCCATGGGGTCGCGAAGAGTCAGACAACGACTGAACAATTGAACTGAATTGAACTCTCCTAGATTATTAGGACAGAGACCCTGTCTGTTTGGCTCACTACTAAATGCCTGGGCACATAGTAGGTACTCAATGAATATACAGCATGTACATAAATGAACAAATGGAGCTGGGTTATGCATTCCATCCCTGCATAAATTTTCTAAATACTTACTATGCTTATAATACAAATAAGTTCGTTCCCTTATTATAACTAAAACCCCAAATGGTACACCCAGGGCGGATTCATGTCAATGTATGGCAAAACCAACCAATATAATATTGTAAAGTAATTAGCCTCCAATAAAAAAAATAAAATAAAACCCCAAATGGTCAGTTTTCCCTTTGTTTCATATTGACTATGAGATAGCTAGATGAAGGTAAGGTTAAGTATATGGGTTTTGTAATTACACAAGCCTAAGTTCAAAACCTGGTTCAACCATTCAGTTCAGTTGCTCAGTCGTGTCCAACTCTCTGCGACCCCATGAATCACAGCACGCCAGGCCTCCCTGTTCATCACCAACTCCTGGAGTTCACTCAAACTCATGTCCACAGAGTCGGTGATGCCATCCAGCCATCTCATTCTCTGTCGTCCCCTTCTCCTCCTGCCCCCAACCTTTCCCAGCATCAGAGTCTTTTCCAGTGAGTCAACTCATTGCATGAGGTGGTCAAAGTATTGCAGTTTCAGCTTTAGCATCAGTCCTTCCAATGAACACCCAGGATCAATCTCCCTTAGAATGGACTGGTTGGATCTCCTTGTGGTACAAGGGACTCTCAAGAGTCTTCTCCAACACCACAGTTCAAAAGCATCAATTCTTCGGCGATCAGCTTTCTTCACAGTCCAACTCTCACATCCATACATGACACGGGAAAAACCATAGCCTTGACTAGACGGACATTTGTTGGCAAAGTAATGTCTCTGCTTTTTAATATATTATCAAGGTTGGTCATAACCTTCCTTCCAAGGAGTAAGCGTCTTTTAATTTCATGGCTGCAATCAGCATCTGCAGTGATTTTGCAGCCCCGAAATATAAAGTCTGACACTCTTTCCACTGTTTTTCCATCTATTTCCCATGAAGTGATGGGACCAGATGCCATGATCTTTGTTTTCTGAATGTTGAGCTTCAAGCCAACCTTTTCACTCTCCTCTTTCACTTTCATCAAGAGGCTTTTGAGTTCCTCTTCACTTTCTGCCATAAGGGTAGTGTCATCTGCATATCTGAGGTTATTGATATTTCTCCCAGCAATCTTGATTCCAGCTTGTGCTTCTTCCAGCCCAGCGTTCCTCATGATGTACTCTGCATATAAGTTAAATAAGCAAGGTGACAATATACAGCCTTGACGCACTCCTTTTCCTATTTGGAACTAGTCTGTTGTTCCATGTACAGTTCTGACTGTTGCTTCCTGACCTGTATACAGGTTTCTCAAGGGGCAGGTCAGGTGGTCTGGTATTCCCATCTCTTTCAGAATGTTCCAGAGTTTATTGTGATCCACACAGTCAAAGGCTTTGGCATAGTCAATGAAGAAGAAATAGATGCTCTTCTGGAACTCTCTTGCTTTCTCCATGATCCAGCGGATGTTGGCAATTTGATCTCTGGTGCCTCTGCCTTTTCTAAAACTGCTTGAACATCTGGGAGTTCACGGTTCACATATTGCTGAAGCCTGGCTTGGAGCAATATGGTTAGCAAACTGGTTCAACCATTACTGGCTGTGTAATCCTGTGAAGAAAGCTGATCGCCGAAGAATTGATGCTTTTGAACTGTGGTGTTGGAGAAGACTCTTGAGAGTCCCTTGTACTACAAGGAGATCCAACCAGTCCATTCTAAAGGAGATCAATCCTGGGTGTTCATTGGAAGGACTGATGCTAAAGCTGAAACTGCAATACTTTGGCCACCTCATGCGACGAGTTGACTCACTGGAAAAGACTCTGATGCTGGGAAAGGTTAGGGGCAGGAGGAGAAGGGGACGACAGAGAATGAGATGGCTGGATGGCATCACCGACTCTGTGGACATGAGTTTGAGTGTACTCCGGGAGTTGGTGATGGACAGGGAGGCCTGGTGTGCTGTGATTCATGGGGTTGCGGAGAGTCGGACACGACTGAGCGACTGAACTGAACTGAACTGAATCATGGGAAAGTTACTTAAGTATTTTTTCTCTGCTCCAGTTTCCTCACCTGTAAAACAGGTCATACCTGGATTTCAAGCCCTGATCTGTCAGTTGTCAATTGTCTAATTCAGTTCAAGTTAGTCATCTCTCTAAGCTTCAGGCTTCTTAACTATACAGTTAGGCCAGTAATATCTGTCTATCTCTTAGCGTTATTAAGAGGATTAAAAGTATATGAAAGTGAAAGTGTTAGTTGCTCAGTCATGTCAGACTGTTTGCCACCCCATGGATTGTAGCCTGCCAGGCTCCTCTGTCCATGGAATTCTCCAGGAAAGAATACTGGAGTGGGTTGCCATTTCCTTCTCCAGGGGAATCTTCCTGATACAGGGGTCAATCCCGGGTCTCCTGCAGTGCAGGCAGATTCTTTATCATCTGAACGGGGATGCCTTTAAATGTACATACATAATATATATATGTGTATATATATATATATATATATTTAAGTTTGCTTATAAACATAGGGAAGGTGCTCAATCTTTGTGGGGTAAAGCAGTAAAAGCAAACTAAAGCAAGAGTTTGGCAGCATTTTCTATCAGAATACTAAAGATAAAAAACTGTCTCATGCATCTGTTAGTAATGATGCAGAGAAAGAGTTATCATACACTGTTGGTAAAATATCCTTGAAAGGTACTTTGGCAATATCTATCAAAATTGGAAATGCAAATAAAATTTGACCTAGAAATTTCTCTCCTTAGGAATTCATTCTTGAGGTATAATCATACATGTTCACACAGATGGCAACAGAACATTATGATAGCAGAAGTGTGTGTTAGCCACTCAGTCGTGTCCGACTCTTTGCAACCCCACGAACTGTAGCCCACCAGGCTCCTCTGTCCATGGGATTTTCCCAGGCAAGAATACTGGAGTGGGTTACCATTCTCTTCTCCAAGCAAAAATACTGAAAACAAGACAAAGTCCATTAATAGAAATAGTTAAAAAGTTATGGAATTTCTAAAATGAAATACTCTATACATAGTCATTAAAAAGTGTGTGCTCATTCACATCCAACTCTATAACCCCCATGGGCTGTCACTAAAAAATACTGATAGAGTATTATCTTAAGATATATTATTTCACAAAAAAAGCAATGTAAAGAACAATGCAAACTATGTGTGTGGTATTTTTTTTTTTTAAAGAAGAACACTCTGGAGGTGAGTTTGAGTGAGCTCCAGGAGTTGGTGATGGACAGGGAGGCCTGGCGTGCTGATTCATGGGGTTGCAAAGAGTTGGACATGACTGAGCGACTGAAATGAACTGACTGACTCTATACAAGTATCCAGTTGTTTAAATGGGCAAAAGATACTTTTCTATGGACTTACTGGAAGCTGTGGTTCCTCATGTGAAAAGAAATGAAGGTACCTAGCCAGGGTGAAATTTATTTTTCATTGTCTCCACTGTTATTTTCCTTTTTTGGATAACAGAGTGCATATATTGCTTTATTGATTCAAAATTAATTTAAAAGAGCAGAGACTGTGAATTAAAATTTGTAGTTACTGCTACTACAATTGCTCTTTGTCCTATTATTAGATGTTACAGTCAGGCTATTGCAGGTATCCCTGGGCTACTCCAACACTAAAGACATAAGAAAACAGGGTGACAAGTCAGTTACCACAGGGGGATGTACCGATCCACAAGTTCCAGTGGAGAGACAGAGAAGGCTGGTAATTCTGGCAAGGTGGCTGCCCCAAACAACTGGACATTAGGTATCAGGGATGGGCAGTGTGTTTTGGGTTATCCTAAGAGGTAAACAGAAACCAAACCTTAGGATAAAAATCCTTTAATGTGAATTTATTGAGTTATCAGAACAACCACAAAAAATAAATATTATCTTCACCTAACAGATGACCAATTAGAGGGTGAGCAGCCTGTCCAAGGTCACACATCAGACCCTGGGCATCTTACTCCAAAGGCAGGCTTTCAGCGTTCATATAGGGTATTGTTTTTGTGTAGTTTCTAGGGACCCAACTGCTTATTTTTATTCAGTTTTGAACTCTTTGTACCTTTGCTCACCATCAGCACTCTTTATTGGAAATGGAGGTCCACTGTTGTGCCAATGGTTGCATTTGAAGCTGTACTGGGTATTCCCTGGAAAAAAGATGGATGGATGAAATTAAGACTTGTGAGCCCTTCTAGTGATCTCTGATGGCCATCAGCATTTTCAGTTAGGAAGGACAGCTCAAGGAAGAAACACCTTAGCTCATTCAGGCCTTCCAGACTTGGAAATGCATGAACAATAAATAAACACAGTTTCATCTTAAGGACTTCTCCTATTTGCTGATCAGTGTAGTTAAAAAAACCAAATGCTTCCAGATCTGTCTCTGCCCTAAATGAATATATTTTGGGCAGTCCCTTTGGTACTGATGCAGTAAGCAAGGTTATAACCCAAGGTCAGAGAACAGACAGAACATATTCGACCAAGCACCACCCAGATGCAAGTACATTTGGTTCCAATATAAACTGGAAACTTCTTGGAGAAATGGTCCCCTCCTTGCAATGCTCTACATTCTAGAACACTCTGAAGTCTCAGAAATTGGGAAAGGGCCGAGGTAGTAGTCAATTTAATTTGCCAAACTAGGGACAATCAATTGGTAAATGGATATTTTCTTTTGAAATTATATTTTTAATAATGGTATTTAAAGGCTTGAGATGTTTTCAATCATTCTACTGCAATATAATGGTTAATTTTAAGAGCTCTGTGAGCTTGATTTGTATTTAAGATTTTTACAATCTATATATAGGTTGGTCTTTAATAACCATTTATACATTGCTTCTTTTTATATAGGTCATGTATTCTCCCGGGAGAGTAACAAGATTAGAAATAACAAATACAGTACAGAATAAATTAAAGTGCTTCAAACTGCATTATATAATTTCAGAAAATTGGTTTCACACTGAAACATTTAAATAAGAAAACCAACTGATTTAAGGAGAAAAAAAAAAACCCTAGTACATGCATTTGAATTGCTATTGTTTTGCAAATTTTACCCTCAGCAGTATGGTGGTGGTCTGTGTTCACAAGGCTTCAGCAATGTGGCAGTTCATTTGGGTCAATATGGATAAAATCATTATTATTCTTCTTTATTTTAAAATGCTGACTTCATTCTCCTTGAAGATGAATAACATTTACTAGTCAAAATGTCAAAGGAGTATTATAAAAGTAATTGTATTTTTATATATGGTTCTCCATATAAAAATGTTCTTACTACACACAGTGCAATAAATTCAGAGGTTGTTATGGGACAGGAGATAGAGAAATTGGGGCCAATACTTTTCTAATTAGTTAGGATAATAAAAAGTGGGGCTTGATTTTCCTCTCTCAACTAAATGAAGGAGATCTGGTGCTCTAGAGAGTCTATGATTCTGGCCGGTTTTGTTTGTTTCGTGAAGTTTCAGGATCACTCTCCGGGTCTGGAGTCCTCAGGCCTTTCTCAGTTTTTCTATTCGTGCATTAAAGGTCTCTTCCTGTGTTTGCAGCTTCTCGTTTATCTCGGTCTGTGAAGACAATCGTAAAAAGCGGTTGTGATGGAGCTATCTTTTGCTGCACATTGTCTTTGTGGTTTTGACATACTAAGTGCCTAGAGACAGACATTATCCCTCACACACCTTCCTGTTTTGCAGACACAGCCGTGTTTCAGCCTGTAGTGATGTGATAACACTTTATCATATTTCTCTGCACATTCCCAATGTATAGCATGTCTGCTATGAACAGGAAGTGGTATTTGGACAGCCATTTTTCACATAGGCTTGTGTTGGAAGATAGGCTAATTTATCTGCATTTTCAGACAGACTTTACCAATAAGCACCGAATCAGAATAACTGCTCTAGGCTCAGTTATTGCAGTGTTGTCGGTACTGTCACCCCTCTGCAATGGATGTTTTTGTCTCCCGTGTAATACATTCTAATTGGGATCCCAGAAAGCCTCTGTTGTGAAATCACAACACAAATAATCTCACAATTAGAATGATTCTCATAATTAAAGAGTATTCGCCACATATACAACTCTTGAAATTATGCCCTTTGTGATATAGTTTTGGTATAAAAAAGTAAGCAGTTGCTGACAGGTTTTCGTGTTTGCTGTGGCTATGATAGCATTTAGCCTCTGGCAGCGAAATTCTGTGGACTAACATTGCTACCTGCACAATTCCAAAAATATTTTCACATTAGCTGAACATCTGTAGCCCTGGAAATGTCTTCCTTTTTTCATGATGGATTATAAAATTATGTATAGAGAAACCAGTGGCAGGGGGCATGGTCTTTGTTTAGGTGATTTAAAATAGTCAACAAGTGTATGAGGAATAGTTCATACACATAAATGTTAATAAGTAATTAGAAATGTAGAATTTTAATGCCTATGACCTAATTTGAGGTCATCATGGTAACTGTATTTTAAGAAACATTTTAATTTATATAGAAGAAATTTAAAAAATCAAATACTGATTTTGGTCCAAATATAACTTTGTTGTTATTTATTTATTTATAAGTGTAATCATAACTGCTAGTTTTGAAAGGTCCACCTGCTTGCCTTATCTGAGGAGAGGGTGTTTCACAGTTAAGAGCAACTATTTCTGAAAAGATCACATTGGTGCCAATAATTCTGGGTTCTCGCACCAGTATGTCTTTTTTGGCTCAAGTTGTATCAAGTCCTGGGGTCAAGTCTGGCCTCTGGCTTTTCCTCTTTTCCTTTCTTGGTGATAAGTGAAGGAAGGAGGAAATGAGGGATGAGCATGGTTGTCCAGGTTACAAAAGAAATATCTTATTTTTAGAAACCTATAATCCCCTTGGGCATAATTTTGGGAGAGCTCAAAGGAGGAATGGTCTAGGAGTGCGGAGACCTAAGGATTAGTTTAGCTCTGCAGCTGTGAGCAGGTCACTTAACCACTTTTAGTTCTCATTGAAAAATTAAGTAGTTTAAAATTAAATATGTTAAATTTCATGTATGTTGGCTTTTAAATTCATAATTCCAAGTGTGTTAACTTTTAAATTCATAATTCTAACTCCCAATTCTGTGATATATTCACTGATGCTATATTATTTCATTATCATGATATTGTGCTATATTTAAAAAAAAATTACTTCTGTTTCTTTATGGCAGGTTATATAGTATATCATACAGGGCATAAAATAGTTTGAAGAAATGATTCTGTTACAGTTCCAAAGAATTGGGAAGCACTGGTCTAACTAGACAATTGACTCGTCCCACTTTCAATTAAACGTATTTTATACTTCACTCAGTCATGTCTGACTCTTTGAGACCCCATGGACTGTAGCCTACCACGATCCTCAGTCCATGGGATTTTCCAGGCAAGAATACTGGAATGGATTGCCATTTCCTTCTCCAGGGGATCTTCTCGACCCAGGGATCGAACCCAGGTCTCCTGCATTGTAGGCAGACGCTTTGCCGTTTGAGCTACCAGGGAAGCCCTAGTATTTTAGGTCCACTAATAATCTCATTTCTTTTTAACTAAGGGCAGACGTATTATTATCTTCCAGCTTCTGTTTCCCTATCTCATCAGAGTTTTCACATTAACCTGGAGGTCCTTTTGGTATTTCACTGAGATAGAACTGACTGCCAGCAATGAAGGCTCCTGAAAGTCAGGAGCATGCCTGCTAGAGCTGTGCTGACCGAGGGACATATCTCAGATCTCCAGACCATGGTGATTAGTACTTTGGACTCGGGACGACAAGATCCCCCGTCTGGTCCAGAACAGGTTGTCCTTGGTCTACAGTGTCTCCATGTTAATCCTCAGAACACTGATGACCAGATGAGCTATCTACAAGCCCCAGAATAGGGTATGGTTCTACTGCCTTTTAGGAAAGAATGGAAAATCCATGACCTGGGTCCAGCAGCTTCTAAGTGATCACTTCCTGAGGTGATTTCCCACTCAGCTTTTCTAACCTGGGAAGCTGACTTAAAAATACCTATGGTCCCAAGATGGCAAACTTCTCTTAAGGTTTTCACATTATTTTACTCTACTGCTTAAGATAGGGCCAACAGCCAACATTTAATGAAAGAATTTACAGCTAGCATTCATATTTCTCTGAAATATAATTCTTTAAATATATTAAAGTTTGCTCCATTGGGTATAATTTTTATTATATAACTCAGGGCCAAACTAATTTCATTTTAAATGTATCTTTAAAATTAAAATACCTAGGCTATATAAGCTTAAAATGTTTGCTCTATTCAGTATAATTTTAATTAACATCTCAGGGCCAAGATAACTTCATTCTTAATAAATTTCTGAAGCTATAAAGTGAGTCAATGGGAAAGTAAGTAGATTAAAATAAAAAATTTAAGGATTCACACTATTTTCAGAAATTTCTGAATTACAGAAAGTGAACTATGCTTGTAACCACAATGGAGAATGAACTCTGAAAAAACTGTACTCAAAACATGAATTCACTACTGCCTTTTCCTACAAAATTATAATAAGACTATGATTTTTACCTTTTTTTATTTTTGAGTATGATTTTTAGATAAAGGAGGAGAAAAAACTATTGGAAAATTTAAAATATCTTACAAATATTAATTCATTATATGTTCCTACAGCAAGTCACTGACCACTGATAAGTGGCTACCTTTGAACAGGGATGAGACAGTTTTAAGAGCCAAGAACACTGGAAGGCAGGTTTTAGAAGTGGAAAATAACTTACCCATTTAAAACAGGGAGAAATTTTGGTAGGCAGAGAGTAATTACCCGACTTGGAATTTGACCAAGACACAGCAGTAAACACTGAAAAAGTGCCACACCACTGGAGTATTAAAAACCAAAGTAGTCTGGTTGTGATATTAGAGGTTATGTGGTTTTTGTGGATAACACAGGAATTAGAACTAGAACCCAATTCACAGCTCCCAATCAGGGTCTTTCATCAACTTCTGACCCTGGAAACCCTGGACAAATGACTTAATATTTCTGTTTCTCTCAGTTTTCAATTTATTTATCAGAGAAGTGCCTGCCTAATTCAAATGGAGTTTACTAGGATTATTGAGAGAAAATATATAAAGGGGTTTGCTATCTTGAGACACTCTATAAATAAACATCATCAAGCCATTTTATTGAAAAACTGGCAATAATTTGGCTCAGGCTAATGTCCATGAATCTACTTAATATGGAAATGATCAAGGCACCTGAAAGATCTGCATCCCTCACCTCTGGTCCTTTCTATCCCTAATTCTCGATCAGATGGGGGATCTTGTCGTCTAGTGTCCAAAGTTCTTTCTATGCCTAATGACATTTAGATGAGCCAGCTAATGGACTTCCAGGCCCAGTAAGGACGGCTGCAGGCCAGTGGGACAACATTTACACATAGAACCATCATATTCCTTCTGTTAGAAGGGTAGTGATATAAATGCTACAGACTCTAATATTAGAAAAATTTCAGTGAATACTTAAAAAACATAGTGCTCACTACATGGAACATGGCCTCAGTAAAGATGTTTTCAATTTTGAGGGCCTGCAAACAATTTTATTACTGTCTAGGGACTTGGTGATAATTTCAGAGCCACAGGATCACAAAGGAGCCCAGGGCCATGATTATCCATAAACTATATTTAGATGAAATGTTATCAAATCTAAAGAGGAGATATGTTTTGAACTCAGCTTAATTCAGCTGCACTCTGCCCTTCTACAGAGTAAGCAGTTATTACATTCATGGGGTTGTTAACAATAAAGCTTTGTGTAAAATGTGTCCTTTCACAATTTCTGGTAAACACTAAATACCCCTTATTAAACTGAGGACTTTGGCTGACTGTTGGCATCGAATTATTAAATGTTTGTGTAAATAGTACATTAACACTTGATGATTAAACAAGTAACAAGGTATGCTATTGCCAAGCTAATCTTTTGTTCCCTCTAAATTGTCATTAATGCAGAGTGCTTTTTATATATAGTCTCATGTCCAAAAAAACAACTGAATCTTTCCCTGAGATGCATTCATATTTTAAACATGCAGTATAATGTTCTTTATGTTTATTTGCACAAGAAATTATAAATCCTCTCAAAATATGCAAATGACTCTTAATCATTTTGCCTAGGAAATGATGCAAGCCTTTGTGTTGAGGTAGAAATGGTGGAGTTCTTTTTTGTGGACAGGAAGAAAATTAAGTATAAAGCTAAGTCTACTGATTCATCATTGGCAGTTGCTACTGAGATGGCTGTTGTCATCACCATTTTCATGCAGGCATTGGTGTCAGTGGTAAAACCATTAATATATAAATATAATATATATATATGTATATATATATCCATTAGCTGGGCTTCCCTGGTGGCTCAGACAGTAAAGAATCTGTTTGCAATGTGGGAGACCTGGGTTCAATCCCTGGGGTGGGAAGATCCCCTGGAGAAGAGAAGGGCTACTCACTAAAGAGTTGCACACGACTAAGCAACTTTCACTTTCACACATCCGTTAGCTCTTACTGATATGTGAAAAGGAGCAAACTATCTGAGAAGGGGTTCAAAGATAAGAAAGCTCTCTTTAGAAATTTCGTGAAAAGACTAAGCTAAGAATGAGGGTCTGAGCTTTAGTGTTTACTGTTTACAAATGTGCTATCATTACTCCTGCATGAGCAGTCAGTCAGCGTGACTGGGCATGAAGTGTTCATGGGTCTCGATGCTGCCTGATTCTGTAAACTGGTAATACACAGTTCTAAATGTTCTATTAGTGAATTTATTTTGTGATCTTACTGAGTCTCAGATGACTCAACTGAGAGTTATGTGGAGACGTTACATTGAGCTGCTCCATCATCAGCATCACTCTTGCTGGCAGAGTGTGGGTAGTGTTTACAGACATTAAGGTTGGCTAATTAACAAGTGATAAAGTAAATAAGCATACTATCAAGTAAGTACACTATCAAGGCTGAGTACCTGAATGTTGATTAAAATTTCATCTGTGACTTGGTCCAGCACCGATTTTATTTCTTCAATGGTGAAACCAACTAACAGATCAGTTTCTGAAGTACTGGCTTCTGGCTGGGACTCTTCAGGGCCTTGTTCTTGATTCAACCCCTACAATGTTAAATGTAAACAACGCTCAAGTAATTTCTGGAGCCTTTATGGATTTATATGTAACCTCAGACTTCTCTTGGCTGCTTTCCTATCAGAAATGGTGTCAATCTAGGTGGATTTTGATTTGACATTTTCCTGAATTTTCATTATTCATGAGCATCATGACAGGTCAGTAAGCAGCGCTTTTACCTACTCAGAGAAAATGAAGGTACAGATTGGGGAAGGTGGAGCAGAAAAGATTAAAATTGCTGAATCACCCTCAGCTGGCCCACCTGTGAATCAACGCCAAAAGAAACATTTATATTTAACTAGGAAAGATCGGCAATGGCACCCCACTCCAGTACTCTTGCCTGGAAAATCCCATGGACTGAGGAGCCTGGTAGGCTGCAGTCCACGGGGTCGCTAAGAGTCGGACACGACTTACCGACTTCCCTTTCACTTTTCACTTTCATGCATTGGAGAAGGAAATGGCAACCCACTCCAGTGTTCTTGCCTGGAGAATCCCAGGGACGGGGGAGCCTGGCAGGCTGCCATCTATGGGGTCGCACAGAGTTGGACACAACTGAAATGACTTAGCAGCAGCAGCAGGAAAGATCAGAAGGAAAATAGAAGTGCATTTGGTTCTTTTTCTCCTACTAGAGAATATCATACTGAGACACAGTGAAGTAAGAGACAAAAGGAAACATACCTTTATTTCCATATCCAACGGTGGAGGTGGCTCTATGAATGTTGAGTAAATATCAAATGAGATTCCTTCTTCTAGAGGATCAGGGAAAGGGTGATCTGCAGGATTCACAACCTCTATCAATTGCTAGAGGGGAAGAGAAGAGCTGAATTATGACAAAAGCTCTGGTGAGTAACCACAGTTTCAGCCAATATACATAAAATTCCAAGTCTATTATTTTTTAAGTGCCATTGACTCCGAAGTCTTGATGCCACAGATCTCTTAGCTCTCTGGTGCTTTCTGTGCTCTGATAATTAGCATTTTACTTCCCCCACTGTCTTATTTTTCTATACTATGTCGTTTGGGACTTCATTTTATACTGTCTTGATCTTAAGTTGTTCCATGGGTCAGTGTTCCCTTCCTCCTGCCTACAAGTTCTCTGGAGGCAGAGACCATGTTTTAGATTCTCTGTGCATCTTCTCCAGTTCTGGCAGAGGGTTTCATCTTAAAAAACTCAATGACAGCCTGATAGTGATTGATATTACTCAGTAGAGTCTAGCTGTTCTTGCAGGCAATGGTGAAATGGCCATGAGAATTTGGTGATGAGGATAACAAAGGTTCTAAAGGTTAATGTATAAAGTTAGCACAGAGTAACTCAGAGAGATGTGCAAAGTCAAGCAAAAATACTGAGGGCAAGGCAAGATGTCACTGAAAGCATTTAACAATTCTGTGGCAAGATTGTGCCAATCAGAGAAGGGTGATGGGTGGTCAACAGTGGAAATGAAAAAACGAGTCAGTTCCTCTTGCTTTGATTTCATGTTTAAAAGGCAACATTCTGATCATAATCTGACTTCTCATCTCATTGTTCTACAGACATGTGCTCTGATCTTGAGTGGTGTGATCTTCATGGCAATTACATTCCTCATTGTAAATCAATAAACCCATGTTCTGATTGATTCAGTAAGGTCCTAGGAGCTTGTTTTTATGGCTCTGAGATGAAGCTACCCACTGTCTGCTGACAAAGTCTTTAAGACTACAAGTTTTGGGACTTCCTCAAGGCCCAGTGGTTGAGAATATGCCTTCTAAGGCAGCAGATGCTGATTTGATCCCTGGTCAGAGAACTAAGATCCCAAGTGTGTGTGTGTGTGTGTGTGTGAGAGAGAGAGAGAGAGAGAGAGAGAGTGCAGTTTGTCTGACTCTTCGTGAGTCCATTGACTATAGCCCACCAGACTTCTCTGTCCATGAAATTTTCCAGACAGGAATACTGGAGCAGGTTGCTATTTCCTACTCCAGGGGATCTTCCCATCCCAAGTATCGAACCCTTATGTCTTGAGTCTCCTGCATTTGCAGGTGGATTTTTTACCACTGTGCCACTGGGGAAGCCCAAGATCCTATGTGCTGAAGGGCAACTAAGCCCGTGTGCCACAACTACTGAACCCATGTGCTCTGGAACCTGCTCATGACAACTAGAGAGAAGACCGAGTGTTGCAACTGAGACCAGATGCAGACAAAAATTTAAAAAAAAAGTGCCTACAAGTTTTAAGACAATAATCTAGAAATGCATAAACACCAAATAATTACCATCCCATGGGGCCTGGAAAAACCCTGAAATCATCATATTCATTTTTAACTTTTCCACATATTTTAATACTTCATCTTTTACATACTAATATTTTTGATTTAGATAAGTTTCAGAATGAACTGAAGGCTAGGTTATTACCTGGTCATATCAATAAATTTTGCCTTGAATTTGTATTACTAATTTTAATTTGATCTTATAGAAAGTTGTTGCTTAGTATAAGTATATATAAGGACTGAAGTGTTGTAACTTTACAGTCAAGGCAATTTGGAAATCAAGAGATTAGATGATTGGCTTAAAGTCAAATAATTCCTGGGTGACAGGGCTAGGAGTTACGCCCTGGTGCGCTGACCTTGTGGCCCAGGCTATTCTCAGTAAGCTGGAATATGTCCTCATGCTGCCACGTTTGGAAGTGGCTGATATTACTAAGCACTTAATCTTTATTCTGTTAGATGACATCATTCCAGATTATTCATCCTAAATTGATCAAGATGACTAAACGTTAATAAAAATAGAAGATCGAAAAAACTGTATCAGAATAATCTTTCTGTCTCTTCACATTAGTAAAATATTCTTTTTTCCTAAATGGGACATCCAAGCATTTTCATCTCCTCACAAAATTATTTGTACATTTTTTCAGCATGCTTGCTTTTTTAACCTCCTACACTTTATATTGCACTTTATTTTACTAAGCTAGAAAAGTGAAATAGTTAAATATATTTTAGAGTCTTCTGAAATATAGATAAAATAAATAAACTGTATATAGGAGTCCAGAGACAAGGGAAGATAATGAGGTATTTACTTGGTTGACTAAAGGAGACTAAATTCACTAAAGCTGACTTTACTATAGGGTGAAACTAGAAATTTGAGGGGAATGGTAGTGAGTTAGACATTGAAAAAAGACGACAGAAAGGAATTGACTGGAATTTATTTGATTTACCACAAGCACTGAGAAAGTAAGCAGAAGATAACTTTCAAGGTAAAAGTGTTTTCTTTTAATGAAGGACAATTTTATCTTGTTGCTTTTGCCATATCTGTCTTGCTGGTATAGTTTTCCATACATAGGCTAAGACTTCCTGCTAATTTTCTTTCCCTTTGGTGGAAGTCATCAATAGATCACATCTCCAACCTGGTAGTAGAGAATTCTACCATCTGCCCACCTGTATCCTTTCTTCCAACAAATTATACATTTAAATAGTTAAGGGCAAACAGATATTTGTGCTCATGGATCTCATTTTATTCCTTAAATCCCCTGTGGTCTGAATTTCTTTATAAAGTTTATCTGAACTGCTTGCCAACTCCAACTCCTCTGTTTTCCCAGTCTTCGGCACTGGTGCGTGTGTGTGTGCATGTGCATGCGTGCCTGTGTGTGTGTCCTGGGCACACACTTTGAAACTTGGAACTCCTCAGCTCCACATCATCGTTTCTTTGGTGGGGTGAAGCTCCTATTTATCACAAGAACCTGAACCTCTGACTGAGAACTAGGCTTTCTTTTCCTTGATTTTTATGAGTATAGCTCATACAGCTATTCATTTATTTGATTCATGTACAATAACTGGCAGTGAGGACTTCTTTACTTCAGGGTGTTTTGCATACTATCAATGAACCAAACCACAGCTATGTTTTCTTTCACAAAGCGTCTATATTTGGTTACGTTAGTAAGATACTGTAAGGGAGGGAAATGTCCCAATTTCAGATGAGGGTAAATGTAAAGTCATTTCATTAGTAATACGAAGGTACATTGTCAAATATATAGCCTGAAATAAACACAGTGCCCAGAAGCATCATAGTGATTTTTTTCCCCATTAAGTAGCCTTTTTAGAAAACAAGTTTAAGGAAAATTAGAATCAATAATTGTGGTGAGAGCACAGAGCCAGCAAATATGTTTAAATGAAACCGTCTGATGCAATACTTTCTTTAAAAAATACAATTAGGCCTTTGTATTTTTTATTTTTTTAACAAAACCTCATGTTTTACAACATCACTGGTTCTGTAATAAAATCTATTTAAAACAGAAAGACATGGTCAGCTTTATTAAGTTAGATTTTCTGAAAAAATGTTATAATTTCCTCAAGTCTATGAATAACTGAAGCAAATTAAACTAGTTTTATAACTATTTTATATATTCCTGTAGAATTGTAATTGTCTCATATTTTTCCTCTCAAAAGTATAATACGTTACCTCTTAAATCTGGAAAATAAAAACAGAAAAAGGATAAAGTATGTTTATAAAAAAATACTCCTCTTTGGTACTCTGGTTTAGCAACCCCCTCTTTTAGTCTAAAAGAGAATAGCACCCATAATCTTCAGATCAGAAAACAAAGAGAAAGACTTTAAGTGATTTGCCTGAGGCCTAATGCTGGGATTAAAAATCAGGAGTTTCTGATTATACACGTACATCATTTGACTAAATGATTGGTTTTGCCTGACTTTCAAATACCCCCTAAATATTACTTTGAATGTAAAGCAATAAATGTGTTTCTCTTGCCATTTTTGAATGCTTGCACACAAATGGATATAATAAAAACAATCATGTTGTTCCATGTGAATGCCATTTATATTTTTTCTGATAATGAGCAGACCATTTGAACTAAGGTGAGTACATTAAAAGCTCTAATAAAGAAGAGAATAGATTTCTAAACAGAATAATGAACTGTTAAGTGAACGTACAATAAATAACATCTACAGATGTGGTCGCTAGAAAATTTGTTTTGCATAACTTACCAGTGTATATTTCCCCCAGATGTTATCTGTTACATGAAAATTACTTAAGTTGGCTATAGTGTTCATTAAGTGCACACTGCATTAGTGTTATTTAAGATGGTTTATAATCTGAGTTTAGTTGAATTGTGCCATGGTATTTAAAGAATATCAAGTAAATGGCTTTTGGCATAATTTATACTCATAAGTACAAAATTTCATCACAAAACATTATGCAGCTTTAGAAACATCCAAGATCTTTACTCACAAGCCAAATGAAATCACTAGAAGTCGTTTAAGAATTTACATATTCAGTATGAAATGGACATTTACTACAGGAATAAATAATAGGGATTTTCAACCTCCTGGAACTCAGGACAGGGTCAGTTTAGGTCTAAAAAATACTTACAGGAATTGAAATCTGCTTTGAGATCTTTCTGTGTCTGAGAAGTATAAAATTGTGTTACTTCATGTTTTCTTTTTCTACTTTATGTGTTAACATTATTGGTAGCATTAACTCTAGTTTATTATGTTTGTTACTTGTTTTCTTATTTTCGTTGTTTGTTTTTGCTTATTGTTATTTATTTAGTATGGTTTTTCTTTGGAAAAACTGTAGGTGATTTGTCAGTAGTGTTTGTATCACTGAAGTCCATGATTAAAATGGCAATTATTAAAGTCAGTTATTAAAAATATTAAAAATGCCACTGAAATGACAATTTTCTATTTTTCTGAATGGCAAAAAACAAGAAAAATTCATTAAACTCTTTTTGAGCTACAGACACAAAAAAAACTGGTATGCTTCAAAGAGACATTTTTTGGAACTGTCAGATGATGACATCGTAGGTAAATCAGAATTTACTACAAAATGGCAAAGTTTCAAAAAGAAAACTTTATGGTAAACTTCCCCAATATTAAGGAAAAAAGGCACAAAAATTCCTGTAATGTTTTAACTATTTTCTCTCCTTGAAAAAAAGCATTACTCATTTGCAAGTCTAATTAAGACGTATTGTGTCATTCTGGAAAATTTTAACACAAATTGTAACACATTGCCCACAATATACAACACATAAAATACCAACACATGAATGCCACCTGCAAAACGCAATCAACTCTGGTAATGTCATACTGAGGCCATAAATTTAAAATGAGAAGAGAGGAAATTCAAAAGCTGAGATTATCGGAGAATAATTAATCTATTTCTAAAGTGTTTTTCTTTTGTGTTCAGGCCATTATAAATTTCTTAATATACCCTGTAAACGTAGAATATCAATTCTGCTAGAAGTCTTCCTCCCCAGTTGCATTTCTGACTTGGAAATAAATTTGCAAATGCAGCACATTAATTTTCTTTCCTATGTTTAATATGCAGTATTTACATTTTGAAAAGGTTCAAAATGTTGCCAGGCTTCTGCAGGGTATGAATAGACATCTAATAGCAACTTCTATTTTTATCCACAGCATACTGGTAGTTTGAACATTTATAACTTAATAGAGCTTTGAGACCATTGGATTCACATGCTAATCACCTAAACAGTGAACAGTAACACAGTACAACAAGTTAGGACAGGAAATGAAGACTACCCAGTCCAGCTAAAGCTGCAAGGAGGAATTTAAGTTGGCAGGAACCAGTAAACCAATTCGCAATCTGGCTAGGACACTCCAGTTAACACCTTGTGCCCACTTTATTTATATCTCTTGATCTTGTTTAACTTGGCCTTAAATTAGTTTTTTTTAAGTTAGATAGTTAAAGAAATTGATTCCAGGGTCTTTTAGACATCTTTATTATTTCTAAGTGTACTTCTGTTTAAGGCCAACCCTCTAATTTGAAAAGAAATCTGAGTACCCCTATCTTAAAGACCTCAGACAACAAAATCCTCTCTAATGAATTTGAAAAAAGAGTACCTTCTTATAATGTAAAGGCAATTTAAGAGGAAAAGATGTTTTGATCTGGCTCTGGTACAAACACTTCTGGAGGGATAGAACAGTCTTTCAGATACTCAGATATTTTCTAAAGATGGCAATAATCTTGAAGATACAGAACTGAATTATAGGTTTTAGACTTGGTTCTATTCCTAATTGTGTGATACTAAGAAATCGCTAGGCCTCAGTTTATTTATCTGTAAAAGGAAGATAATGATAATTGCTACCTGGCTAATTGTTTCAAGGCACAAATTAGATAATGTGGGTGAAAATGTTGGGAGTTCTTCAAAGGGAAACTTATTAAACCTGAAGGTATATTATATTACTATCATTTATAATTACTGTTATTATGGAAAGGATCATCTTTCTAATGCCAGCACTGGAAGACAGATTAGAGTAGCCATGTTGGGGATACTAGTCTGTGCTATTTCTATATTTAATTGGAACATCGCCCAAGCAATCCAATTAACTCAGAAGAATTTGTTAATGATGACATCCCATCACCCTGTTTCCATATAGTCTCAGTTTTTAAAATACCAAACATATATCCAATGCCCTTTTATTTGATGAATTCCTTGGACCCAAACAACTTCTCTTTTGGGACTTAGACAGCATGACATAATTAGGTAGGTATGTGGCTTGGTCAGGACTATGGCAAATCACCTTATTTAGAAAAGGAGAGTGTTTATGTTCAACTTTCAAAATTAGAAAATCTGCTTCTTTCCCCCACCCCAAATTTATCACTCTGTTTATTTTTCACTTTCCAGTATCCAATGTGGCTTGTGGTTTCCCAGATTGAGTTCAATTAAAAAGATTTCCTTTAACAAATTTTGTCAAAAGCAGAGTTAGGGCAAACTTTCAACATGTCTTTCTTGTGAAAATCAAAATACCAGAGCTCTTACAACTACAAGGTTCAACATTGTACTTTTCACTCTTGAATTGTCCTTATTGTGCAATTTTCTTTGGGTGAGAGACTGAAAATATGGTTAGTACCATTACAAATAATTAGAAAAAAACTAATTCTTTTCAAAAATATCTTTTAGAAGCCACTCAGAGTGTATCTGTTTAGCTTACTAAGTTATACTCTAAAAGGCATATCACTGAACTCACTGTGAACTATTTCAAACAGCCCTGATGGTGGGTGAATTTTTGTTTGGTTTCATCTAGTATATTCTATTTAAATTTGAGGTTTCTAGTACTTAAAAATGAGGAAATACTATAAATTACCTCTTGTTTTAAGAATTAGGAAATTAAGTATCAGTTAGTCAGAATAATAAAATGAGTTATGCAATTATCTTTGCGGAGAGACTATTCTGAATTATGAAATATAAATTTAAAATTTTGATTTTATAAATGCTGCATTTTAATTATATCTTATGATAGCTTATATGAAGATAAAGCTATTTCATGGCTTTTATAATTGAAAATATTCCTTTTGAACAAGTATCTATAATTTGCAGACATTATGAGAGACTACAAATCATAATGATTAGAAGAGAAACTACAATGGAAGAATCCTAAGTCCTTGGTTCTAAACTTTGTCTCTTCATGGACTTTCTGTTATTTTCCCAGTTTAAGATATCTGAGTAAAAGGAGGCTAAAACTATTTGGAGAAAGCTACACATGCAATTTACTTAACTTCAAAGTATATGGATTGAGCTACACTTCAGTCCCGAAGTCATCAGCTGGAAGAAAAAGAAAATCTTTAAAACTATATTGAAATTTATTTCATTTAGAAATATAAAGCATTTTTGGGCTAAACTAGAATGTTTGTAAGTGCTATGAAATCTTTACAAAAGTCAACAGAATATTATTATTCCTGACCTCTTAGGCCCAAGTGTCTATTTTAAGTAATCTGACATTAAAAATGTGCTGACAAATATAGATTAAAAAACAACACAGGAAGTTGTAAATCAGTTGGCAACCCTTAGCATCAAGGAAATAAGAGACCATGAAAACATACTCATTTACTTTAATTAACCTCAATCTTAATTTTTAACTTAAGAAAATTTGCAGAAGGCATAAAGTTTATATTTTGGATATTTTATTCATAGTTTATATGTCTCTTTTTTCTCCAGTGGGCTCACAAATTATTACAAGGAAACATGTTGTCACAGTTATAAATATTTCTCTGTCTGCTTAGCTCCCACCGCCTCCTTCCCCCTCCTTTTAAAAAATCTCAACTAATTCTTTAACTGTATTAGGCACTCTTTGGTCAGCAGGGCAGGATTGTCTTGCTTCAGAGGAAACTGCTGTTGATTATTCTTATGTGCCTGGCATTCTAGAAACATGGCTCTTTCAGGAAGCACACAAGCCCTTCCTTCCATGCAGGGCAGCCCCTTCTTATGTACATGAGACAATTATTGTTTCAAGGACCTAAGAAGAGACATGTTTTCCCTTGCAAGGAACAGCTCTAGGTACCGTAAAGTTTTGAGACTTTTCATGGAATCTGAATTCTTCGAAATTAACTACAAAACTGACTCTGTGGACAATGGAATATACAGCAAGAGATTTTATCAAAAGACCTTTTACCTATAAGTAATAAATCACGCGTTTAGTTAAAAAAACTGAAGTAACAGCAACTCTGAAAAAATTTGTTGTCATTTAGTGGCTCAGTTGGGTCCGACTTTTTGCAACCTCATGGACTGTAGCACGTCAGGCTTCCCTGTCCTTCACCATCTGAAAAAGTGGGTGGTATCTTTATTCCAGATTTGAATGTTTTAGAAATTTGGATTTCCCCCCCTTAAATATGCAGTGGGAGTCCTAGGTTGGCTCTGCCATTCAGTAGAGAGTATGTCTGAGATGTGGTTTCTTTATTTGTAAAATTAGGGGGTTGAACTAGGTCATCTCTAGTCCAGTTACAGATGTTCTATCCTATGTTACTAAATTTCAAGTGGTTTTTTTCTCTATTTATACAAGATTCACAGTCGCCAGCCTATACAGAGCCTCAGATTCAGTATTTTTATGTCATGATGTAGAGGAATATTTGGATTACACACTTAGTGCTTACTGGAATCAGACAGGCTGCGGCTTGTTCATTTATTTCTACTTATTTATCTTCTCCAAACTGGCTCCTCCTCCATTTGCTTTATCTCTTAATAGCATCACCAGCTTTTTGGTTGCAGACTCAAAACCCGGAGGTTGTCTTCAGTACTTAACTCTCCCTTGTCCCTGATATTAAATCAGTCACAAAGCATGTTGGGGGGCACCTCAGTGACGTCTGCCAGACCCACGCCCTTCTTTTACATGACAATGCCTATCGGGAAGGCTTCAAATCCAAATTCCTGCCTTACAGGTCTTGAGTACCTCCAGCCACACTGGAGTAGTTCAGTTCAGTTCAGTTCAGTTCAGTCGCTCAGTCGTGTCCGACTCTCCGCGACCCCCTGAATCACAGCACACCAGGCCTCCCTGTCCATCACCAACTCCCGGAGTTCACTCAAACTCATGTCCACAGAGTCGGTGATGCCATCCAGCCATCTCATTCTCTGTCGTCCCCTTCTCCTCCCGCCCCCAAACTGGAGTAGTAGGCCTGCACAAAATACGTACAGTGCCTAGCACACAGTGTTGCTGTTAGTTCAGTCACTCAGTCATGTCCGACTCTTTGTGACACCATGGACTGCACTGCAGTTTGAGGGGTGCTCATTAAATATTTTTTCATATGAAAAATAAAAGCAAAGATGGAGGTGCTTTCCCAACCAGTGTCTTGCCTGGGGGGGTATTTCTCCCTCATCCCTGCCAGCTGATATTCCATCTTGCCTTCCAGGCCAGCTCAAATCACCTCAGTGACCTTTTTCTTGTTCTTCAGAATATTGCCTGCTCCTCTTGATAGTACTTGCTACATTATGCCTTGAGTTACAACCGTGGATGAGTGATCTCCCACCACTATGTGGAAACTTCATGAGGGCAGGAACCATGTCTCTGGGACCCCAGCTCAGGTTTCTGTACACAGGAGGCATTCATTAGATGGTGAGTCTTCCATTACGGTAACCATCCACGAAAACATTTTCAGGGCTGCCAGTCTGTTTGATCAGTTCTGATTCAGTTTAACAAGTTTGTCCTGAAAAATGATACCGCTTGGACAAGCGGATCTAATGGTTCACTGTTGCATCAGTGTAATGCCTGTATTTCTCAGTTATGAATAGAGTTTTAAAGTATTCATTTGATTAGCACAATGAAAACAGCTTTTCAAAGACTTAACTGTATTGCTTAAACTGACTAATAGTTATCAGTCAGTGTAGTTTAAAATTCTAAAGAATACCTCAGAGATACTGTTCTCCCTACAGTTTCGGATGGGAGTAACAAAAAATTGCTAGATTTTCTGTTGCCTGACTCGGGGGCCATGATTCCCATTGCTCTCCATGGGTTATCCACTGGCAGCCCCCAACCCCCAAAACAATTTGGTACCCACTGGAGTTGTGCCAGTGCTCGCCATGACCAGGAAGCTGAACACTGATGATGAAAAAAGGCCTCTCTCATTTATAGGGAAACTTGCTCTAAGCTAGGCATTAGAAATGACATTATAGAAAGCATATTACAAATATTAGGCCCTTCAATTCATACCATGATGTGAGGAGAGGTTTTATTGATCCCAATTTTGGGGGAAGAACCTAAAGTTCAAAGAGGTTAAGTAATTTGATCAAGGTCACACAGCCAGAGTATGTGGAATTCCTTCAGAACTTGAACCCAGATCTATCTGACTCCAAAGTCCATATACCCAATCCTTAGGGGCAAGCAAAACCCCTCTGCTTCTTTATGGATCCCCTAAAATCTTTCTCTCTAGTTCATGATCCTTCTCTCGAGTTTATAATGAGAAACTAGAGGTTCTGAAAAGTAAATGATATATGCACACTATTTAAATATCTGAAAATATAACTTCTCAGGGAATTTCAGAAAGAGAATTTGTTCACTGGTTCCTCACAGCACCGTAGGGCATTGTTTCAGACTAAGTTAACGAAAGTAAGACACGGAGGACTGAATTTGTTTTTAAAGATGGCAAGATATAAAAAGCATTTGGTTTATAAAGTAATCTGAGAACATGCTTAAATTCATCTGTGTAAACAGGAAAGTCTAGAAGCATCAGTTTGCTTTTGGTGGCTAAAACTGCGTGTTCCTGTTCAAATAGCAATTTATCCTATTTGTTGTAAATGTAATTACTGTTTTCATTGGAATCACAGGTTTTTTTTTCTAGGAACAGGCATGCAGAAAAACAACCAATAACCTAGATAGTTAAAAAAACACATTGAGAAATGGGTATGGTATTGTGAACAAATCTCTTGTGATTATTCTTCCACTGTGCGCTGTAATGTACTTTAAATCCATTTCCATATTTTTAATTAACACTTAGTTCCAAAAAACTTTCTGGAGGCCATTTAAATCACAAATGGGAGAAAAAACAAATTTGCTTTATCAGAAAATTGACTATAGACTATTTGGCGGCTTTTATTATTTTTACATTTTAATGATTAAAATTAAATATAGCCCAATGACTCACAACAGAAGACAGTGAAATAATTTTCATGACTGATATAATTTTAAAGTCAACCTGGGTGAATAAGATATTAGGTCTGTTGTGGACGAGTTTCATTGTCTGTCCTGTGGCTCTGGTTTCTGATCAGTTCCAACCATTTCGTGAAAAGAATTAGACAGCTGTGCCGAGTTACTCTTCTAGCACAAACCCAGTGGTGCTTTGGCTTTATCTCAACAGCTGTTCTATTGGGACTATGGTGTTGCTTCTGTCCTGTGGATCTTAGGCACCTATTTTCATAGTCTGAATCACTCATTTTTTGAGTGGGAAACAGAGAATGCATACATATTTTAAAATTCTTTGCACCAAAAAACCTGTATCATCTGCTGCTTCATTCAAACACTGTCATAAGCATAAGGCATAACTGCAGCTCTCTGAGGATGCTTACTCACCCATGGTCCTCTGGCAAGGGCCACTATTATCATTTAAAACATAGGGATGTTAGGTACCCACCACATGGGTTTTTTGTGAGGATTAAATCAATGTGTTTAAGGCATGGACAGAGTGCCTGGCATGTAGGAAGAGCTTAAAAGTGTGAAGCTTGTTCTTATTTTTAGATTTTCATGTCACATATTTATGTCTACAATAAACAAAGTCTACACAAAGCTCTGTGAGGGTAGGGATTTGGTATGTTTTGTTGTTTTGCTCCCTACTTTACTGCCTGGCAGGTGGATGATAAATAGTGGGACAGTAATAAGTATTTATTGAATAACTGAATGCAGGAAATCATTGTGGTCTCATTTGGTCAGTAAATCATTCTATTACTAGTTCCCCCTGTTATATAGTCTGTTGGTATAGGGGGTACCAAATTTTATGAATTTTTTTTTCTGTATCTCTCCCTTGTCTTCCCACTGTGACCTGTAACTCAGGCTGCTCCTCATCATGGTTGTCTAGTCCAGTTCCCTGACTTTACATTTTCCTCGAATCTAATGGTTAGATTCTTCCAGGGGGTGTCCATGGAATTTTGTAAAATGAATAGATTGTGGCGATAGGACCAGAATATTAGAATGAGTGTAGCCTGTTCCCTGATGAGGAAATTATTCAGGCCAGGAAAACCCTTGAAGGATCGTTCTGGTTTTCACACTTGTATGAACACAGCCTTGGTATGAGGGGTTGCAAATGAAGCTGGAGAATCTGGCCCAGCATGTTAATTTACTTGATTCAGGGAACTTCCTGGTATTTATAAATGAACTCTGTACATCAGACAACTGATACTTAGATAAGAAAATCAGAAAACAGCACATGCTGTAATATAGTGCTTCAGTGGATTGTAATACAAACTGATTCTAGCAAAGCTAATGTCATTTCAGTAATCAAAAACAAGCAAGGACAATGAGTTACTGTTTCAAAATTCTCTGTTAGATATGAGAAAGCAGAACTAAACCCATAATAAGAAGTAAGGCACACTGCAAAACTAAGTCATAGTATTAATCGAGTTAATCTAATTATTCAATCTATAGCTGCATCTTAACAGATTTGGGATTGGAGTATCATTGAACACATAAGTCCACTGATTATCATCATTACCCTAGGAAAGATGAAGGTTTTACTTCTGAAGGATTTGGAGTTCAGGTCATGTTGTGAAGAACAGATAGAGTATCAAAATGGTATGAAAAGACATATTCTATTTCTGTAGCTTCTGTTTATATTTGAAACATTTTATTCTCTTTCAGCTCAGCAGTGATGGTAAATACTAAGAAATGACTGGGAAGATAAGATTTTATAGTAATTCTTTATTCCTAAAAATTACCATTTCTTTACAGTTTATTTTTTAGAATCGTTTGTTTACTTGCTTATTTATAAATAATTTTAATTTGGTTTGGATACAGAAATATAGCATTGTAACTAAATTATCCTTTGTCAGATCAATTTTTTTATTGGTAGATCAAAAGATATTTTATTACTTTAATGAGAATTTTAAAAAAGTGTTTGATGTTGTATCTCTGAACTTTACCATCTCACTAGCATCTGTCAGCTTTAATCACCTACAAAAACTACCTTATAAAGATTACCTTATCAGAAAAAGTGTCATCTTGTGAGCTTAGGTGTGAGAATTGCAAAATAAAGCTGAGCTACACTAACAACTGCTGTGCTAATTTATTGTAAATTATGATTTTTTTTTGTTGTTTGCAGAGATAAGACATGAGAAGTGTTTCTATTTAAATTCATTTCCTATTATTTCAACATAAATAACAAATAGCTCAATAACAACAACAAAAGAACATAGAATATTCCTTAAATAGGTTCCAGTGACAGTGAAATTTATTTTCTAAGTTATTGGTACCAGTCATGTCACTCCATTCTAGGTGCAGAATCAGACAGCACAATTAAGACAAAATATGGATGCTTAGAATGCTAAATGGAAATTGCCAATTGTCATGTGAAGAGTGATGATAGGATACGAACTGGAAATAATTGCATAGCAAGCTGGTCTACAACAAAGCTTTAATTCACTGGGCTGACACTGTAAACTCATAATGTGTCGACCTGGCACCAGTCACGATAGATTATGGCTGTTCAGAACACATAAGCATGCCCCTTTTAAGAGTATTCTGGGAACCGTAGTTCAGATGACCCCAGTAAAAAACAGTGCAATGGTTTTAGACAAGCTGGTTCTTTAAGAAATGAAAAAATCATGATGAGTGGTTATATTATTAAAATTCAGAACTAGGTGGCAATGAATCACATTAAGTTATCACCTTTAAATCATCCGACAGTATAAATTGGGTCCTATAAAGTCCCATGAGTCTCAATGCATTTTTAACAAGATGAACTTCTTATATAAACAAGATTTTATTATTATATTTATTATTATTATTATATTAAAACTAGAGTGGAGTTTAGTGCTCATAAAAGTGGAGGGCTAATGCTGCTAGCTTGAGCCAGAAAGAGTATAGGCCTATATTTGTAGACTGCTTTATGTAGCTCTGCCAATAAATTTTGACCTATTCTTGTTCTTATGAGTCAATGCCAAACATGGAAATTTGTATGATTCTTTTAAAAATGCATTAGTGGATAAGCATGTGGTAAGAGGACCCCAAGTCTATTTTTTTAACCTAAACTGGAATTTGAACTCTAGACTGGAGAACCAATTGCAAGTCAACCCAATTATTTCATACTCCCAACACCTTAAAAAAAATTCATTGTTATCATTCAAAGAAAATAGAGTAGAAATACCATTTAAGAGAAAAATAAAAGGCCATTTTGCTGGCTTTGCTCTGATTTTCTTCTAGTAAGCTTTATGCTGTACCAGATTGCATTTAAAAGAAGAATTTTTTCCTCTTGTATAAGATTTAGATTTCAGTTCAATTCAACTGATCTGAATGCATTCCATCCAGGCAGCCCCATCACAGGCAGGATTTCTGCTCTTATAGGAGTTAGTCTGGAGGTGGAATTAGAAGGCAGGGGATACAAGTACCTGTACAATCAATTTTAACAATAAGTGAAAATGACTATGATTAGGTTAGAAGAGAGGACTACTGGGCTAGTCCCACTTTATTTAGCTGAATGACTGAGTGATGTGCCAGTTAAAGACAAGAACAGAGAAGGGAAGGGAAGGGCAAGGTGGAGTATGTGGGTGGATACTGTGTCAGCTGGCTACTCTCATCATAATCACCCAAAGTCAGAGGAATAAGTAGCATTAAATAACTTGCATATGAAAACATGTTAAAATAAATTTGGTTCTTGAAGAAGTTGAGCATAGTTGTTAATTACTGATAAATATTACTCTAATTATAAAGAAGAACAGAACAAATACTATTATTGGTTGATGATTATTTTTGCTTTAAATGTTTACAGTTGGAGGGACACAGATAGACCTCTGGGCACAGATTATGAAAAACACATTGATAGCTAAATATAAAAAATCCAAATATTAATAACCACTGACATTTATGTAGTCCTTTCCTCCCAAAGCCCTTGACAAACATTAATGACTATATATAGACAAGAATAGCACTGAAATGCTGCTGCTCTTGCATATGACTAGATACTAAATCCAAGACAAAAGTAGCAAATGGTTGATTTACTTAAATATAGGTCTGTAGACTAAAGGTGTGTGTTTAGAAACACAAGGCCACATTTCAAAATGTTTACCATATTTTATTTCAACATTATTGAATTACTGGGCTTTTTAAACTCCATTCTCTTATTAAGACACTTAAGGTGTTTGTATTTTTTGTTAGATGTTGGTTTATGATTGTTGTATAGCAGTGAATATCACGGTTGATGGCATCTCCTTTCTGAGGACATCAGCTCTGACTCTTTAGTGCCTCCTAGCATGAGGAGGGCTGATATGCCAGTGAAACACAGGACTGCCTCCAACTGAAAGACTAGTTTTGTTTCATCACCAACCAAGATTGTTATTAGTTATATGAAAAAAACTATCTGGCTCAAATAAGTTTCATTTATGAAATATTAGATCAAATTTGAACTGTTGCTTGGTGACACTGATTGAAAAGATGCTATGTTTGTTGTTACTAACTTAAATAAAGTGTAAATTACCTTGCAATAATAATTTTTAAAGACCAGAAAACAAAATATTTAATGTATACTCTTAGGGATCTTACTGTAAAATATTATGTTATTGCATTCTCAATTTCATTGCATTCTGGAAATGACAGAAATATTATTAAAGTTTCTTGACATTTTCTGTAACGATATTCAGTTCAGTTCTGTTCAGTCGCTCAGTCGTGTCCGACTCTTTGCGATCCCGTGAATCACAGCACGCCAGGCCTCCCTGTCCATCACCAACTCCCGGAGTTCAATCAAACTCATGTCCATCGAGTCGGTGATGCCATCCAGCCATCTCATTCTCTGTTGTCCCCTTCTCCTCCTGCCCCCAATAAAAAGCAGAGACATTACTTTGCCAACCAAGGTCCGCCTGGTCAAGGCTATGGTTTTTCCCGTGGTCATGTATGGATGTGAGAGTTGGACTGTGAAGAAAGCTGGTCACCGAAGAATTGATGCCTTTGAACTGTGGTGCTGGAGAAGACTCTTGAGAGTCCCTTGGACTGCAAGGAAATCCAACCAGTCCATTCTACAGGAGATCAATCCTGGGTGTTCATTGGAAGGACTGATGCTAAAGCTGAAACTCCAATACTTTGGCCACCTCATGCGATGAGTTGACTCACTGGAAAAGACTCTGATGCTGGAAATTTTCAATTCAGGGATTACTACAAATCACTTGCTTTAAATTTCAACATTCCTTCCTTCTCTATAAATCCTGCTGCTACTGCTACTGCTAAGTCACTTCAGTCGTGTCCGACTCTGTGTGACCCCATAGATGACAGCCCACCAGGCTCCCCCATCCCTGGGATTCTCCAGGCAAGAACATTGGAGTGGGTTGCCATTTCCTTCTGCAATGTGTGAAAGTGAAAAGTGAAATTGAAGTCGCTCAGTCATGTCCGACCCCTAGCGACCCCATGGACTGCAGCCCACCAGGCTCCTCCATCCATGGGATTCTCCAGGCAAGAGTACTGGAGTGGCATGCCATTGCCTTCTCCAAGGATCCTATGCATCCTCAAAAGTTCAGCTAAACTCCCAGCTCCTCCTTAAAGCTTTCATAATTTTTTCAGAAAACAAGGCACTCTGTTTTTCAAATTCTCATTTATACAATCATTTGCAGTGTGACCTTACTGAGTATGCACTATAAACCAGCATTGTCTAGGCCCTAGGTTTTCAGGGATGATCAAATATTCCTCTACTTTCAAGCAGGTCACAATTTAGAGTGGACATGGGGTTCTTGGTAGGCATGACATACAGGATAATTTGCCGAGTGAAATAACTGCTAGAAGAATATGTAGGGTGTTCTAGAAATAGAGAGGAAAGACAGCTACATCATTCTGATAGAAGAGAACAGAGGAAAGGATTCAGGAAAAGCGTAAAGGGGAGATGGTACCTGTATTAAATTCTGAAGGATAAATAGGGATTAGTATGCAGATGGAGTTGAATAAAGAGAAAATCCCATACACAAAGACAGACAGACAGAGGAAGTGCATGTTCAAAAGTATAGCGAGTAAGGAGAGCATTCCAGGACAGGAGATGCACAGCGTTGGTGAAAGTTGGGGTCAATCAGGTCTAGGTTGAGTTTCAGCTTGCACATTTAATAACTACACAACTTTTAGACAAGTCACTTAATTTCCTGTAACCCTTAGGTTTTCAGCCTGTCATATGGGGCAAGTAACCTTCTGACTGACATCATCCATTGGTAGAGCCCATTTCCTTGAGGATTTTGTGGGAACATCTCAAAAAGTCAAAGATCAGAACAACGAAATAAAAGTTACCATGTGAAATTTTGAGGCACGCTAATGTTTTAAATATTTAAATGTTGTAAAGGTTTTAAATTTAAAATGTGATGTATAATCTTTTAGAGTCAGTCATGTCTAGAAATAAGTGTGTATTTGTCTTTTGCTATGGCTACACTGAAACAATGGAGAGAAAAAGAAATTAAGGGATTTATTCCGTATGTCCGAATAATATCCAGCAATTTTTAAAACAAGTTTAGCGAAAGTTAGAACAATGCATTTCCCTCATTATTTGCTATGAAGAAGGCTGCTTGATTAATGTAATTAAAGGGTTGCTTGTAACTCAAGACTCAATTAAAAAAATAAATTTGGCCTTATTACGTTACTTCCAACTGGTGGTTTTCCTAGCGTGATTTTTGAGCTAAAACCTGCGGCTGCTTTGTTCATGACACATAAATTGTTTTAGCACATCCTTTCCCCTGCTGTGCATATGATTAAGAAAGCAGAGGTTAAATAGTGCAGTAAAGAATTGGGTAAATTCATTCTATTTTTGCTCATAGGGCCTTTTATCCCCTCCCCCTTTTAGGACTGGGAAAGTGCAAAAACCTATTATCTCCTTCTGAAATTATTTAAGATAGGCTGAAAATGTAACTTCTCTCTCTTAACATTTTCTAGTACACTCATTTTGTGATGCCTGTGCTATAGATATTATTGGCAAGAAAACCAAATGCAAGTGCATCCTACCATTTATTGAGTGCTCATGTATGCTAGGCATTTTGCACACATTGTTCTATTTTCACTTGCAATAATCCTACGAAATAGGAATAATCACTCTCATTTTAAGATAAGGAACAAGAGGCACTGAGAGGTTATGTTATTGTTCAAAGACCCCATGATTAGCAGGTAACGGAACTAAGGTGCTAACCCTGGTCTCTTTCATTCTAAACCTTGGTTCTTATCTATTTGCTTTTTTTTTTTGTAGGTAGAGTTTGATTTACAAGATTTAAATAAAATTCTGGTAGAGCATCTTGCATATATAGTTGGTGCAATACATGTTAAATTCAATTAAATGAAAATGTTATGCTCACGAGCACAAAGAGAAGTCAGCTGTTGCTCTCTTTGAGTTTACAGTCTAATGTGGGCATGACTATAAGGTACAATGTGACAAGCAGCTTGAAAGGCAGTGTGTATAGTGAGGAAATCATGACAAACTCAGCATGTCCGATAGAGTTCTTTATCTCTTTCCTTAAGCCTGCTTCTTCTCCAGGCTTCCAGGTAATGGTGATAATATTCATCCAACTGTTCAAATCAGAATCGTGGCGGAGGCGTGGGTCATCCTTGATTTCTACTTTTCCCTCATGCTTTACATCCAATTCTTCAGCCACTCCTGCCAGATTTGCTCTGAAATATATTTGGAATCTACTTCTCTCTAACTTTTCGACTACCACCTTTTCCAGCATTCCAGACCAGAGCAATCATCTTCTCATTGGTCTTCCTGCTCCCCTATCCAGTCAGAACCAGGTACAAGGTGCAGCCAGGGCAGGCTTTGTGGAGCCTGAAGTTAAATTATGAAAAAAATTACATACACAAGTGATCTATAGAAATCACACAAGTGAATATATATATATATATATGCAAGGAATTAACAACAAATTAGATATATTAAAAAGCTGACAAATTCCACAAATATTGCAAAATAAAAAATGAGTAACTCTCAACTGCTTGACCTATATCTGTAATGCATCTCACTTTACTTTTGGGGCTTCATATTCTAATCAGCTCTTCATATGACAAAATGTTGTAATATTATTTTCCACAAAAAGACTAGAAAGATTATCTAGTTTTTCCTCTAGTTTGATTAATAAAAATTGTTATTATTAATGATATAGTTCAGAAAAATCTCAGCTTCACAACTCATTATAGGTAATATCATGTGAATTTTAGGACTGATGTCAAATTGAAAAAAACCTGTAGCAAGATTCCTCCATATATGAAATGTAGGACTATAGGGCCTTTTCAGATTCTCTCATACAGTGAACAATTTAAAATAATCTTAATCCTTATAAAGATGGCACTCATTAAGCAATTTCTGTCAATATCTTCACTGTAGATGTATATTATATATTTGATGTTATCATCAATGTTAGTATTTTTTTGGTAAAAAGGCAATAAATTAAATTTTTTTTACAATGTGTTCATGTGATTCACTCCTTTTCACTAACTGGACTATCAAGCAATCTGGCCTAGTCATTGCTTCTATTTAAAATGTATTTTTTCCTCTTATAGAATTACTACTTTTGTTATGATCTCAATTTTTTTGAGGGGTTACAATTTATTCACTGATGTCAGAATAATTTCTATTGATTTAATTTCTCATCCTCATTGTTCTTATATTATACTATATTTTGAATTTTTCTCAGTTCTTTATAAAGCAATTTAAAGATGACAAAAGAATGTGCTCTGAATATAAGTCCAAATCAGAAGTTGTTAATTTCTCACTTGTTGAATTAAAACACTCCAAAAGTCTGCCCAAATTCCAGTTAAGATGATATATTCAAAATTTGTTGAATAAAATGTTTGCATTTCATTTTCACTTGGGTTTTTATTCCAAGTCTTCAAAAATATATTTGAGTTCTTAAAATGTCATTTAACTCATATTACAAGACTTAAATAACTTTTTACATAGCTGATGACTGTTAGAATTTTCCATAGACTAGCTTCTCCCTCCATACGCTTCAAACCTGGTTTCTCGAGACACCACTGCTCACCCATGCCCAGGCCCTGGCCCTAAGGAACACACTCACATTACAATGTGACCTTGTATCATGAGGCAACCTCTGCATCATTGTCACAGTGCATGGCAGAAGCCACACTTGCACAAAGATGGCTGGATAAAGACTATTACATATGAGTTCCCTCTCCCAGTTCAGTCAGTGACCCTTCTCATGTACTTATCTAGCCATAAATCTCCAACTGTCTGTAGGAAATTTATGTTTTGTTATTTCAGTATCACATTAAATTTAATGTATTTAACACTAAACTCAATATCACAACCCTTAGTATCATTATGAAAATTGTCTTTTCTAATTATGTCAACAGCACAATTACTTTTAGATCCTTTTATTCAAATCCATACAAGTTTTGACTTGTCTTAATTTAGTCTTTCATATCCAAATTGTCATCAACTTCTATTTTAAATTTTCTTTATAGTAGCTCTTACATATGTCTATTCCTTTCCATTTCGATTGCTATAATCTAGTTCTATTTTTTAATCATTTCTCAATTTCCTAATTTAGCTTTCTGTTCCCCAATCGCTTTTCATTTCACAATGTTGTGTATAACATTGCCAAGTTAACTTTGCTCAAAATACTGCTTTTATCAACTTATTTTTATTACATTTAGATCACAGTTCTTACCAAAGATGGAATAAAAAGAGCTCAAATTTCTGAAGAATTAAAGTTACTTTCATATCTATCAAATATTAATTAGGATGAACTAAGTGGAAAGCCATGCTGAATTTCACAGCTGTCTGATTTATAGCATATTTTCTACATAGAACTTTATTTCCAAATTGTAGCAATTCTCAGCCTTTCTACCAGGATTTCCAGAGAATTCAGCCTTCCTGCCCAAGTCATCTGCTGTTTATAATGAATTAACTTCTTTCCTGTGCATCTTGAATCTTACTAGCTGTATGCCATCCTTGAGAAAATAATTATTTAAAATTTTCTGTGGGACTTAGTTCTCTTGTAGAACTCCTGCTAAAAAGGCTGATACAGTAACTGAAATAAACTATAACTGATATAAACTGCTAATAAAATGTTACAAGTAGAGATTCTGCATCTACCTTAATGACTTAGGAAAAAAAAATCCACTTTATTTATAGTTAGCAATGCCCATTTGCACACAAACAATGCTGCCAAATTCAAACCGTGTCCTAATTAAGAGAACAGAGGCTGTTTATAAACAGTTTCCACGTAATATTGTCTATATTATTTGTCTCTGTTCTTTTACAGACTAAAGTTTTACTATTAGTGCAGACCAGGCTGATAGGTGAATTAATAAGGTTTTTAACTCTTTATAATTTGCCAGAAGATCCAAACTGCTACAATATATATTGTCCAACATAATTGTTATATAATATAAAGTATGCTACAGTAATTTTCATGTTAGAATTATGTGAAAGCTACACATATTTAGAGAGGTCAACTATAATAAAACATTTTGATTCTTGAGCTATCATTAAACATGTTTTAAATTTAATTTTTAAAATGAAAAGTGGATAATACTTGTTTGTGAACACTATATGGTAGTGACATTGGTGTAGTGGGATAGCATTTAGCTGTTAAAGTGACAGAAAACCCAAAATTCAGCAGCTTTAACAAGACAGTATTTTATCATGTCTTCACATAAAATTTCAGAAGTTAGCAAAAGAAAGCTGCTACACAGGATACACACAGCAACTTTGACTCTGCTCTGTGTGAAGTCTTTTGGGGTCTGGACTCTTTTTTGCTTATTGCTCCTCTAAGCTGGCCTCCAGTCCCGAGATAACCTCCTGGTCCAAAATGCTTGCTCCATCTGAAGCCATCCTTTTCATAGTCTACCCAGAAAAATAGGAGAAAGGGAAAAAGAAGGGAAGAGATGGAAATACCAGACCACCTGACTTGCCTCCTTAGAAATCTGTATGCAGGTCGAGAAGCAACAGTTAGAACTGTACATGGAAGAACAGACTGGTTCCAAATCGGGAAAGGAGTATGTCAAGGCTGTATATTGTCAACCTGCTTATTTTTCATATATGCAGAGTATATCATGCAAAATGCTGGGCTGGATGAAACACAAGCTGGAATCAAGATTGCCAGAAGAAATATCAATAACCTCAGATATGCAGATGATACCACCCTTATGGCAGAAAGCGAAGAACTAAAAAGCCTCTTGATGAAAGTGAAAGAGGAGAGTGAAAAAGTTGGTTTAAAACTCAACATTCAGAAAACTAAGATCATGGCATCTGGTCCCATCACTTCATAGGGAATAGATGGGGAAACAATGGAAACAGTGAGAGACTTTATTTTGGGGGCTTCAAAATCACTGCAGATGGTGACTTCAGCCATGAAATTAAATGACACTTGCTTCTCGGAAGAAAAGTTATGACCAACCTAGACAGCATATTAAAAAGCAGAGACATTACTTTGCCAACAAAAGTCCATCTAGTCAAAGCTATGGTTTTTCCAGTAGTCATGTATGGATGTGAGAGTTGGACTATAAGGAAAGCTGAGTACCGAAAAATTGATGCTTTTGAACTGTGGTGTTGGAGAAGACTCTTGAGAGTCCCTTGGACTGCAAGGAGATCCAACCTGTCAATCCTAAAGGAAATCAGTCCTGAATATTCACTGGAAGGACTAATGCTGAAACTGAAGCTCCAATACTTTGGGCACCTGATGTGAAGAACCGACTCATTGGAAAAGACCCTGATGCTGGGAAAGATTAAAGGTGGGAGGAGAAGGGGATGATAGAGGATGAGATAGCTGGATAGCATCACCAACGCAATGGACATAAGTTTGAGCAGGCTCTGGGAGTTGGTGATGGACAGGGAGGCCTGGTGTGCTACAGTTCATGGGGTTGCAAAGAGTCGGATACGACTGAGAGGCTGAACTGAACTGAAGAAGAAGGGTGTGCTCCTTCCTTTTAATGACAATTCCATTAAGATTCACAGTTGACTTCTGCTTGCATTCCATCAGCCAAAATTGTTTTGCCTAAGTTTACTTACTCACTCGCTGAAGAGGATGCTGGGGAATGAAGTCTATCCTAGCCAACCATCTGCCCAGTAAAATTCTTCTACTAGGGGAAAAGGGGAAGAAGGGGGAGAATGGATCTGGGAGACAACTCAAGAGACTCTACCACAAATCCTATAATCCTAATTTTATCTAATAATAAACCACTCATACTGCATTCTTATGGAGAGGGTAGATCCTATGCCAGAAAATTACACCCAGTTGGGCAAGCAAACTTTAGTCAGCTGTTTTTCAGCCATACTTGTACTTCAAAATTGCCATGGAACTCTTAAGAACTAGAGATGTCAAACTCTATCCAGACTTACCCGAACTAGAATTATGGTGGAAGGGATCAAAAGTTTATTTGTACAAGCGCTATAGATGATTAAGATACCTGGCCATGGCTGGATAGGGTTTCCTTGGTGGGATATCTGAACCACATTATTTCAGACTAAGAGAAGGGAAGATGGAATCAGAGTTGTTATAAATATTCCTTTTATCCTTCATTTATCTGACTTGGTCACCTATTTGTATTTTCCTTAACTTTCAGCAAGACTTCAGAGTGGTTTTGCCACAGCTCATATGGCAGAGGGTATAGAAGGGGGAATAGGAATTTACGACTTTTCTTTAAAAAATGTCCTGCAAGGAACTTAGGTGGCAATGACAACATTCAAGCTATAAATGAACTACTTGAAGGCAACGTCTTCATCTTTTTCAGAAGGACCTCCAGGGTCCATACCATGGCAGAAGCTGGAGAAATGTTAGTGTGAGGTAATAACTAAGATGCACTGGTCCCAGACTGATTTAGCTAAGTGTGGCTGCTCCAGAGACTTTTGGTGGGAAACTGAAACTCCAGATTTAAGGACTGCCATTACCTAGTCTAAGATAATTTCACGTAGCAGACTTTATTTGATGTTATTGACAGAAAGCGGCTCTCGGGTCTGCCTGGAGTCTAGAAAGAAAGATCAAGTTCCTGCTGAATTAGCTTTCATAGGAGGCTGTAGTCTAATCCCCATGTGTTCCCTTTTGACAGTGGACCATGTGAACCGCATTTTGGGAACACGTTTTGAGGTTTATCCTGGATCCCTCTGAGAGAAATTTTTTGGCTAGGACCCAATTTTATTCCATTGACTTCATGGTTGTATAAAGATACCTTCGATTTTACCATTACTCATCAGTGGAACTCTATTATTTCTGGCCTTGGAAAATCTCATTCTTCTCTTGGATTCTCTTTAGAACACACAAGAATGCTCAGTACTAACATGCTTCATGTAAAAATTTAAGATTACTTTTAGGTTAGGTTGAATTTCTCAACTATGGTTCAAATCTCACCTGGTCTCACTAATGAAACTAGTTTTACTAAAAGAAGCTAATGCCATCTTCCACTCTGGTCCACATTATTTCATCTTATTTTTGTTTTTATTTCAAGATCTTGTCCAACACTTCTAATTTGGATGAGTTTACTCATAATCTCTTTGATCATGGCTATCGCTTTCAAAAGAGCTCCACTTATTTCTCTAGTTATGAATGCTGTCAGTTGTCTAACAGTCTGTAATTTCAGACATTTAAACTTTGAAAAACCAGTGTTTCCCTTTCCATTTAAAGAGACTTAAGTAAGGAGGCAAAAATCCACTGTATTTGTTGTTGACATAAAATGTTGCAGATTGCTTTTTGGCTTTTGTCTCAACTCTCTTTAGTGTTTTATTTTTTTTCCCTCCTACTTCTTCAGGAAAGTCTTAATTAGGTTCCAGTGGTTCTTAACATCTGTTTAATTTTCCTTTAAAGAAGTAAGGTGTGTTTTGAGTAGTTAGCAGACATCCTTTGTATCACCAAATGGAAAAGGTTGAGTAATAAAGCAGTGGGCCACTGGAGCAAACGACTAAATATTATTGGTGAAAGAGTAATTGTGGTTTTGGATCATGAATTTTAAATCATTATAACTAGGTTTAAACACATCTTTATTAATCAAAATAGGAACCATTACAATCAACACATTTTTTCCAATGAGAAATAAGTTTATTTCTGCAGCATAAAAATTCATGCTTTGGGATGTGATGAACTCTTGGGAAGCATTTTTGCCTCCTGCTGGTTGTGGAAGTATATTTTCCCTACAAAAAGCTGTGATGCTTGAAGAAGTAGTAGTCTGTTGGCAAGAGGTCACGTGAATATGGCGGATGAGGCAAAACTTCATAGCCCAATTCGTTCAACTTTTGAAGTGCTGGTTGTGTAACGGGCGGTCAGGCATTGCTGTGGAGAACTGGGCCCATTCTGTTGACCAATGCTGGCTGCAGGCACTGCAGTTTTTGGTGCATCTCATCGGTTTGCTGAACATATTTCTCAGATGTAATGGTCTTGCCAGGATTCTGAACGCTGCTGTAGTGGATCAGATGGGCAACAGACCACCAAACAGTGACCATGACCTTTTTTTTGGTGCAAGTTTGGCTTTGGGAAGTGCTTTGGAGCTTCTTCTTGGTCATTGCTGGTTGTTGTAAAAATCCACTTATTATCGCACGTCACAATCCGATCAAGAAATGATTTGGGAGAATGGCATTGAAACATGTATGTTGTCATATGTGAAACGAATCACCAGTTCAGGGTCGATGCATGTTACAGGATGCTCGGGGCTGGTGTGCGGGGATGACCCAGAGGGAGGATAAAGGGAGGAGGGAGTTGGGAGGGGGGTTCAGGGTACTCATGTACACCCGGGGCGGATTCATGTCAATGTATGGCAAAAACAACCAATATAATATTGTAAAATAATTAGCCTCCAATAATAAATAAATAAATAAATAAATAAAAAAGAAATGATTCATTGTTGTGGCATAGAGAAGACACTTCAAAACAAAGATTTTTTTTAAAATTTGAGGTCAGCTCATGAGGTGCCCTCTTATCAAGCTTTTTTACCTTTCGAATTTGCTTCAAAAGCCAAACGACTGTAGAAAGGTCGGCATGGAGTTCTTTGGCAACCTCTTGTGTAAGAGGATCAGTTTTGATGATTACTCTCAATAGGTCACTGTCAACTTCTGATGGTTGCCCACTGCACTTCTCATCTTCAAGGCTCTCATCTTCTTTGCAAAGCTTCTTAAACCATGACTGTACTTTATGTTCATTAGCAGTTCCTGGGCCAAATACGTGGTTGATGTTGCAAATTGTTTCTGCTGCTTTATGACCCATTTTGAATTCAAATAAGAAAATAACTCGAATTTGCTTTTTGTCTAACATCATTTCCCTAGTCTAAAATAAATATAAAATAAACAGCAATAAGTTATTAGCATAAAAATAAAGTAAAATATGTTCATTAAAATGATGTATAAGATAACCACATTTATTTAAGAATGTATTCCAGTATCAAACAGCAAATTTCAACAATGCAAAACCGCAATTACTTCTGCACCATCCTAATACAACAGCGACTACTGGACACCTAAATCCACTGATCTGAGAATGTTGTACACATTGAACTTGATTATAAATGTGGACCAACAGTAAAAAAGTCTTGGGATGAATACAAACACACACACACACGCATGTGCATGCCACATATGGTAATAAACATTACATTACTATACTCCTGAAATTAAAAGAAATTTTAGAACTGGAAGAAAAAACAGGCCAAATCATTTTGAAATATTAATAAATACCTAATATATGATAATTGATTTATCCTCAGAAAAAAGTTTACATCTTAAACTGGAAAAAAAAAAAAGCTAGAGTTAAAAAAAAGTGAGCTCTTGCACAGTGTTTGGTACATATAAGTGAGTGTACATTCTAGACTAGACTTTTATTATCAGTTTTTCTGTTGTAATTTTAAAATATTATAGTCTTTATGCTTCTAACAATAAAACTCTTTTTCATGACATAAATCTAAGAATGTCTTAGCTGAAAAATTTATCTTTCTAGTTAAGGGCTTGATTATTGTCTTTCCTCTTTATTATTTGATCATTTAAGGAAAAATCAAGGAAAAACACATCTTAAGAAAATAAAGAAATATAGATAAAAAGCTGACATTCCTCAGTTTGTACTTTGAACTGCAAAATTTCTGAACTGTGAATGCTTTTATATTTAAAAGTAATTTAACATCTAGTTATAAACAAAAATAGGACCAAGTTAAGTTAAACTTTGGTAGTTTGAATGTAATGATTTTGTCACTTTGAAAATCATCCTCATGGGTATAAAAATAAAGTTTTAACCAAACCTCCACAGGAGGGCACTATAGTGTGACTCTGGTATAAACTGCAACTATCGCAATCCATTCAGTCATTATCTGACCCTTGATTAAATATCTAAAATAGTGAGTCCTTCTCCTGAATTAGAAAATTCTAGTTTTCAAAACTCAAGATAGGTAGATTTCACATGTGGCAAATTTATTTTCTTAGTTTAAAAAAAAAAAAGAGTATAGGTAATTTAATCTTTCTTTTGTGCCAAACATTCAACATAAAATCTCATCTCAAAATACAGCAAAAATGGTAAGGTGCATGGTCTGGATGAGGCAAAATTTAAATAGGTTAAGGTTATATAATATTGAAACAAAAGGAATATTTTAGAACTATCAAACTATGCAGTCAAAACTAAAAGACACTAAAACAGATAAATGCATTTACTACATATTGGTGGCATGTATTTATAAACAGCATATGTAAATTGTATATAAAATTGGTATAACAAATGGTATATGTTACTTTTAATGGTATGTCTACCTAGCTAGACAGTGGATAGGTAAATCAACCTTACTGAATGTAGAAATAGAATCAAAATATAAATACCAAAGTGTCTCCAAACTGGTTCACCTCATCCCAGTAAGGATCTGAAAACATTTACTGCAACAATAAAGATTTTTTAAATGCCCCTGGCCCTAACTTTCAATTTCACTAGTGTATTTCAAAGTTTTTCTCCAGCAGATAAAAATTTTGATATTTTACTAGAGTTAAATCAATATAAGACTAATTGTAATCTTGGCAGTTATGAAGCGTCTTTGTGGCCCTTGCCTTATCATTCTGAGGACTAAGAGAGTGCAGTACAAGTCCACAAAAGCTCCACTGAATAGGAAGCTTCATTAAATTTACAGAGCAACAAGAGCAGGGGTCACAGATACAGCTCTATAACTTTACATAACAGATCTCTTTCCATTAAGCAAAGTACTCATTTCATTATAGTTCTGCCAAAAAATGGCATTTAGATAAACCCTAATAATGAAGGGAAAGGCTGGTAGAATGTTGCAGTGATGAAAATCCCCATATCAATGATCTTAACTTTTGGGTGCAACATGTCCCACTTTATGGTCTAATATTGATAGCTGCAGTATTCTGGAAATTTAAAGTTGAAACCAAATGATATAACCACACTGCGAACCTGACAGCTTTCTGAATCTGCATTCTTTATTAGAAATGTATGGCATCATAATTTTATACAAATGCAAAGCACTTACTTAAAACAGGGTTTGCTAAACTTTTGATGGCTCACACCTGGTTGAATAATTAAATTTGTTGGTAATTAAAATGCTAGTTCATCACTCCCCTGGGGACTCAAGGCAGACTGTTTTAATTTAAATATCTTTTCTTTTAGCTCAGACTTACAGATTCTCTAGCCAATAAACAATTCAGACAGAAGATTTAAAATCAATAAAAAAATCAGAAAGTAAGACTTGGATACTCTACTTGCACATAATAAAAATTGCTTTTATATACTGCTGCTGCTAAGTCACTTCAGTTGACTGTAAAATTGGTAAATTATATAGTCAGATACTTAAATAATAGAATCATACAAGATCAAGGTTTTCCTTTGCTTTTTAAATCTAGAATCTAGCTAACCAGAACACCTAATTCACTGGCTTTTTTTGAAACTTCCGTTTAAAATTTTTTCCAGCTTTACTGAGGTATACTTTTAAATACCAAAATTAGCACATATCTAAGTCAAGGCTGTATTTTGTCACCCTGCTTATTTAACTTAAATGCAGAGTACATCATGAGAAATGCTGGGCTGGATGAAGCACAAGCTGGAATCAAGATTGCCAGAAGAAATATCAATAACCTCAGATATGCAGATGACACCACCCTTATGGCAGAAAGTAAAGAAGAACCAAAGAGCCTCTTGATAAAAGTGAAAGAGGAAAGTGAAAAAGTTGGCTTAAAGCTCAACATTCAGAAAACAAAGATCATGGCATCTGGTCCCATCACTTCATGGGAAATCGACGGGGAAACAATGAAACAGTGGCTGACTATTTTTCTGGGCTCCAAAATCACTGCAGATGCTGATTGCAGCCATGAAATTAAAAGACGCTTACTCCTTGGAAGGAAAGCTCTGACCAATGTAGACAGCATATTAAAAAGCAGAGATATTACTTTGCCAAGAATGATCCATCTAGTCAAGGCTATGGTTTTTCCAGTGGTCATGTATGGATGTGAGAGTTGGACTATAAAGAAAGCTGAGCACCGAAGAATTGATGCTTTTGAACTGTGGTGTTGGAGAAGACTCTTGAGAGTCCCTTGGACTGCAAGGAGATCCAACTATTCCATCCTAAAGGAGATAAGTCCTGAATGTTCATTGAAAGGACTGATGTTGAAGCTGAAACTCCAATACTTTGGCCACCTCATGCGAAGAGCTGACTCATTTGAAAAGACCCTGTTGCTGGTGAAGACTGAGGGCAGGAGGAGAAGGGGATGACAGAGGATGAGATGGTTGGATGGCATCACTGACTCAATGGATGTGAGTTTGGGTAAACTCCAGCAGTTGGTGATGGACAGGGAGGCCTGGCGTGCTGCAGTCCATGGGGTCACAAGGAGTAGGATACGACAGAGCAACTGAACTGAACTGAAGGTATACATTTTGATGAATTTGGACATATGCATACACTTGTTACACCATCACTACAATCAAGGTAATAAGCATACCCATCACCTCCAAAAGATTTAATGTGTTTCCTTTGCTTCTTTTATTTATTTATTGGTGTAGTATAGCAACACTTAACATGAGCTTGATCTTCTAAAGTTTTAAGTGCACAGTACCATATTTCTAACTATAGGCACTATGTTGCACAGCAGATATCCAGAACTTATTTATCCTGCATACCTGAAACTTCATACCCATTGAACAACTCCCTATCTACTCTTCCCTTCACCCCCTGGCAATACCATTCTGTTCTCTCTTTCCATGAATCTGACTATTTTATATACCCCATGTAAGTGGAATCACTCCATACCTGTGCTTCTGTGACTGGCTTAATTCATGTAGCATAAGGTGGCACCAGTGGTAAAGAACCCACCTGCCAATGCAGGAGACACAAGAGATGCAGGTTCAATCCCTGGGTCAGGAAGATCACCTGGAGGAGGGTATGGTAACCCACTTCAGTATTCTTGCCTGGAGAATCCCATGAACAGAGGAACCTGGCTGGCTACAGTCCATAGTGTCGCAAAGAGTTGGACACAACTGAGTAACTTAGCATGCAAGTACGCAATCCATTCATGTGTGTTGTAAATGTTAAGATTTCCTTCTTTGTAAAGGCTGAATACTATTCCATTATACTTCTGTACCACATTTCCTTTCTCCATTCATTTGTTGATGCACACTGGGTGGTTTCCATACATTGCCTATTGTGAATAATGCTGCAGTAAATATGGGAATGCAGGTATCTCTCTAAAATCCTGATTTCAACTCTTTTGGCTATAATCAGGCGCGGGATTACTGGATCATACGGTAGTTCTATTTTTAATTTTTTTGAAGAATGTCCTTATTATTTGGCAAGGTAACTGTGCCATTTAACGTTCCCACCAACAGTGTACAAATTTCTTCACATAAATAAATCTTGTTGTTTTTTATTAATAACCTTCCTAACAGGTGTGAGGTAATAGCTCAATGTGGTTTTGGTTTGCATTTCTCTGATAATTAGTGATACTGAGCATCTTTCACATATCTGTTGTCCATTTGTATGTCTACTTTGGAGAAATATCTGTTCAAGTTTCTTGTCCACATTTTAAAACAGGTTATTTGTTTTTTTCTATTTACAGAAGTTTCTTATATTATAAATCAACCCTTTATCAGATATATGATTTGAAAATATTTCTTCTCATTCTACAGTTTGTCTTTTCACTGTTTTGTTTCCTTTGTTGTGCAGAAGCTTTTTAGTTTGATTTAGTCCCACTTGTCTAATTTTGCTTTTTTGTTTGTGCTTTTGGGCTTTCCTAGTAGCTCAGCTGATAAAGAATCTGCCTGCAATGCAGGAGTCCCTGGTTTGATTCCTGGGTCGGGAAGATCCCCTGGAGAAGGGAATGGTTTTACATGCACTGCAGTATTCTGGCCTGGAGAATTCCATGGACTGTATAGTCCATGGGGTTTTAAAGAGTCAGACGCAACTTTCACTTTCTTTGTGCTTTTGGCATCATAGTCAAAAGTCACTGCCAGGACCCATGTCATTTCCCCTGTTTTCTTCTAAAAGCTTTACAGTTTCAGGCATTACATTTACTTTTTAATACATTTTGAGTTGCTTTGTGTATGGTGTGAGACAGGGGTCCAATTTCACTTGTTTGCATGTGAATATCCAGGTTTCCCAACACCATTTGTTGAGACTATCCATTTCCAACTGTGTATTCTTGGCACCTATGTTGAAGATCAGTTGTCCATATATGTGTGGGATTATTTCAGTTTTAGTCAAATGACTTTATGTCAGTAACTTTAAAAAAACGTAACCTCCAGGATCTATAGTAGAGATGGGCCAAGTTTCTATGGACTTTTCCCCTTCTTTCTCTCACTTTCTCCCCTCTCCCTTCTTTCCTTCCTTTTCATCCTTCCTCACTTTCTTTTTCATTTTTACTAAAGTCAGGAAGAGGTACCAAAAGATTTTTTCACAAAATTTAATATGTCCAAAAGAAAAAGCAAAATTTTGGTTAACCAGAATGCTTCATTTCTTAATCAAAATTTTGCTGCCAAAATTGATTTAATTTCCAACTTTGATCCCCTCCAAAGAAAAAAACAGTTTTTTTGAGGATGACTGATGTTTTTATTTTAAAACAAAAGCAATCAGAAGGTGAAATATGACATTAGGTGAGTACTAGAAACCTCCATAATACAAGAGGTAGAAGAGAGAGATAATGATCAATTTATAACTATTGATTTTACACAGGTTTCATCCTTTAGTGAATGAAATGACATACTGTGCCTCTGTGGGCAGAATTATGTAACAAAAACCAATAGAAGAGGGAGCCACAACATGCAAAAGCAGATTCCCCCATAACCCACACCAACATTTTCAGTGTTCCCATGATTTAGACATTAGGATTTTAAAAATAATGCATAGAAGTTTGATCAAAATTGTATCTGTGTTTTACTTTTTTTGAAATATCTTCTAATGCACATATAAGTTATAAAAACCATCAATAAAATTCCTGTAGTACCACTGATAGAACCACTGGATTTAGCTGCAGACCAATGCTGTATTTCTCATCAGACTTCAATATGCTTTAAAGCACAATGACACTTTCCTATACAATCACAGGACAGCTATTTAAATTAACTTTGATCTAATATTGCCATATAATCCCCAGACTCTAGTAGAGTTTTGCCAATTATCCTAATAATATTTGTAAGTCCAGGATCCAATCCAGAAGTATGTTTTGTATTTGTTTCTTTAGTCTTGTCAAGATAGACTGATGAGTCCCTCAGTCTATCTTTACTTTTCTTGAACTTGATTTTTTGAAAAGCCTAACAGTAACTTTTTAGAATATTTTTCTGATATTCCTTATGATTTAATGCATTTTTGACAAGATGCCCCAGAAGTAATGTTATATCCTTTTTTATTACAGCATATCAGGAGACAACAGTGCTAATTTGCATAATTTCTTATAATATTAATGTTTGTTATTTGGATGAGATGGTATTGGTTAACTTTCTCTGCTTTGAAGTTAATTATTCAGCATGTTGTACTTACTTAATAAGCAATTAGTAACAATTTGTTTGAAAGAAATATTGAGACAGTGTAAATATTCAGTTCTTTATCAAACTTACAACTTTAGTTTTAGCATTCTTTGATCATTCATATCTAAATAAGTTATTATTAAATAGTAATAGTTTAATTTCATTATTCTTTTTGATTTACAAGTTGTCATTCCACTGATGTGTACTATTTCCCCTCATATATCTATTTTTAAAATTCATGAATTTACAACAGTAAAGCTTCAGGGATATGTATTTTACAAATAGAGTCCATTACTATCACAGTTTATTTTGATGTTCAAATTAGCTAGTAGAGCATTCATTACTATCATGATTTTTTTCATGTTCCATTTGGCTAGCAGGTGATCCTTCAAACTAGAGCCTGTGTCAATGGACAAGGTCCCATCACTCTTTGTATACTTCTTTCCTTTCTAGAACAATAACACATTCCCAGAACCACCTAATTTTTTCTTTCCCTATAGCCAAGTCAGATGTTTATGGAGCCTTAGTTTCTTTTATTGTGCCACGTTATTTAGAAACCAAGAGCTTGGTGCCTAGTGTGCTCATTGTTACCAAGGGTCCTCTCAGCAGACAAAATTAGAAAAAAAATTACATTACATCACACTATATTATTCTGTGTGTGTTTATCTACCTACCTATCTATATATCCACCTATCTGTCCACCCACCTATCTTAAAACCCATTAGTTCACACTGATAACTCCAAAACCATGTAGTCTTCCCCCTTACTACTTGTATAACTTGTATAACTGCCTTTCCATTGTTCTTGATACATTTACTTATTTTCTCTATGTCTCCCCTCATATATAACCGATTTTCAAAGCTGTGTTAGTCAAAAGTTCAACCCTAGATATATGCTGCCTTCTCTTTCTCCTATTGCCCCCAGCTTGGACCTAAGAAAGGGGATGGGAAGTACATGAAGAAGGAAGGAGGAAATAAAGAATCTTGGCTCTGGCATCACAGCCCTCCAAACTGAACTAAAATCTGAACCTGGAAAGAAACACAGTAGCTCTCCAGTCCCCTGCTGGTTTGTGCTGGCAGAAGCTTAGCTTTGTCAAAAACTTATGAAAATCCAAATTATGAAGCAATCTTTTGGAGTCTATTGTATATTAATGGAAACAAACAGGTTAGCTATATAAGCATATAGAAGAAACTAATAGTTATATTCCCTTTATATTCTATAAAATCCATAGAAATATAGATTATTCTTTGTCATTGATATCTAATAAATTTACTTATGAGGCTAGCTCCCAACCGGTATGTCTTTGCCCAGAAATCTGCAATCACCTGGTGACATTAGGTGCTGCTTTGTAAATACTGACAGGCCAATTGCAACACTCGCAGATCTATTTCCTATCCACATTTCAAGAAAGATATTTCTATTAGCAAACATCTGAGGACTGATATGCCAAAAGTGTTAAAGGCCTTGTATATAAACATGAGTAAGAGCTAACTTTGTAAGTTTAAAAAAAACAAAAATAGAAAGAAAAGCCAACAACATGTTAGAAGACTTACAGAGATGAAAGGATCTAAAGAAACCGGGAAAAAATAATACCCATATCTTCAGATGCATTCAAAAGCACATTGAAATAAAGGAAGGTTGAAAAATAGTTTTAGTCGTGTGTCATTAGAGTCTAAAAACACTGAATGTGTGTGACCCACAGATTTTAAGGCTCTAGAAATAAAATTTCAAGCCAATTCTGTAACAGATGCTAATGTAAATGATGCTTACAGGCATTGATAAAACACTGCCTTCCTTCTACTAACATATTCCATAATTATACTATGATTTAAATAGTTTATATATAGAGAGATGAATGTGGAACAGGAGAAAAGTATTCATACATTAGCATTCAGAGTAAGTAATTCAAACATCTAATTGTTCCAGCTTAAGGAAAATTTAAAAATATTACCAGTTAGGTGTTCAAAATTATTTTGGTTTATTTTTTATTGAGTCATGCTGATCATTTACAAAATTAGAAAATGTTCTTGATCATAATAGATACACATTAGAGAAAATACAGAAAAGGAACAGAATGACAGACAATTATCAGGAAAACATTTCTGCTTTTTTTTTCCATCCCAGATATATTAAAAAATCTTTTAAAAAAACAAACACAACAAACTGAGCTTGTGCTCTTTGAAAAGAGTTATGGATGAAAACAGACATTTCTAGTTTTTTCTTTTTTTTCTGGAGAGAAATGCTGTGTATAAGGGGTTTGATTGTACACTCTTTGAATTCTAGAGACCTTTTAGATGTATTTTAATTAACTTGAAACAGTTTTAAATCTCTTTCTTCAATATGCTGAGAACACCAAAGAAATTTTTAACTACTGTAAAAATTATTCTTGAGATTTATGCAATGGTCAATTTATAAGTCTTTCCTTTTGTAACTGGTGGAGAACCGAAGCAAACGGAGTCACTTATGTCAAGGTCAAAGTGGAGTCAATCAAAACACAGGAGCAAAAATGAATCTTAACCTAACCTCACAGCTCTTTCTTCTTAGAAATCAGCAGAGGACACTAGCCAGGCCCCAAATACCAAGTCTTTTCATGCCATCTCTGGATTTTCTTGTTTCCTAACTCAGCTGCCCTGATCCAAATAAGAAAGAAGACCACCAGGCAACAAACCAGCTGAAAAAGTCAAACAACTTCTGTATTCTTCCCATAAAAATTCCTTAGTCTGTGAGCAACTGAGAACTCATTGTTCCTGTAGCCTTGAGTTCTCTGGCTTTTAAGCTGAAAACCTTGCAATACACTCATTGGTCTGCATTGTTTTACTCAGCATGCAGAATTTGGTTTTTGACACTAGGGTGATTTGTAAATTTAGGATCTTTCGAAATTCCAGTTTTATTAGTATAGGTAAAAATATTATGATATTTAAAATTAGTTGAAGTCCAACTGAATGAATGTTTCCTGCATATTTCTCTATGTTAAGATCTGTAGAAAAGTCAGTTAAGTAAATGTCCTAATTTCATCAAGTTTATAACAGAAAGTTCAGTTCAGTCACTCAGTTGTGTCCGACTCTTTGCGACCCCATGAATCACAGCATGCCAGGCGTCCCTGTCCATCACCATCTCCCGGAGTTCACTCAAACTCGTGTCCATCGAGTCGGTGATGCCATCCAGCTATTTCATTCTCTGTCATCCCCTTCTCCTCCTGCCCCTATTCCCTCCCAGCATCAGAATCTTTTCCAGTGAGTCAACTCATCGCATGAGGTGGCCAAATTATTGGAGCTTTAGCTTTAGTATCAGTCCTTCCAATGAACACCCAGGATTGATCTCCTTTAGAATGGACTGGTTGGATCTCCTTGCAGTCCAAGGGACTCTCAAGAGTCTTCTCCAACACCACAGTTCAAAAGCATCAATTCTTCGGCGATCAGCTTTTTTCACAGTCCAACTCTCACATCCATACATGACCACGGGAAAAACCATAGCCTTGACTTGACAGGCCTTGGCTGGCAAAGTAATGTCTCTGCTTTTTAATATGCTATCTAGGTTGGTCATAACTTTCCTCCCAAGGAGTAAGCGTCTTTTAATTTCATGGCTGCAATCAGCATCTGCAGTGATTTTGGAGCCCAAAAAAATAAAGTCTGACAAAGTAATAACTTATAAATCTCATTTTGTCTTTTATAATTTTAATTTATACAATATCATAGTGTTATATGGGATTTCAAAGGAAGTTATCCAATTCTGGGCAATCCTATATGATTTCATGAAAAATAGTATTTTCTAAATGTTATAAGTAACATGTTCCCTGTTGTGGCGCTTCCCTGGTGGCTCAGATAGTAAAGAATCTGCTTGCAATGCAGAAGACTTGAGTTCAGTCCCTGGGTCGGGCAGATGCCCTAGAGAAGGGAATTCTACCCACTCTAGTATTCTTGCCTAGATGCTGTCCCCTGGTATATCAGCTTCCCACCAATGAAAATGATTTTACTATTTTTTGACCATAAGAATAAACAGCATCATCTTAAAATGGATCAAGCAATATGAAATAGTAAAAATATAAAAAAAACCTGTCAAGAGAAATCCATACCTTATTAATATTTAAATATTTTTCCAGGTATTTTGCTATGTAATCAAATATGCACATAAAAATAAAGTTGTACTTTTACATTGTTGTTTAGTCCCTAAATCATGTCTGACTCTCTTGAGACCCCATGGACTATGGCCCGCCAGGCTCCTCTACCCATGAGCTATCCTAGGCAAGAGTACTGGAGTGGGTAGCCATTTTCCTCTTCAGGGGATCTTCCTGACCCAGGGGTCAAACCCATGTCTCCTGCATTGGCAGGCAGATTCTTTACCACTGAGCCAGCAGGGAAGCCAATCTTTTATATTACTACTTTAATATTATATATGTATAATTATTTACTGTAAGAAATAGGATGATATGATATAGATATTTTATAGGTTTTCCTTGTCAATCTCATGTGGAAATTCAAGAGCTCATATTTAATGGATATGTGATCTTAATTTGGATGGATGTACAAGTATGTGCTTAATCAATTTCTTATTCAGGGACACTGTTTTCCAGTTTTCATGATTATAAAGAGCAACACTAGGAGGAGAGTCCTCAAAGATACATCTGTGCACACTGAATTAGATTCTTTTTTTTTTTTTTTTTTGTGACTTTCTCAAAATTTATTTATTTATTTTTTATAATTTTTTTTCTTTACAGTTAAAAGTATTTTTATTAAAAAAGCACAAATGCAAAGAAATGAACAGAGGAAAATTTATGCGTCGAACCTGGACTGGTCACTTATGATAATATACATGCTACAATTCCATTCTCCCCAATCATTCCACCTTCACCCTCTCCCACAGAGAATTAGATTCTTGAGATCAGTTCAGTTCAGTTGCTCAGTCATGTCTGACTCTCTGCGACGCCATGAACCACAGCACGCCAGGCCTCCCTGTCCATCACCAACTCCCGGAGTTCACTCAAACCCACCTCCATCGAGTCGGTGATGCCATCCAGCAATCTCATTCTCTGTCGTCCCCTTCTCCTCCTACCCCCAATCCCTCCCAGCATCAGAGTCTTTTCCAGTGAGTCAACTCTTCGCATGAGGTGGCCAAGGTATTGGAGTTTCAGCTTTAGCAGCAGTCCTTTCAATGAACACCCAGGATTGATCTCCTTTAGAATGGAATGGTTGGATCTCCTTGCAGTCCAAAGGACTCTCAAGAGTCTTCTCCAGCACCACAGCTCAAAAGCATCAATTCTTCGGTGATCAGCTTTCTTCACAGTCCAACTCTCACATCCATACATGACCAATGGAAAAAACACAGCCTTGACTAGACAGACCTTGGTTGGCAAAGTAATGTCTCTGCTTTTTAATATGCTATCTAGGTTGGTCATAACTTTCTTCCCAAGGAGTAAGCGTCTTTTAATTTCATGGCTGCAATCAGCATCTGAAGTGATTTTGGAGCCCCCAAAATAAAGTCTGACACTGTTTCCACTGTTTCCTCATCTATTTCCCATGAAGTGATGGGACCAGATGCCATGATCTTTGTTTTCTGAATGTTGAGCTTCAAGCCAACTTTTTCACTCTCTTCTTTCACTTTCATCAAGAGGCTTTTTAGCTCCTCTTCACTTTCTGCCATAAGGGTGGTGTCATCTGCATATCTGAGGTTATTGAGATTTCTCCTAGCAATCTTGATTCCAGCTTGTGCTTCTTCCAGCCCAGCGTTCCTCATGATGTACTCTGCATATAAGTTAAACAAGTAAGGTGACAATATACAGCCTTGACGTACTCTTTTTCCTATTTGGAACCAGTCTGTTGTTCCATGTCCAGTTCTAACTGTTGCTTCCTGACCTGCATACAGGTTTCTCAAGAGGCAGGTCAGGTGGTCTGGTATTCCCATCTCTTTCAGAATGTTCCACAGTTTATTGTGATCCACACAGTCAAAGGCTTTGGCATAGTCAATGAAGCAGAAATAGATGTTTTTCTGGAACTCTCTTGTTTTTTCAATGATCCAGCGGATGTTGGCAATTTGATCTCTGGTTCCTCTGCCTTTTCTAAAACCAGCTTGAACATCTGGAAGTTCATGGTTCATGTATTGCTGAAGCCTGGCTTGGAGAATTTTGAGCATGACTTTCCTAGCGTGTGTGATGAGTGCAATTGTGTGGTAGTTTGAGCATTCTTTGGCATTGCCTTTCTTTGGGATTGGAATGCAGACTGACTTTTCCAGTCCTGTGGCCACTGCTGAGTTTTCCAAATTTGCTGGCAATCATAGAATCAGAATTTCCAGGTCAAAGGGTATGTGTTCTAAAATTTCTGGTACATTTAAACAAATTGCACACTAGCAGAGAAGAAATTCGAATTTCCATAAAGAGTGTAGTTTCTCATACTCAGATAGGCTAACTCTCAGTGTTGCCAATCCAATAAAGAGAGGATGGTATCACATTAACCTGTCAGTATTTCTTTCATTATCAGTGAGCCCGAATATCTTTTTCATATATTTAGTGGCCATTTGTCCCCTCTTTTATAAAATGCTGTTTGTGTCATTTAATTTACTATTGGGATGATTTATGTGATGCTATGATTGTCATTCCTTTGTTTAACATTTGTTAAAAATAACATTTCTATTTAAGAAATTTTCAAACTTGATTCTGTGTGTTACCTTTCTGTTAAAATGTAATTTTGGGTTTTATAATTATCAAGATTTTCCTTTATGGCTTATGAGACATGCTCAGAAAGTCTATCTCATCTGAAATTATAAATTAGAAATGAGTTTGCTCATATTTTCATCCAGATCTAGTATTTTTTTTAACTTTATATATTTTATTTATCTGGAATTTTCTTGGATGAAAGGAGTAAGATGGTGATGAGTAATTTTCCATATTTCAATAATTCATTTGAATGCTATCTTTATCATATATTATAATCTTAGATATTTTCACAGCTCTTTCTAAACTCTTGGTTGTGCTACATTGACCTGCTGGTCTTTTTCAGATCCTGCATCATTGTATCTGGTAGGATAAATTTCTCTTCATTAACATGGCATTTTCATTCTTCTAGCTGGAAGAATAATTTTGTTATATTCTCCCTTGTTAGTCTATATACCTCGTCATAAGAGTATCCCAGCCAAATTTTAATAGGGTTTTGAGCAGCACTGCATTGGATTTAAACATTAAGAGTGAATTTTCAAATAGAAGTATTAAGTACTTCTATGAAAGAAGAAAATATGCTTCATTTTTTTGTTCAAGCCTTCCTTTATATTCTTCAGTAAATTACAGTTTATTCATTTGGTTTCATCATATTCTTTTGATTTTTTCATGGGTATTGAAAACTTGGTCTTATTTTTATGAGTGGAGTTTTTATTCCAATATATTTTCCAACTATACTGTTTAAACATTAATAATGCTCTTAACATTTATTTTTTTGGGCTCCAAAATCACTGCAGATGCTGATTGCAGCCATGAAATTAAAAGACGCTTGCTCCTTGGAAGGAAAGTTATGACCAACCTTGATAGTATATTAAAAAGCAGAGACATTAGTTTGCCAACCAAGGTCTGTCTAGTCAAGGCAATGGTTTTTCCCGTGGTCATGTATGGATGTGAGAGTTGGACTGTGAAGAAAGCTGATCGCCGAAGAATTGATGCTTTTGAACTGTGGTGTTGGAGAAGACTCTTGAGAGTCCCTTATACTGCAAGGAGATCCAACCAGTCCATTCTAAAGGAGATCAATCCTGGGTGTTCATTGGAGGGACTGATGCTAAGGCTGAAACTGCAATACTTTGGCCACCTCATGCGACGAGTTGACTCACTGGAAAAGATTCTGATGCTGGGAAAGGTTGGGGGCGGGAGGAGAAGGGGACGACGGAGAATGAGATGGCTGGATGGCATCACCGACTCTGTGGACATGAGTTTGAGTGTACTCCGGGAGTTGGTGATGGACAGGGAGGCCTGGCGTGCTGTGATTCATGGGGTCGCGGAGAGTCGGACACGACTGAGTGACTGAACTGAACTGAACTAACATTTATACTTAAATTTTTACTTGCTGCCATACAGAATGTTACTTTTTTCTTGTTTTCAGTTGATTCTCTTGGATTTTTCAGGTAAACAGCTATACAATTTAAAGTCAGTCATACTTTTCCTTCTGCTCTCTAATATTGATTCTTCTTGAATTAAATGATGCCTCCCCCCACCCCCAATTCATATGCTGAAGGTCTAAACCCCAATGTGACCAAGTTTGGAGTAAGAAATTGAGGTTAAATGAGGTCATAAAGGTGGGGCCCTTTTCCTATAGCATTAGTGTCCATATAAGAAGGGACACCAGAGCACAACCTCTCTTTCTCTGCCATGTCAGGACACACAGCAAAGGTGGCTGTCTGCAGGCCAGGAAGAGAATTCTTAACAGAAATTGACCATCCTGGCACTATGATCTTGGTCTTCTCCAAGAATGAAGAGAAAATAAATTTCTCTTGTTTAAGCCATCCAGTCTATGGAATTTTGTCATGGAGGCCTGAGCAGAATAATATACTTATTTCATTCTCTTATTAGATTGGCTTTAAGTCATAAAGATGGTTGGATGGTGTCACTGACTTGATGGACGTTAGTTTAAGCAAGCTCCAGGAGGTGGTAATGTACAGGGAAGCCTGGCACAACTGAACTGAACTAAGTCATAAAATGACAAATCACTAAATTTTTAAAAATTGAAAATAGTTGATTTACAGTATTGTGTTGGTTTTGGGTATATAGCAAAGTGATTCATATATATATTATTTTTAGATTCTTTTCCATTACATGTTATTACAGGATAGTATAATTCCTTGTGCTACACAGCAAAATTCTTGTTACTTATTATATTTATTTTATATATAGTAGTATGTATATTTTAATATTAAACTCCTAATTTATCCTCCCTAGGAACCCTCATCTTATCACTATTTTTAATGGGAATGCTTGTAATTGGTATGGGAAATGTCTGATTTTAAAATACTAAGTATTATTCTACTGCTATTTTAATAAGAGGTCCCATCAATAATATGAGGCTTCTATATTTAAAATGGAGCTACTGTGTAGCACAGGGTATTCTGCTCAATATTATGTGGCAGTCTGGAGGGGAGGGGAGTTTGAGGAAGAATGGAAGTAGGTGTATGTATGGATGAGTTCCTACATCAGTTCAGTTCAGTTCAGTTCAGTCGCTCAGTGGTCGGCAACTCTTCGTGACCCCATGGACCACAGCACGCCAGGCCTCCCTGTCCATCACCAACTCCTGGAGTTTACTCAAACTCATCTTCATTGAGTTGGTGATGCCATCCAACCATCTCATCCTCATCCTCTTCTCCTCCTGCCCTCCATCTTTTCCAGCATCAGAGTCCTTTCAAATGAGTTAGCTCTTCGTGGCAAGAGGCCAAAGTACTGGAGTTTCAGCTTCAACATCAGTCCTTCTAATGAACACTCAGGACTGATCTCCTTTAGGATGGAATGGTTGGATCTCCTTGCAGTCCAAGAGACTCTCAAGAGTCTTCTCCAACACCACAGTTCAAAAGCATCAATTCTTTGGCACGCAGCTTTCGTTCCAACTCTCACATCCATACATGACTACTGGAAAAACCATAGCCTTGATGAGACAGACCTTTGTTGGCAAAGTAATGGCTCAGCTGTATAGGCTGGTCATAACTTTCCTTCCAAGGAGCAAGCGGCTTTTAATTTCATGGCGCAGTCACCATCTTCATGATTTTGGAGCCCAAAAAAGTAAAGTAAACCAATGTTTCCACTGTTTCCCCATCTATTTTCCATGAAGTGATGGGACCAGATCCCATGATCTTAGTTTTCTGAAGGTTGAGTTTCAAGCCAACTTTTTCACTCTCCTCTTTCACTTTCATCAAGAGGCTCTTTAGTTCTTCTTCACTTTCTGCCATAAGGGTGGTGTCACCTGCCTTTCTGAGGTTATTGATATTTCTTCCGGCAACCTTGATTCCAGCTTGTGGTTCATCCAGCCCAGCATTTCTCATGATGTACTCTGCATAGAAGTTAAATAAGCAAGGTGACAATATACAGCCTTGACGTACTCCTTTTCCTATTTGGAACCAGTCTGTTGTTCCATGTACAGTTCTGACTGTTGCTTCCTGACCTGCATACAGGTTTCTCAAGAGGCAGGTCAGGTGGTCTGGTATTCCCGTCTCTTTCAGAATTTTCCACAGTTTGTTGTGATCCACACAGTCAAAGGCTTTGGCATAGTCAATAAAGCAGAAGTAGATATTTTGCTGCAACTCTCTTCGTTTTTTGATGATCCAGCAGATGTTGGCAATTTGATCTCTGGTTCCTCACCCTTTCTAAAACCAGCTTGAACATGTGGAAGTTCATGGTTCACGTATTGCTGAAGCCTGGCTTGGAGAATTTTGAGCATTACTTTGCTAGTGCATGAGATGAGTGCAATTTTATGGTAGTTTGAGCATTCTTTGTCATTGCCTTTCTTTGGAATGAAGACTGACCTTTTCCAGTCCTGTAGCCACTGCTGAGTTTTCCAAATTTGCTGGCATATTGAGTGCAGCACTTTCACAGCATCATCTTTCAGGATTTGAAATAGCTCAATTGGAATTCCATCACCTCTACTAGCTTTGTTCATAGTGATGCTTCCTAAGGCACACTTGACTTCACATTCCAAGATGTCTGGCTCTAGGTCAGTGATCATACCATCGTGATTATCTGGGTTGTGAAGATCTTTTTTGTGCAGTTCTTCTGTGTTTTCTTGCCACCTCTTCTTAATATCTCCTGTTTCTGTTAGGTCCATACCATTTCTGTCTATTATTGAGCCCATCTTTGCATGAAATTTTCCCTTGGTATCTCTAATTTTCTTGAAGAAATATCTAGCATTTCCCATTCTGTTGTTTTCCCTCTGTTTCTTTGCACTGCTCACTGAGGAAGGCTTTCTTATCTCTCCTTACTATTCTTTGGAACTCTGCATTCAGATGGGTATATCTTTCCTTTTCTCCTTTGCTTTTCCTTTCTCTTCTTTTCACAGCTATTTGTAAGGCCTCCTCAGACAGCTTTTCTTGCATTTATTTTTCGTGCAGATGGTCTTGCTCCCTGTCTCCTGTACAATGTCACAAACCTCCATCCATAGTTAATCAGGTACTCTATCAGATCTAGTCCCTTAAAATTTATTTCTCACTTCCACTGTATAATTATAAGGGATTTGACTTAGGTCATACCTGAATGGTCTAGTGGTTTTCCCTACTTTCTTCAATTTAAGTCTAAATTTGGCAATAGGGAGTTCATGATCTGAGCCAGTCAGCTCCCAGTCTTGCTTTTCTGACTTTATAGAGCTTCTCCATCTTTGGCTGCAAAGAATATAATCAGTCTAACTGTGGTGTTGGTCATCTGGTGATGTCCATGTGTAGAGTCTTCTCTTGTGTTGTTGGAAGAGGGTGTTTGCTATGACTAGTGCGTTCTCTTGCAAAACTCTATTAGCCTTTGCACTGCTTCATTCTGTACTCCCCGGCCAAATTTGCCTGTTACTCCATGTGTTTCTTGACTTCCCTCTTTTGCATTCCAGTCCGCTATAATGAAAAGGACATCTTTTTGGGATGTTATTTCTAAAAAGTCTTATAGGTCTTCATAGAGCCATTCAACTTCAGCTTCATCAGCGCTACACAGTTCACCTGAAACTATCATAACAGTGCTTGTTAATTGGCTATATCCCAGTACAAAATAAAAAGTTAAAAAATAATATGTGTGAATATTAAGCTATGTCAAATGCTTTTTAATATTTATCAAGAAGATAACAAAGTTTTTCTTCTTGTCTATTCAGGGATGACATGTCAACGGATCTGCCTTATACTCTTGAATTTGATCACAGCGTGTTATTGTTCTCAAGTATCATGAATTCTACTTGACCAAGTTTTACTTAGGTCACCTGCACCAATATTCATAAGTGAACTGAGTTGTAGTTTTCTCTTTTAAATTACTTTTGACAAGATGTGGAATCACTATTTGCCCTCATAAAAAGTATGAGCAACTTTTCTCCTGTTTCCCTGGAACAGTTTCACCTGAAGGTTAAAAATATTTCACTTCTGAATACTTTTATGTTTTCAGTTTTTGTCTTATAGTTATTAGTTGGTTTAGGCTTTCAGTATCATCTTCTGTCTATTTAAATATTTTTTTCTTCCCTTTCAACCACATTTCTCTACAGTGATATCTGGTTATTCCTGCTTTCTAATTCATGTTTACATTAGGCTACCTAGTATTTTACCTAGTAAAAAGGAAAATTCTTTTAAAGAGTAATTATTAATTCTACTCCTTTTCTTTTGCAAATTCATTAATTTTTGCTTTTATCTTAATGATTTACTTCTGATTGTTCTGTGATTACTGTTATTTCTTAAACCCTTGAGTAGAATGCTTTGTTACTCTTTTTTAATTTTTTAACTGTTTCATATTAAAACAATTTTAAGATCCTGTGTATAACTTTGGTTGTGTCCATTTGTTTGGCAATGGGTATTTCGATTGTTATTTTTCTAACAATTTTGGCATAGAGTTAATCTTTGGCTAGAATTATTCCCTGGTGGCTCAGTGGTAAAGAACCGCTTGCCATGCATGAGACATGGGTTTGATCCTCAGGTTGGGAAGATTCCCTAGTAAAGATTTTACACCTAAACTTCATGTCAGAATGACTATGGGATACTCAAATTGTAACAATGAATCCTATAGAATGCATTATTCCTTAATCCTCTGCTTCCAGCTGGATTTGGCCAAAGAGAGCTATAAGCAGGATGTAAGAGAGAGGGCAAGGAGGAAAGAGAAATCAGGGTATTTATTGCCCCGTTCTTTATTACTTGGCTATGGTTCTGGACTACACTGTGCTTCTTTATGACTTCAGTTCCAACTTTGTGGCTCCCCTTTCAAGATTTCATTTCTTACTTCTAGTGACACCTTGCACCCTTGGACCTTCCCTCTTCAGCTTTAGGGCTAGTGACAAAAGGTTGAGTTTGCTGCTGTATAAAACTTACTCCTCAAACCTGAGTGACTTATAACTATAAGGATTAATTAATATTAGTTACTGGTTGTGATGCTGCTTCCTGATGTCCATTCTGGGATTCAGGTGATGGAGAAGCACAGACTAGATTTAAAAGCTTCTTCCCATCTCTTTCATGACATTTCAGCTCACATTTTATTGGCTCATGTAAGTCATCACCAAGTATAACTTCAATGAAATGGGCAAGTATAAGCCTCCTTAGGTAGAGGCAGAAAAGGGTGAACAGTAGTAACAGAATCTGTCAAAGGTTTCAATAATGCCTTCCCTGCTGTTGACTGTTGCAGAAGGATATGGCAACCCACTTCAGTACTCTTGCAATAGAATTGCGTGGACAGAGGAGCCTGGTGGGCTGCTGTCCATGGGATCGCACAGAGTCGGACATGACTGAAGCAACTTGGCATGCATGCACTGGAGAAGGAAATGGCAACCCACTCCAGTGTTCTTGCTTAGAGAATACCAGGGACAGAGGAGCCTGGTGGGCTGCCATCTATGGGGTCGCACAGAGTCAGGCACGACTGAAGCAATGCAGCAGCAGCTGTTGACTGTATGTGGTGCTCACCAGGCTGCAGGGATTCTCATCCCAATATAAACATACACATGATATATATAAAATATCTTCAAGTTTTTTTAAGATGTTGTCTGTTTCATGCCCAGAATGCTGATAAATACTGTGGTGTTCACTGAATTTTTTATCACTATTTCTGAAACTCAATGAAAAGTAGTTTTTAAGAATTATAATAATTACATTGTTTTATATTTCATTAGTGATTTGACCTTAATTTTACGCTCAACTGAGTGCAGTACTCATCAATCATCTCTCATCCAGTGACTCTGCCATTTCTATAGTTTTTATTTGGATGATTATCTATATTAGCTGGTACTGACAAATGGATTTTTCAAAAATGGTACTTGTAAACCTGGGACACATGCTTCCTCAAATTTTGTCCGTTTGTGCTTATTTCATATTGTCTTGACATCTGAATACTAATTTGAGTATGTAATTCTACAGTCAAATCTCTCCACCCACCCACAGTAAATACCTTTTATTAAATGCAATTCTAATACAAATGACATATGGCTATGTAAGATATACTAAATGATAAACCTTCAATTATTACTGGCTTCATTTGCCTGATATTCCGAGTCAAATCTCTTCTCCCCAAACTTCACTGACATTATTTCTTATTCCTTCACATCTAAAACTGCTAAGGAGAATTAAGTCTATGTTTGTTTCTACCTCATCCTTTATCAGTGGCTTATTTTTATTGCTGGAATGCTTTAACCATGAAGTTCAGTAACTTCACATGGAATTGTCTCAAGGTTTGTCATTCTTTATATTTTCCATCGAGGACATTGACACCTTTTGTTCTTCACCTTGCAGGACGTTTTAGTTCTGTCCAAAGTAGCCATAAGAAATTTGGTCCATTCCTAAAGGTCTTTGAAATGTGATCCTATCTAAAACATCCATGAGCATGTTTGGTCTATACCAAATGGTTTTGGACTAACTTCCTGTCTTCCTTCACAGTAGAAATGTTACTTCAGTTTATCTTTAAACACTTTTTTAAAAAAAATCCCTTTCATTCTGCTATTTTATTCAGATATAGCAGTCCTATTGTACACTGGACCTCTACTGGATCTCTTGTAATTCTCCTATGTCCTTTCCCTCACATTTCTTGTGTGATTTTCTAAAGCTTGTTTTTGTTGTCATGGGTTGGTTTTTCTAGTGTAATTTCTAGTCTTCCTCATTTCTAAATATTTTCCAGTTTTTCAATGTTATCGTTTTTCTCTCGTTAGATTATCATTTTCCTTTTTATTCTGTTTTATATCTTTAAATGACACTTGTCCTAAATTGGGGGGACTGGGGAGGGGAAAATAGAAAGCATTATAGTTTAAACTCTTTAGGATAAATCTTCATCTATCTTTAGTGGGTCTATTTGGTTTTTTTTTTTTCCACTCCTTTTCCCCTCTCTCTTCCCTTTCCTTTTTCTTATCTAGCTCTCCTCCCTCTCTCCCTCCTCCTCCTGTTCCTTCTTTCTGATTTTTTAACTGTTATTGTTAATTATACATCTACTTTTTAAAATGGAGAAGGAAATGGCAACCCACTCCAGTATTCTTGCCTGGAAAATCCCATGGACGGAGGAGCCTGAGGGGCTAGGGAGCAAATCACGAAACAGGATAAACTCCCAACACAGAGAAGCATCCTCCAGTTCAGGAGTTAAAAAAAAAAATGTAGAGAAAAACATGAAAGGAAGGATTTCATACCCTACAGCTTAAAGTTTACCTCAAGATAGCACCACCTTTGGTTAAAAGCACACATCAGAGATAACTGTCTGCAGCTTGGAGAAGCTGTTTCCCATCTACTGCCAATTTGGCTTACCAGAAGAAGGCTAGAACCTATGCTGAGTATTTTCTGGCTTTTCAAAGCTAACAATAAGAAAGTATGAATCTTTAGATTTTCTATCATATGTCACCTGCAACTCTGTTCTGTCTTCATAAACTGGAGAGTTTAAGCTTGGCTCTCAGTATCCTTTCTCAACTATTCTTTGAGTACAGTCTAAATAGTACTGTATAACAGTTGTTCAGTGGCATTATAGTTTTCTGTTTAGGCCTAACCTTTCTTAATTTAAGTTGGAAATCAAAGAATGGAATTTTGTAAATATGTCTATACGTCATTACCCTTCCAAGAAGTCCATTATAACTTTCAAAATTTGTTTTACTAAGACCCAGGAAAGCAATGATCAGACTTAATCTTTGGTTTAAGATACAGGAAGTCAGGGCTTTATTAACACTTCCTGAAATTCTGAGGCATTTAGAAGTAAATTATATATTGGAATTATTTTACTCCATTAGTAAGTGTATCCAAAAGGTAATTTATTTAACCTAATGACTTTCTGTAAAATTAACAATGTGTTTTCAAAGCATATTTATGAAATGAAAAGTAACTGATGAAACTTTTTGTTTAGCAGTGGACTTTTTATTATGAACTGGAAATCGGTTTCTAAGCACTCAGAAGATACAGGCATTGGGTAGAAATTAATGTTTTCTGTGAGAAATGTATCTCATCAGATTAATCAAATTTATTTCCATGACATAGTGACAAGCTGTTAGAGCTCGTGAAATAACACCTGTATTAATAATTTTCATTAGATAAACTTCCAGGAGCTTTTCACAATGAATTGGTAAATATTTTGTTTCAAACTTAGTTTTTTTAACTTTTCCCAGTAAACTGTCTACTTCCTGAACTGCAATGACTAACTGGATTGGCTGGTTTGACTTGATGTAGTACTAATCTGCCTTCTGACTGCCACTTTGGAAATTAAAACACACACACACACATATGCACACACATACACATCCAAACTCTGACCTTTGTTTCATGTTTAAATAATAATCTCCTTTTGGAAAACTATGCTCTTTTTATACCTTTCTTTAAACAAAGTGAGGCTGCTTTTCACAAATAATTTGTAACTGTTTTAACTTTGTTGACTGACTGTTTTCTAGTGAATTGAACTAATTTTTGGACTGAAATGAATAGCTTGCTTAGTTGCCATGGCACTGTGTAGCCCTAACCTGCCTCATGACCCTGACTTTGGAAACTAAAACACCTACACACATCATCGTGTTCATGGACACAAACACACACCCAAACTCTGACCTTTGCTTTATGTCAAAAATAATACTCTTTTTATGGAAAAATCATGCTGAATTTATGGCAAACAAGACTTCTATCCAACTGTGCTTCAGGAAAAATTTTCCTATGTTAAAACTCAGTAAGGTTCCCTTTAGTTCACCCTCACAGTCAAGTTTGAAAATGGCTTCAAGTTGTTTATTGCACCAAGCCTGAATCACAGTGTCTAGGATCCATTTAGAGTCTGTTATAATCTACTCTACTTACTAAATTTTATTTCCCAACACTCTCCAATATGTAGCCTTGCTCAAGATGAATAATCTCTTCCCTGTTATCTGGTTAAAATGTAACAATTATTCTTGGCTCTATGACCTTGCTCATACTGTAACTCATTTCCACTTTCTCAAATATGGAATGTTCTTTACTAACTTTTCTAAATGCGGCCCTTCTTTGTAGGCCTGCCTCATTTCCAAACTCCTCAAACAAAATTTTATTTTGCTGTTATAGTCCACAGTAATTCCTCTTTTTCCTTTTATTTCTAAACTAAAGACTTCTTGTTAATTCCCTTAATATTTATCTTTTCAAGTAGACTGTATATTGTCTGATATCAGGTATCATATTATACTTTTTATTTTTCAACAGTCATAAAGAGCATAGCACTGAACACATAATACGTTTTGGCTGTCAAAGGTATGAGTAATGTGTTTACCTTTTTCTGTTCATAACTGTAGACTATTACCTCTAGGTAGAACACAATTTTTTAAAATGCAATTATTGTCAGATTTTGCTTCTCCTATATAGGTAGGTGGTTAAAGGGTTTCAGTTCAGTTCAGTTCAGTCACTCAGTCGTGTCCGACTCTTTGCGACCCCATGAATCACAGCATGCCAGGCCTCCCTGTCCATCACCAACTCCCGGAGTTCACTCAAACTCATGTCCATCGAGTCGGTGATGCCATCCAGCCATCTCATTCTCTGTCGTCCCCGTCTCCTCCCACCCCCAATCCTTCCTACCATCAGAGTCTTTTCCAGTGAGTCAACTTGTCACATGATGTGGTCAAAGTATTGGAGTTTCAGCTTTAGCATCAGTCCTTTACCATTATATTAAAACCTGAAAAAGTGAAAAGTATTAGTGGCTCAGTTGTGTCCATCTCCTTGTGATCCAGGGACTGTAGCCCTCCAGGCTTTTCTGTTCATGGGATTTCCCAGGCAAGAACACTGGAGTGGATTGCCATTCCCTTCTCCAGGTGATCTTCCCCACCCAGGGATTGAACCTGTGTCTCCTGTACTGCAGGCAGACTCTTTAACATCTGAGCCACCAGGTAAGATTAAAAATATCCTAAGATAATTTGAAGCCCTGGAAGTTCCAATAAGGCAGAAAGTGGATGATTTTGTTTTCAAAGATTAGAATTCATGAGATAGACTATACTCCACATAAAACTGGAAGTGTATATGGACTTCCCTGGTGGCTCAGATGATAAAAGAATCTGCCTGCAATGAGAGAGACCTGGGTTCAATCCCTGGGTAGGGAAGATCCCCTGGAGAAAGGAATGGCTACCCATGCCTGTGTTATTGCCTGGAGAATTCCATGGACAGAAGGACCTGATAGGCTACAACCCACGGGGTTGCAAAGAGTCAGATACCACTGAGAGACTAAAACTTTCACTTTTTCACTTCAGATCCTAATCTGGGAGGAAAGATACCCCTTTTTTTCTAAAGTCATTTCTTGAGTATTGTGTTTCTTTTATTATGATATTCCCTGCTTCCCAGCACACCACCAACATGAGCCTGGTCAAATATACACAAACATCACTTAGTGTCATTTTGCATATTTGTATTTAAAAAACACAATTAAGGATAAGGAAGGAAATGACAAGCCAAAGGCCCTCAGAAGTACCCAATACTGGCCTATTAGAAAGCTTAAATTTTATTCTAATCTTCCTCAATAAAGATACATTACTACCTCATATGTATAAAGCAATGGGGGGAAGCACATATTATTCAGAAATAGATGCTAATTATTTTATATAATATGAATTTCTTATTTAAGAAACTAGAAATAATGTTATTTAAAATGGAGAGGAGATAAGACATATAAATAATTCAAGGTGGAAAATTAAAAATGCCCCAAGAAAGGTAAAGATAAAACAAGAGTTCACAGGGGAAATAGAAGAGCTATTTTCAGTTTAGGGGGTTAATAATTTATAAAAGAGAAGAGGATTTGAAGTGAACTTTGATGATAGAGCTAGTTTTGGACAAGCATCCATTTAAGAGAGGTGGAAAGATGTAATAGGTTATGGATGACTGCTAATCCTCTGTCCCTCTTTGCACTGAGAGGTGAAGTTTATTTCCCCTCCTTTTGGAATCCTAGCTGGTTCTGTGACTGCTTTCCCTAGTGCAACATGGTCAAAGTGACACTGGCAGTTCTGAGCCTAACCTTCAAGAGGACTGGGCAGCTTCTGCTTCTTCCCTCTTGCAACCTTCACTTTTGAGATCCAAGGACCTGCATTGAGTCCAGCCAGCTAGATGAAATGTGTAGAGATCATGGAGAGGTCAGCTTTTAAGGGTATGTATTTTCTTGATGACTAATAAAGCTGGACATACCTTTTCATTTGGATATCTTCTTCTGTGAAGACTTTGTTCAAGTTTTTGCCCATTTTTTCCCCTATTGGTTTACCTCTATCTTACTGATTTGTAGTTCTTTATCTATTTATCTATATTGTGAATATATCTTTTTTTTGTCACATACATTTTATGGCAAATATTCTCTCCAATCTATTAAAAAGTTTTATCTTTTAAATTGTGTTTTTTGTTGAAAAAAAGTTAATATTAACGTAGTACAGTTTATCAACATTTTCATTTATGATTAGGATTTTCTGTGACCCTGTTTAAGGCTATGATATTTTTCTGTTTTCTTCTATAAACATATATGTTTTATCTATATGTTCAGAGGTACAATTCATTAGGAACTGATCTTTGTTTGTATTGTGAGCTAAGGGTCCAGATAAATTATTTTTTCTTAAGGAATATACACCACCTAGCATCACTTATTGAAAAGGCCGTTTCCCCCTCTGCACTCTATTGTCACCTTTGTCATAAACTAAATGACCATGTGAGTATGGTTCTCTTCTTGTACTTTTTAATTCTCTTCTGCTGGTCTATTTGTCCATCATTAAGTCAAACATGGTGGTGGTTTAGCTGCTAAGTCATGCCCAACTTTTGCGATCCCATGGACTGTAAACTGCCAGATTCCTCTGTCCATGGAATTCTCTAGGCGAGAATACTGGAGTGGGTTGTCATTTACTTCTCCAGAGGCTTTTGCTGACCTGGGTCTCCTGCATTGCAGGCAGATTCTTTACTGATTGAGCTATGAGGGAAGCCCTTAAGTCAAACATAAGTTGCTTTCATTACTACAGATTTGTCAATCTTGAAAACAGTAGTACAAACCCTTCATTTTTTTTCTTCAAGATTGTTTTAGTTTTTTTTTTCTTTTTGAGATTCTTTATACATTTTAGAACCAAATTAGCAATTATATGTACAAAACCTGCTGGAATTTTTATTGAGGTTACCTTGAATATGTAGATAAATTTGGACAGAACTGACATCTTTATTATACTGAGTCCTCTAGTCCATGGCCACTGTATATTCCTCCATCTGTTTATATATTCTTTTAATTTCATTCAATAATGTTTTTCCACTGTCTATGTACATATTCTTTATAGACTTCCAGTTTGATATCTCATGGTGCTTTCTGTTTGTTTGTTTAATTATTTTACTTATTTGGCTGTGACAGGTCTTAATGGTAGCACACAATCTTCTATTTTCATTGTGGCATGTGGAATCTTTGGTTGCGGTATGTGGGATCTAGTTCCCTGACCAGGGATAGAACCCAGGTCCTCCCTGCATGGGGGGCACAGAGTCTTAGCCACAGGACCACCAAAGAATTCCTGATATCTCATGTTTTTTTATGTTATGGTAAATGTAATTTTATTAAGTTTTATTTTCTAATTATTTCTTGATAATATACGAAAAAGACTTTTTTGTATATTGGTCACATGTTCATTGATTTACAAAATTATTTTATAATTTGCAATAATTCTTCTGTAGGTCCTATATATACAATTGGATCATCAAATGTGAGAAATAACAGTTTTAAATCTTACTTTCCTATTTCTATAGTCTCAACTTTTTCCTACCTTATTGCACTGGCTAAGATTTCCAGCATATCCTGAAAAGTAATGAGAGGAGAGATCCTTATTCTCATTCTTAAGAGGAAAGGTTTCAATATCTGCCCATTAATTATGATAGTTATGACCATTATTTCTTCTATTCCAGATCTGCCACAGACTTTTATGACGACTGGGTGTCAGATTTATGAAATGATATTTCTTCTTCTAATGAGAAGATCATATGATTGCCCTCCTCTATTTTAATGTGGCAAATTTCACTGACTGATTCTCAAATGTTAAACAAACCTTGCATTCTTGAAAGGAACAAGTTGCTTATTGTGTACTGTTTTTTCATATACCATTGGATTTGATTTATTAACAATTCATTTGGAATTTTTTGCATCATAAGGGAGAAATGTCAAGAATTTTCCTTTCTTATAACATCCTTGCTAGGTTTAAGTATGTTGATCTTTTTCTGAACTCAGGAAGTTCATATATCATTAGTTTTACTACTTTCTTATAAGCATGAAAATATGCTGGAAACCTTGTGGAAAATATTTTGTTAATTTTAAAAAATATTTAATTATTTCAATTTCTTTGATATAGAGCTATTAGAACTTTCCAAATTTTGTCATTTTAACGAGCATGAAAATTTATGTATAATGTTGCTTATATTATCTTTTTATCTTTTAAATGCCTGTATAATCTTTAGCAATGAGAGTCCCTTGGAGTGGAAGGAGATCAAACCAGTCAATCCTAAAGGAGATCAACCCTGAATATTCACTGGAAGGACTGATGCTGAAGCTCCAATACTTTGGCCACCTTATGTGAGGAGCCAACTCATGGGAAAAGACCGTGATGCTGGGAAAGACTAAAGGCGGAAGGAGAAGGGAACAACAGATGAGATGGTTGGATGGCATCACTGAGTTTGAGCCAACTGTGGGAGATAGTGAAGGACAAGGAAGCCTGGCATGTTGCAGACAGAGGTCACAAGAGTAAGACATGACTGAGTGACTGAACAATAACAATTTACTACTGACCTAGTATTGTATGCCATCTCTCTTTTCCTTAAACATTCTTTCTAGGAGACTATCAATTTTATTAGTCTTTCTAAAGAATTACCTCATATATTTCTTAATTTTCTCTGCTGGTTGTAGATTTTCTATTTCATTAATTTCTGCTCTTAGATTTTTATTTTCTTGCTTATCTTTCCTTTGAATGTAATTTGGTATTTAAGATTTTTATTTCTCTAATTTGGTCTCTGGCCCAGCAGTCTGGACGTCTTCTTCAAGCATCCATTAAACTGTGACAGCTAACTTGCAGAAAGTCCTTTCACAGATCTTGACAATACTATTCCCTTATTATGCTTTCAATGTTTGTAGAAATTTCAGTGATGTAACCTCATTTACTGCTGATATTAGTACTTTTGTCTTCTTTCTCTTTTCAGTGCTTAGTTGTGATAGATATTTATCAACTTTTATTGACCTTCTAAATAATAGCTCAACCTTTTTTGTTTGGTTTTATTGGTTTCTGTTCCTGATTACTGTTTTTTTTTCTGTTTATTTTATGCTCAATTTTATACTTTTTGCTAGTTTCTTAAAGTGGAATCTGAGGTCAGAGATGTGGGATGTTTTGATTAATGTTGTAAATCTCTCTTACAGAGTAAGAGATTTCTTACTGCTTTAACTTTATCCTACAAATTTTCATTTTTTGTGTGTGTTTTTATTTTCATTCTAGTCAAAATACTTTTAAAATTCCTTTTTGATTTTTCTTTGATCCATGGGTTATATTGAGAACTGTGTTATTCAGTTTATACCTATTTGGGGATTTCTCTTACTGATTTCTAATTAATTCAATTATAATCAGAAGACATTTTGTATAATTTGAATTATCTGAAATTAATTAGATTTTTTTATAGTCCAGAAATGGACTACTTTGTAAATATCCTTTGTGTACTTAAAAGAAAAGCTTTCTGTTGTTCAATTATGTCAAGCTATTTGATAATATTGTTCAAGTCTTCTATATTTTACTAACTTAAGTTTTCTTGTTCTATCAATTATTAAGGGAGAGGTGTTGAAATCTTCCACTGTAATTGTGGATTTATCTATTTATTCTTATAGATCTGTTGGTTTTTCTTTTATATATTTAGAATTTCTGTTACTAGAAATATACATATTTAGGATATTTTTTCTTCTTTGACTCCTGTATCATTTTGAAATGACCTTCTTTCTCACTGGTCAGTTCATTGCTCTGATCTCTATTGTATCTGATACTTAAAACGTCATTCCTCCTTGCTTTTTCATTTTTATTAGCATGGTATATATATTTTCCATCTTTTTGCTTTTAACCTATATCTATCTTTATATTCAAGGTGTGTTTCTTGTAGGCATCATATAGTTGGCAACTTTAAGATCTTTGGTTTTATTTGGGTTCTTACATTCAGTATGAGAATTCACATGATTAGGTTTACATTTCCATTTAATGTGATAACTGATATAGTTGAGTTAGGGCTACCATCTTGCCATTTGTTTTCATTTGTCCCATAAATCCTTTGTTCGTTTTTTTCTGTCTTCTTTTGGATTCATTATTTTGATTTCATTTCCTTAGCTAAGGAATTTTTGGAGTGTTTTTGGCAGCTGATTTAATTTTAACAGTACACATCCTTAATCCAGTCTACCCTGAGTGATACTGTACCATTATATGTATAGAAGCTTTTAGCAGTATACTTCCAAATCTCCCTTTTTAGTCTCTGTGCTATTATTATCATATGTATGCGTGTGTCAAATTGTGTCCAACTCTGTGCAACCCTATGGACTATAGCCCACAAGGTTCCACCTTTCTAAATTCTATATATATGCGTTAGTATATTGTATTGGTGTTTTTCTTTCTGGCTTACTAAACTCTGTATAATAGGCTCTAGTTTCATTCACCTCATTAGAACTGGTTCAAATGCATTCTTTTTAATGGCTGAGTAATACTCCATTTGATTGAGGTCATATCTGAATGGTCTAGTGGTTTTCCCTACTTTCTTCAACTTAAGTCTGAATTTCGCAATAAGGAGTTCATGATCTGAGCCACAGTCAGCTCCTGGTCTTGTTTTCGCTAACTGTATACAGCTTCTCCATCTTTGGTTGCAAAGAATATAATCAATCTGATTTCGGTGTTGACCATCTGGTGATGTCCATGTGTAGAATCTTCTCTTGTGTTGTTGGAAGAGGGTGTTTGCTATGACCAGTGTGTTCTCTTGACAAAACTCTATTAGCCTTTGCCCTGCTTCATTCCGTGCTCCAAGGCCAAATTTGCCTGTTACTCCAGGTGTTTCTTGACTGCCTACTTTTGCATTCCAGTCCCCTAGAATGAAAAGGACATCTTTTTTGGGTGTTCGTTCTAAAAGGTCTTGTAGGTCTTCATAGAACCGTTCAACTTTGGCTTCTTCAGCGTTACTGGTAGGGGCATAGGCCTGGATTACTGTAATATTGAATGGTTTGCCTTGGAAACGAACAGAAATCATTCTGTCATTTTTAAGATTGCATCCAAGTACTGCATTTCGGACTCTTTTGTTGACCATGATGGCTACTCCATTTCTTCTAAGGGATTCCTGCCCACAGTAGTAGATATAATGGTCATCCGAGTTAAATTCACCCATTCCAGTCCATTTTAGTTCACTGATTCCTAGAATGTCTCTGTTCACTCTTGCCATCTCCTGTTTGACCACTTCCAATTTGCCTTGATTCATGGACCTAACATTCCAGGTTCCTATGCAATACTGCTCTTTACAGCACCGGACCTTGCTTCTATCACTGGTCACATCCACAACTGGGTATTGGTTTTGCTTTTGCTCCATCCCTTTATTCCTTCTATAGTTATTTCTCCACTGAGCTCCAGTAGCATACTGGGCACCTACCGACCTGGGGAATTCCTCATTCAGTATCCTATCATTTTGCCCTTTGTTACTGTTCATGGGGTTCTCAAGGCAAGTATACTGAAGTGGTTTGCCATTCCCTTCTCCAGTGGACCACAGAGTACATCATGAGGAACGCTGGGCTGGAAGAAGCACAAGCTGGAATCATGGAATCAAGATTGCTGGGAGAAATATCAATAACCTCAGATATGCAGATGACACCACCCTTATGGCAGAAAGTGAAGACGAACTCAAAAGCCTCTTGATGAAAGTGAAAGAGGAGAGTGAAAAGGTTGGCTTGAAGCTCAACATTCAGAAAACAAAGATCATGGCATCTGGTCCCATCACTTCATGGGAAATAGATGGGAAAACAGTGGAAACAGTGTCAGACTTTATTTTTTTGGGCTCCAAAATCACTGCAGATGCTGATTGCAGCCATGAAATTAAAAGACGCTTGCTCCTTGGAAGGAAAGTTATGACCAACCTGGATAGTATATTAAAAAGCAGAGATATTACTTTGCCAACCAAGGTCCGTCTAGTCAAGGCAATGGTTTTTCCCGTGGTCATGTATGGATGTGAGAGTTGGACTGTGAAGAAGGCTGATCGCCGAAGAATCGATGCTTTTGAACTGTGGTGTTGGAGAAGACTCTTGAGAGTCCCTTATACTGCAAGGAGATCCAACCAGTCCATTCCAAGGGAGATTAATCCTGGATGTTCATTGGAGGGACTGATGCTAAAGCTGAAACTCCAATACTTTGGCCACCTCATGCGACGAGTTGACTCACTGGAAAAGACTCTGATGCTCGGAAAGGTTGGGGGCGGGAGGAGAAGGGGATGACGGAAAATGAGATGGCTGGATGGCATCACCGACTCTGTGGACATGAGTTTGAGTGTACTCCGGGAGTTGGTGATGGACAGGGAGGCCTGGTGTGCTGTGATTCATGGGGTCGCGGAGTGTCAGACACGACTGAGCGACTGAACTGAACTGAACTAAAACTCCATTGTGTATATGTACCAAAGCTTTCTTATCCATTTGTCTGCAGATGGACATCTAGGTTGCTTCCATGTCCTGGCTATTATAAACAGTGCTGCAATGAACATTGGAGTACATGTGTCTCTTTCAGTTCTGGTTTCCTCGGTGTGTATGCCCAGGAGTGTGATTGCTGGATCATATGGCAGTTCTATTTCCAGTTTTTTAAGGAATCTCCACACTGTTCTCTATAGTGGCTATACGAGTTTGCATTCCCACCAACAGTGTAAGAGGGTTCCCTTCTCCCCACACCCTCTCCAGCATTTATTGCATGTAGACTTTTGGATAGCAGCCATTCTGACTGGTGTGAAATGGTATCTCATTGTGGTTTTGACTTGCATCTCTCTGATTTTGATTGCATTTCTCAACATCTCTGAGGGATGTTGAGCCTTTTTTCATGTGTTTCTTAGCCATCTTTATGTCTTCTTTGGAGAAATGTCTGTTTAGTTCTTTGGCCCATTTTTTGGTTGGGTCATTTATTTTTCTGGAATTGAGCTGCAGGAGCTGCTTGTATATTTTGGAGATTAATCCTTTATCAGTTGCTTCATTTGCTATTATTTTCTCCCATTCTGAAGGCTGTCTTTTCACCTTGCTTATAGTTTCCTTTGCTGTGCAGAAGCTTTTGATTTTAATTAGGTCCCATTTGTCTATTTTTGCTTTTATTTCCAATATTCTGGGAGGTGGGTCATGGAGGATCCTGCTGTGATTTATGTCAGAGAGTGTTTTGCCTATGTTCTCCTCTAGGAGTTTTATAGTTTCTGGTCTTACATTTAGCTCTCTAATCCATTTTGAGTTTATTTTGGTGTATGGTGTTAGGAAGTGTTCTAGTTTCATTCTTTTACAAGTGGCTGACCAGTTTTCCCAGCAGCACTTGTTAAAGAGACTGTCTTTTCTCCATTTTAAATTCTTGCCTCCTTTGTCAAAGATAAGGTGTCCACAGGTGCATGGATTTATCTCTAGGCTTTCTATTTTGTTCCAATGATCTACAGTTCTGTCTTTATGCCAGTCCCATACTGTCTTGATGACTGTGGCTTTGTAGTAGAGCCTGAAGTCCGGCAGGTTAATTCCCCTAGTTCCATTTTTCTTTTCTTTGGCTATTCAAGGTGTTTTGTATTTCCATACAAATTGTGAGATTATTTATTCTAGTTCTGTGAAAAATATCGTTGGTAGCTACAGGGATTGCATTGAATGTATAAATTACTTTGGGTACTATACTCATTTTTACAATATTTATTCTTCCAATCCACGAACACGGTATATTTCTCCATCTATTAGTGTCCTCTCTGATTACTTTCACTAGTGTTTTATAGTTTTCTATATACAAGTCTTTTGTTTCCTTAGGTAGATATATTCCTAAGTATTTAATTCTTTTCATTGCAACAGTGAATGGAATAGTTTCCTTAATTTCTCTATTTTCTCATTATTAGTGTATAGGAATGCAAGGGATTTCTGTGTTGATTTTATATCCTGCAACTTTACTGTATTCATTGATTAGCTCTAGTAGTTTTCTGGTAGAGTCTCTAGGGTTTTCTGTGTAGAGGATCATGTCATCAGCGAACAGTGAAAGTTTTACTTATTCTTTTCCAATTTGTATTCCTTTTATGTCTTTTTCTGCTCTGACTGCTGTAGCCAAAGCTTCCAGAACTATGTTGAATAGTAGTGGTGAGAGTGGGCACCCTTGTCTTGTTCCTGACTTTAGGGGAAATACTTTCAGTTTTTCACCGTTGAGGATAATGTTTGCTGTGGGTTTGTCATATATAGCTTTTATTATGTTGAGATATGTCCCCTCTATTCCCACTTTCTGGAGGGTTTTTATCATAAATGGATGTTGAATTTTGTCAAAGGCTTTCTCTGCATCTATTGAGATAATCATATGATTTTTATTTTTCAGTTTGTTAATGTGGTGTATTACATTGACTGATTTGCGGATATTGAAGAATCCTTCCATTCCTGGGATAAAGCCCACTTGGTCATGATGTATGATCTTAATGTGTTGTTGGATTCTGATTGCTAGAATTTTGTTAAGGATTTTTGCATCTATGTTCATCAGTGATATTGGCCTGTAGTTTTCTTTTTTTGTGGGGTCTTTACCAGGTTTTGGGATTAGGGTGATGGTGGCCTCATAGAATGAGTTTGGAAGTTTCCCTTCCTCAGCAATTTTCTGGAAGAGTTTGAGTAGAATAGGTGTTAGCTCTTCTCTAAATTTTTGGTAGAATTCAGCTATGAAGCCGTCTGGACCTGGGCTTTTGTTTGCTGGAAGATTTCTGATTACAACCTCTAGTTCCATGCTTGTGATGGGTCTGTTCAGATTTTCTATTTCTTCCTGGTTCAGTTTTGGAAAGTTGTACTTTTCGAGGAATTTGTCCATTTCTTCCAGGTTATTCATTTTATTGCCATATAATTCCTGATAGTATTCTCTAATAATCCTTTGTATTTCTGTGTTGTCGGTTGTGATCTCTCTAATTTCATTGCTAATTTTATTGATTTGGTTCTTCTCCCTTTGTTTCTTGATGAGTCTGGCTAGTGGTTTGTCAATTTTATTTACCTTCTCAACGAACCAGCTTTTGGCTTTGCTGATTTTTGCTATGGTCTCTTTTATTTCCTTTGCATTTATCTCTGCCCTAATTTTTACGATTTCTTTCCTTCTGCTAACCCTGGGGTTCTTCATTTCTTCCTTTTCTAGTTTCTTTAGATGTAGAGTTAGGTTATTTAGTTGACTTTTTTCTTGTTTCTTGAGGTGTGCCTGTATTGCTATGAACTTCCCCCTTAGCACTGCTTTTACAGTGTCCCAGAGGTTTTGGGTTGTTGTGTTTTCATTTTCATTCATTTCTATGCATATTTTGATTTCTCTTTTGATTTCGTCTATGATTTGTTCATTATTCAGCAGTGTGTTTTTCACCTTCCATATGTTGGCATTTTTAATGGTTTTTCTCCCGTAATTGAGATCTAATCTTACTGCATTGTGGTCAGAAAAGATGCTTGGAATGATTTCAATTTTTTTGAATTTACCAAGGCTAGATTTATGGCCCAGGATGTGATCTGTCCTGGAAAAGGTTCCATGTGCGCTTGAGAAAAAGGTGAAATTCATTGCTTTGGGGTGAAATGTCCTACAGATATCTATTAGGTCTAACTGGTCTATTTTATCATTTATAGTTTGTGTCTCCTTGTTAATTTTCTGTTTAGTTGATCTATCCATAGATGTAAGTGGGGTATTAAAATCTCCCACTATTATTGCATTGTTGTTAATTTCCCCTTTCATACTTGTTAGTAATTGTCTTACATATTGCGGTGCTCCTATGTTGGGTGCATAAATATTTATAATTGTTATATCTTCTTCTTGGATTGATCCTTTGATCATTATGTAGTTTCCTTCTTTGTCTCTTTTCACAGCCTTTGTTTTAAAGTCTATTTTATCTGATATGAGTATTGCTACTCCTGCTTTCTTTTGGTCTCTATTTGCATGGGATATCTTTCTCCAGCCCTTCACTTTCTGTATGTGTCCCTCATTTTGAGGTGGGTCTCTTGTAGGCAACATATATGGGGGTCTTGTTTTTGTATCCATTCAGCCAGCCTTTGTCTTTTGGTTGGGGCATTCAACCCATTTATGTTTAAGGTAATTATTGATAAGTATGATCCCTTAGCCAATTTCTTTATTGCTTTGGGTTCGAGTTTATACACCCTTTCTGTGTTTCCTGTCTAGAGAAGATCCTTTAGCATTTGTTGGAGAGTTGGTTTGGTGATGCTGAATTCTCTCAGCTTTTGCTTGTCTGTAAAGCTTTTGATTTCTCCTTCATATTTGAATGAGATCCTTGCTGGGTACAGTAATCTGGGCTGTAGGTTATTTTCTTTCATCACTTTAAGTATGTCTTGCCATTCCCTCCTGACCTGAAGAGTTACTGTTGAAAGATCAGCTGTTATCCTTATGGGAATCCCCTTGTGTGTTATTTGCTGCTTTTCCCTTGCTGCTTTTAATATTTGTTCTTTGTGTTTGATCTTTGTTAATTTGATTAATATGTGTCTTGGAGTATTTCGCCTTGGGTTTATCCTGTTGGGGACTCTCTGGGTTTCTTGGACTTGCGTGATTATTTCTTTCCCCAGTTTTCAACTATTATTTCCTCAAGTATTCTCTCATGGTCTTTCTTTTTGTCTTCTTCTTCTGGGACTCCTATGATTCGAATGTTGGAGCGTTTAACATTGTCCCAGAGGTGTCTAATATTGTCTTCATTTCTTTTAATTCGTTTTTCTTTTTTCCTCTCTGTTTCATTTATTTCTACAATTCTATCTTCTAGCTCGCTTATCCTGTCTTCTGCCTCTGTTATTCTACTGTTTGTTCCCTCCAGAGTGTTTCTGATCTCATCTATTGCATTATTCATTGTATATTGACTCTTTTTATTTGCTCTAGGTCTTTATTAAACCTTTATTTCATCTTCTCAATCCTTTTCTCCAGGTTATTTAGCTGTAACTCCATTTTGCTTTCAAGATTTTGAAACATTTTCACCATCAAAATTCAAAATTCTTTATCAGGTAGATTCCCTATATCTTCCTCTTTTGTTTGTGTTGGTGGGCATTTATCTTGTTCCTTTACTTGCTGGGTATTTCTCTGCCTCTTCATCTTGCTTATATTGCTTTGCTTGGGATGGTCTTTCCCTCTTCTGGCCGTTTGTGGAGTTCTTTTTATTATGTAGTTTCCTCACTGTGTGTGGGGTTGGATGGATGACTTGTCAAGGTTCCCTGGTTAGGGAAGCTTGTGTCGATGTTGTGGTGGGTGGAGCTGGATTTCTTCTCTCTGGAGTGCAGTGAAGTGTCCAGTAATGAGTTATGAGATGTCAGTGGGTTTGGAGTGACTTTGGGCAGCCTGTATATTGAAGCTCAGGGCTATTTTCCTGTGTTGCTGGAGAATTTGCGTGGTATGTCTTGCTCTGGAACTTGTTGACCATTGGGTGGTGCTTGGTTTTAGTGTAGGTATGGAGGCGCTTGATGAGCTCCTATCGATTAATGTTCCCTGGAGTCAGGAGTTCTCTGGTGTTCTCTGGATTCGGGCTTAAGCCTCTTGCCTCTGGTTTTTGGTCCTATTCTTGGAGTAGTCTCTAGACTTCTCTGTCATTTCCAAGGTGGTTCCCTCTGTTTTAGCTTCTGTTTGCTGGTCTCTTCAGTGTCTAATTTCTGCTCTGATACTAGGGGGTGGGTATACACCTACCTTCTTCCTTCAATTTCCATCTCCTAATCCTGGCACCAGTGGCATGCCCATACTCTAATTTTTGTTTTCCCTCTTTAGTCAAATCTATGGTTGTTCCAGTAGTCATGTACAAATGTGAGAGTTGGACCATAAAGAAAGCCAAGCACCAAAGAATTGATGCTTTCAAATTGTGGTGCTGGAGCAAAGTCTTGAGAGTCCCTTGGACTGTAAGGAGATCAAACCAGTCAATCCTAAAGAAAATCAATCCTGAATATTCATTGGAAGGACTGATGCTGAGGCTGTGCCACCTGATGCAAACAGCCAACTCAATGGAAAAGACCCTGACTCTGGAAAAGATTGAGGGCAAGAGGAAAAGCAGGTGACAGAGGATGAGATGGTTGGATGGCATCACTAACTCAATGGACATGAGTTTGAGCAAACTCCGGGAGATAGTGAAGGACAGGGAAACCTGGAGTGCTTCAGTCCATGGGTTTGCAAAGAGTTGTACACAACTTAGTGATTGAATAACAACAAAAGTCTTATGAATTTGCCAAAAATTCTATTGGCTTGTCTGCTTCTTAGCGACTGTTCTTTGCCTGCTTCTCAACTTCTTGCCTTGTACTTCCTAAAACAAATACCCCAGAAGAAAGGTAGCACATATACTTGGGCTTACTTCAAAAATACTGGGCTCACATCTCTCTAGGATCACGGCCTCTTAAGTCTTGACTCCCTTGGAAGATCTCCAAAGCCTTCAAATGAGTTTTTAAAATTTATCCGCTTTTTAATTTGTTCTTGATTAGAGCATTGTCTGTTACAAGATACTCTATCAGAGCTAGAAACATATGTGATAGGATGATTATTTTTTTGATGAAGCATTTTCTACACTAGAAAGATACATAATTATTTGTCAAATTTATGCTTTATTGTTTAATGTCCCCAAAGTACATATTTCCTCTGTTTTGAAAAGTGAGAATATTTTTGAGTTTACTTTATATCCAAGGGATTTCAAAAGCATCACAACTGCTTTTAGGATCCAAATTGTGTTCAGTAGGGTTTCTCTAGTTAACTGTAAGATCTCCTTAAAGAAACTATTTTAATAAAGTCTCTATCATTATCTCTTTCTCTATGTCTATGTCTCTGCACACACACACACAAAATCAGCATCTCAAGCCTCCAGTCACAGTGCTATATTAGGAACTGGAAATCTGTGGCACAGAACAAAAGGTTTCTATTATCTATATACACAAAAAACTCACTGGAAACTTCATTTAAAATAGTAATTAAGTTTCTTCTTGTTTCTGGTGAATAAAAGCATTACATTCTTAAATCATTGTGTCTTCATTTTGAGGTAACAAAAATTGAAATGTACAAATTATGTAAAATGCTTATTTTATGAAGTTACTCTTGCTTTAAGTCCCTCACCCTTTAATTCATTTTATAATTTTGAAATGGCAAGTGGAGCTTATGTTACCACAAACATTTCCTTTAATCTGAAAAATGTGTTTTTTGAAAAGCCTCTCAACGCAAATAAAGCTCTAAGTAAAGCTTCTTTTTCTAAATTGGTTTAAATTAGCTATATTTTTTTGGAGCCTTGGTAAAAAATGAGAGATACAGCACTGAGTTTCATCAGTTTCTTTTTCTGAAAAGAAGAAAGGAAGTCAGGCTGACAGTGATTTAAATGACTTTAAAACAAATCTTTCCTCTTTCTGTCTTTTGTTTTTAGTGGTTTATTGGCTGTTGGTGTCCCTTCTAGTATGTAAAATGAATTTGTGCAAAGGCATTGATTTAATGTATTTGTGATTTGTGTAAAGGCACTATGCATTTACTGTGAAAATTTAAGTGAGCTTTTATGGTTATAGCATAAAGCTAATAAAGCAATCCAAGTATTTTAGCCATGTTTTAATTAAAGGTGACTTTCTTAAACTGACTTAATTCCAAATGTCTGGGCTTATTTTAACTTAATGGCTCTATGTCTAAGCAATAATCTAATTTTAAACTTTTTGTTTACTCTAAGTAAAGTCAAACAATATGTGTATTTGTTAAGAATAATCTTTGGGCAACACTTGAGATGATGTATTCCATTAGAAATGATTTGGGAAATCTCTTTTGAATAACCTATCTAAACTGTCTCTCCTTATGATCTGTAGAAAAAAAGGATAAAATTAAATATTTCTTCTATTCAAAATTAACTGCTGAATGTTAAATATTTTCCACATCTATCTACTTTGGATTTATTAAAGTTAGTTTCAAAAGTGGGGCCTCCCTCTTCCAACTTCTTAGAGCACTTTAACCATAAAAGGCTTAAAAATATTTTGCAATCCCATGGGCAGTAATCTGATATTCAGGAATTCTTTTTTAAAGGAATAAATGGAGTATAAATAAGCTTTCAAAATTAGAACTTTATGTGTACTCCACCATAGAAAACATTGTTTCAGTGCTTATAATGTGCCAGGTACTTGAGATATAAAGAGGGAAACAGAATGCAAAATAAAATTTATGTAGTACTCCCTACTCCTTATTTTCCCAATATTTAAGCGTTTTCTCCTTTGCTTCTTACAGCACTACTACAAGAATAAGAGGTGTTATCTCAGTTTTAAAGATGAGGGACCCACATCTCAGTAGAGCTATGTAATTTGTCCATGGTTCTAAAGGCAGCAGATGGAGACTAAATTTTAACACAGGTAGAGAAATGGAAAGGAAGGTAAATAATAAACTGACCACTTCTGTTTCATTATCAAAAGAACACACTCATTCATTCACTTACTTACAAAGCTGGTGTCTCATGTGTTTTTGTCTATATGAGCACTGGGGATACAAAATGAGATCAGTACTCAAGTCATACTTTCAAGTCCTGAATATGGAGTGAACATAATACCCCCATCAATATATTCAGCCTGCTCAGCCTCTACTATCTCATCTTTTGTTTCATCCTCTTTTGTCTGATACCTTTAAAGTCAACTCAACCATTTTCTTCAGTTTGCATCCCTATTCCCCCAACCCCTGCCCAATCAGTTATCTGGACGATAAGTCATCACACACATATGTGGACAGCTCAGTTCAGAATCCCATTGTGAGGGTCTGTTTCCTGAGGCCACTCCTATTATCGATTACTATGTAGTCCAGGTTCTGTGACAAAAGGCACTCTGAAGCTTGGTAATTGAGGAGGGCTTAAAAAGGTGGTTATTTACCAAAAAGCAGGCTGATCTAGGGGAAAGCAACAAGGACGGTTTGGCACCCTGTTCTCATCCCAGCATCAAGTTGGGAGGAGAGGGAGCAGTTTTCAGAATACAGAGAGGAGAGTTATATAGATAAGACTGGAACTCTAGCCTTCTGTAAAGGCCACATTCAACATGCAGTGACCTCACAGGGAGTGACCACACAGTGGCCTGTCTAGAAGTCAGACGGTAAGAAGCTATTGATGATTTCCAAAAACACTGGTTTTCTGAGACACAGAGAAGGGTAGAAAAGGGTAGAAAGTGGATCTGGAGAAGCCAACAGAAAACATCAAACAATATTTAATGTAGGATTGTTTATGGTATTTAAAATATATTTAGGAAATAGCTATGTTCAATTATAATTGTTTTTATCTAGATACCTGATTATGCTGAATAGGTGACTGCACTCATTTTATGAAAATGGTATAATTAAATATTCAGAACTTCAGTCAGAGTTTATCTTAAGTAACATCTCAAGTTTTGAAAAATTTACATTTATATCAGAATTATGCTCATTTATATTTAATGATCACATTACTTCAAAACATTCAATATTTAACAAAAATAATGAAGTACTTTCACTTCTCTCATTTTTGACTGTAACTTAATATACAGTACTGTACTTAATGTCCATTTTCATAAACTACATAAGCCAAAGGCACATATTTGGTTAACGATATTTATGAAATTAAAAAAGAACATTATGGTGCTTCTGGGTAGAAAGCGTAAAGAATTTAAAAGGACGGTAAAAGTGATAACTAATTTAAAATAACTTTGTTATAATATTATTTCTATTATCTTTTTTTTAGTGTTTGGAAGGTACTATAATTAAACTGTGTCCTACTTTGTTTCTGTTTAATTGCTTGAACTTCTATAGGTAACCAATATTATGACATCCAGGGACAGGGGAGCCTGGTGGGCTTCCGTCTATGGGGTCACACAGAGTCGGACACGACTGAAGTGACTTAGCAGCAGCAGCAGCAGCTTAACTTAAAAGTGGCCTAAACTGTCTCATTCAAGGTGATCCTAGGAATTAAATCAAAGCCCCTGCAGAGGAAGTTTGGTACAATCTTTAAGCATGAAGACCTTAGTCCTCAGGATTCATGGTTAAAAGTTGCCTCCCTCCTTTGGTTGTTGTGAAAATTGTTGACTTAAAGTCTGTAGACAGTTCCTGGTGTATACTAAATGTTCAACTAGCTTAACTTCCCTTCTCCCTAAACGTCTGCCCAGTTAACATCTATTATTCCAGGTATCCACCCCAAAAAGATAACTAGCCTCAGAGAAGTCTTCTCTGACCCACTAATCCTCAGATTAGAAAGCACTCTCTAATCTCCTTGTTTACAATAATCTACAGTTTTCCTTTACAGTACTTGGCTTGTAATTATATGCCTGTGTGTGCATGCATGCTGTTATGTCTGACTCTTTGCGACCGAATGGACTATAGCCTGCCAGGCTTCTCTGTCCACGGGATTCTCCCAGCAAGAATACTGTAGTGGGTGGTCATTTCCTCTTCCAGGGGGTCTCACCCCAGGGATCGAACCTGTGTCTCCTGCATTGGCAGTTGGATTCTTTATTACTGAGCTATCTGGGAAGCCCTATATTCCAGTGAGTTTATTAATTCCCATTTCTCTCACTAGACTCTTTAGCATTATGAATAATGGTGTTTATTTTGCTAACCAATGTCACATACTGATACTAAAAGTAATATTTTCTAAACACATGAACAGTAAGTTCCCAGAGTACTTAGTGTGGTAAACACACTGCACTTGCTTAATAAATATCTTGATTATTAAAGGAGACAATAGAGAGCAACCTAAAGATTATAGGCAACATCTACAACTGGAAATGCATTTAGAAGACAGTGATCTGGAACCTATAATTTGTTCCTTAGGAGATGAGCTTAAACTGCAAGGCAGCTTTACCCATGTGGAGCTGAAATGCACATCTAGTCCTGTTCCTGAAGCCAAAGAGAGCATTGAGCCAACGTCTCGCAGTGAAGTTGTATAGTTATCAGTAATAAGCCTTGCTTATAAAAAAGGCTTAGCTTCACACACTTATAACATGTCTCTCTAGATTGCTAGTCTGAGTTATTAAAAAAGTAGTTTCTTAAATAAATTAAGTAAAGATTTTCATTGTTTAAGTAGAGCAAAATTATCTGTATTCATTTGCTAGCAGCTTGCATCATTTCTTTCCCATTTAAAATACTTGATCTTTTTAGCTGAAAGCCTGTAATTCTTTAAGTTACTGTGTGTTGAATTAGGGTAGAAAAACATTTTCTGAATAATGGAGACTTGTCTATCAGTTCTTCCTCTTCTTAAAATGTGTGTGTGTGTATCTCCCCACAAGCACTGGCACATTTATATGATTCTGTGTATACCGGGCATGCAAATCCTGAAGTAAAGTAAAGTTGCTTCCCCATCTAAATTCTGATTAGTCTAAAAGCCAAGTTCTGGGAGGTATGAAACTCCATATTCATCACTTAAACTTGCCACGTTTGCTATGGTCATTAGTACTTCAAGCAAAGAGAAAAAATAAGCAACTAAAAAAACACAAAAAACAAAAAAAAACTCACTCTACTTCATCTATCCTTATATTATTTCCCTGATCAAGCACAGAGCTAGTTTGCCGTAGAAAACTTCGGGTTTTTTCCCTCTTCACTCCTATAGTCAATGGTGCTGATGCAGCTGCATAATCTGCATAGAGAGTTGCTCGATTCTGTAGTCAGAATACCAGTAAGGTGGCCTCTCTCTAAGCATGTTTATTCTTTCTTGACTGACTCTTCACTTGCATGCTTTTCTGCACAATGCATACTCACTTGCATATTCTCAGCCATCTGTCAAACACTCACCAAGCCTTAAGGCTGGCCTCATAATCAAACTTGAACACTGAGCAAAGGTTGGTATGTGGCCCAGTATTATAGAACTGAGACCAGAATCATCTTTTTAAGAAAGTAATCAATAAAAATATATCATCCTACAGTATTGGTTGACTTACATTTGATTAAATAAATTTATTAACAGTTAAGCCTGCATTCACCAAGATACAGCTAGCTCTATATTTATAGTAAATGACTTCCTAGTTATAAACAACTGTAGTTTCCATCCACACCAACTGTAGCAGTCCAACATGGGTTTCAGTCTGTCATTCTATTAGTTATACTACCCAGAACAAGACAAGCTTATCATAAATTTGGGACTTTACTACCAGTGAGGATATCTAGAAGTATATTTAAGGGAAGAATAGGATAAAATAGTTTGAATTGGAATTGTCCTAGAAATTTCTATAAAAATCTAGGATAGATGGTCACATCCCTATAGATGTCTTGGCTCAATTTTACATTTTACACTTTAAATAACTTTACAAAATCTGTTTCAAAAATCATACAGTTAAATTTAAAATATATTCAATGAAGACATAATTTACTACTTCTCAATTCATTCAATAAAATTTATTAAGTGTCATTTGCTTGCAGGAGCTTCCATTACTGAGTATGTCATTCCTTATTGAGAGTGACTGCATACACCTAGACAAGATCCTTCCCAGAAGAGCCAGCCAACAGTCTTTTGTCTGCCATATGCTTTTTTCTTTTATAATCCTTTCAGACCTTCAGATTTGAAGACAGCTGTTATATCTGTCTTCAGGATTTTCTTCTTCAGAGACCTCTGGTCCTGAAAAATCCAGGTTATTTTCTTCTGAACACATTTTGATTTGAATAAATTCCTTTTCAAGTGTACATTACTGAACCCTGTATAGTCTATTTTAGACATGTCTGGACATCTTAGTGAAGAATGAAAAGATGACTTTTCTTTAAACCAGAAGCTAGATTATTAATGGATTTTGCTGAGTATGTAATCACAGAATTGAGATATGTTGATTTTTCTTAAGACTCCATTCATTCCCTCGCTTATTGCTATCTATTGGGCAGATAAGTATCTGAAACTATAGAGTACATCCCTAAAGCCGGTGTCCTTGTTTTCCAGGTCTTACTGTGATCATCCTGGACATTTTGGTGATTTATAGAACTCATGAATAATAAGATGCTCATCGAAGTAACAATTAAATCTTCACTGGCAATAGACCCTTTTGCTTTAGGGAAAAAGAACATTGCCTTATCACATAAACATGAAATGCATCTCTTCAAAATAAAAGACATTTTCATAATGTTTATGCAATCTTTTAAAGTTAAACAAGCAAGAAAAAAGAAATACTACTGGAGAAGGAAAATAAAGGGAAATTGAATAAACTTTTGCTAATTTAAGTCTTTACTCAGAAAACAGCTGTGTGTTGAAGTACATGCTGATTATAAAGAATAAATTCAGGACATATAGACAAATGTAAAGAGCAAGCAAAGATTTTCTGGTATACTATCAACATCACATAACTGCTGCTAACAATTTGAAATATGTCCTTCAGGACCTGTTCTTTATATAGCTACATAAATAAGGATATAAAATTATAAATCGCAATCACAACAGATACATTTGGTAGTCTGTTTTCTACTTCCTTAACATAATGTGAATAATTTTTCACCAGAAGTACAACACTACATGAGTACTTTTAATGATGACAAATATAGAGACACCACAGATTTTGAACATTTCTTTCTAATAGACGTTCAGGTATTTCATAGTTTGAGGGTTTCTTTCCCTATAATAAACAAACATATGCACTTGTCTGATTATCATTTTGGAATAAACTCAAAGAAGAATAACTTATCTCAAAAGGTGAACACATTTTAAAATTTGATAAATCTTGCCAAAGTTCTCTCTGGAAAGTTTACCAGTTTACACTCCTACCATCAGTGTACGTGAGCCAGTTCAAGATACTCTCAAGATAAGGTGCTATCATTTTAATTTTTGAGAATCTGATAATTTTAATTTGAATTTCTTTGAGTTCTACAAAGGGTGAAATCTGCATAAGTTTATTGGATATTTATATATCTTTTCTTCTAAATATGCTTTACTATTTTTTCCACTAGTATTGTCACCTTTTGCTCATTGATTTATAAGAAATCATTACATCCCACATTAATACTATTATGCCCATACTGTAAGTTTTATTTTTAGAGTGTTTGATTTTTGTCTATGGTGTTCCCCTCCCCAAACAGAATTTTAAAATTTTGATGTTGTCTAAAATATTAGTGGTCTCTGATATCTTAAGAGTCTCAACTTATAATGGGAATTCCCATTATAAATTAAACATTCCCAGGGTGGTCCATACAAAGAGGTTCTCCATGATTAAAAAAACTCATATAAGCATATTTTCTTCTAATACTGACTTTTAATTTCCTGGTACTGGGTTTAATGATTTATATCTTAATAAGTTGATTTAGATTTTTCAGTCTGTGCACAAAAATAATATTCTCCACATAAAATGTTTTGGAATTAGTCAATGAAGTAAAATTTTCCCTCCTTTACATTAATTGATTTAGTAAACAACTACTGAATGCTGTGCTGTGCTTAGTCGTTCAGCTGTGTCTGACTCTCTGCCACCCCATAGACGTCCATGCAGATTCTCCAGGCAAGAATACTGGAATGGGTTGACATGCCCTCCTCCAGGGAATCTTCCCAACCCAGGGATGGAACCCAGATCTCCAGCACTGCAGGTGGATTCTTTACCCTCTGAGCCACCAGGGAAGTATGTGAATGTATATAGGTTCTCTACTGAGTAAAATAAGAGGAAAAAATATCAGTTATCCTAATCCCCCAGAGTTACATAGTTTCAAGTGATACAACTCTATACTTAGAAAATATTTAACGCTAAGGAAATTGAAAGTAAAAATGCCAGAGAAAGTCAGTCTTCCCCCACTTCCTTTTTCTTTGGTGTTTAAAAGAAACATCCCTCAAACAGCTATGAGAGAATAATAGATTTGAATTGGCAGAAAAAAGGTTGAAGAGCATTTCAGGCAGCAGGAAAAACTTACTTCAAGGCAAAAGTAAGTAGGAACCCTGTAATTATGAAAAGACCAACCTAGTTGGTTACAGAGGAACTGAGATTAATGTTAGTGGGTCAACAGATGGAAAGACTTGAGTAACAGGTTCAGGAGTTTAGGTGCCATATGATTGGTGACAGAAACCATCTTTAAATTATGCTCCTGCCATTTATCAATTATTTTATACTGGAGACAGATCCCTCGAATTTCTCTTAAAAGACTGATATTTAGGGCAGGATGATTATTTTCCTGTGCTTTGCAGAAAAAGGACAAGAAGTTTGATAAATTGTATTCTCAAGCATCAACCATTTTCTTTAAATGATAGATTCTAGTCAGTCACACATGCCAGGTAGAGCAGATACAGTTATTTTAACACAACAATTTCTGATTGATTTTCTTTAGCAACACCCAGTGTGAGTAGGTCAAACTACAAATTATGTCCTGTATGATTTTCCCTTCCAGCAGTTTGCTAATAGGATCATCCAACAAGGAAAAAAAAAAAGCCTTTTTCAAGATTAAAAACATCATCTGGATAAGTTTAGATTATTTTGATAGGTACATCTCAAGGGTAAACTAAAGAGAAAAAAGATATCTTCATAGCTACGCTTCAGTTACCATACTCTTCCAAAATACGATCAGACACGCAATGCTGTTTCTGCTTTTTGTTTTTCCTTAAAAGGCTGAGCGTTTACATAAGTGTCATATTTTGTTTATTAAGGACACCATAACTTTATAGTTTAAAAAAAGAAAATAATATTCATATTTCTATCTGGTTATTTTTCCCCGCCAAAAGCAAACATTTTTAAAGTACAGTGTCATTAACACCCATAATCTGTGTGGGTTTTGAAATAAGGAAGAAAAAAGTGTTTTATTTTGTTTTTGATTTAGGAATAAATGCTCAGAACATAAAATTATATACAATTGACATCACTGACTTTAGAGAGGTCTGAATTTTCTATATTTGCTGACTGTAAGTGGTATTATTTTAGGTTTTGAAAGGCTGCCAAAATATGACTCTAGGCAAGGTAACCACTTAGGTATATTTATCATTCTCTTTAAATATCTTTCTAAGTATGTCATATTTATAATAATCAGATTCTGCCACAGTACCACTTGTGAAAACAGGGCCTCCACTTTCAGCTCTGCAGGCTGCATAATGCACAACTGCACTAATCACAGACCATGATGTGAATGGTGCCTTCTGGAGTTGTGCAAAGGGAGAGTGTGTGAAAATGTCCGTATTATAAACTTAAAGTCTGAACATTAAGTATTTTGGCTTAAACAGTTAAGAGATAAAATTATACCTATTACATGTGTAAATTAGGGAAACTATTAAAGCAGACTTAATCTTTTTAATATTCAAATACAAATATGTATATGTGTGTGTGCATCTGTTTAAATACATACACACACACACACACATATATAATATAACCTTTGAAAGTACAAATGATCCAAGATTTGATGTGTTGTCACTTTGGTGAAGTTAAACTGAATAAATATTTTTAAAATGTGCTATGTATACATAATTCATGATATCAATTTTAATTTCTTAGGGAAAATTTGGGATGTTATAGCACAGCACCAGATTTTTAATCTATAAATGACTTTTCAGTTAAAACAAGTTTATACTTAAATTTAAAATATGTCAGCAACACACTTGTAAACTATCTAAAAATTTTATGGATCAAGAATTCACCTATTTTTTTTGTATTCAGTTTTTCATTTTGTAAACACCCAGATGATAATTCTCTGTCAATATATTAGTATGGAAGCATGCTTGTATGACTACATTTAGTTTACAAAATGTGCCTCATTACTTCTTGGGAATGAACTAGGGAACAATTTAATTATTGTACAAGTAATACATGAAGACATTCACACTGTAGAAGGTTACCATAAATCTGAAATACACAGAATAAAATGTCCCTCTTAAAATCCTATCCAACTCCTACTTTCACTCACTTGCCCAAAGGTCTGCCATGTTAAAGGTTAGTATAAATCTTCTAACCTTTCAAGTCTTTACCATCATTTAAATGTATATACATGTCTATATATTTTCATATTTATCTGCATTTAAAAATAAATGGAAACACTATTCAGATTGTTCTACCACTCTACTTTTCTCTTTAAGCATGTTTGAGATCCTAACATAACCACACATGTGGATCTCCCAATTCCTTCTAAAGACTGGTTAGTTTTCCAGTGTGATTATACTACATTTTATTTAGTCATTTCCCTTCTTATTCACTTTCTGAAATTATTAGCTGTTATAAACCATACTTTGATGTATATTCATGAATAAATATCTTTATATAACATGAGTATGTCCAAACAAAAGATACTTATAAATTAGAATTTGGTGGACACAGGATATTTACATTTGATTTTTCCAATCTGCTGTCCAAAGTGGCTTTAAAAATTTAACTTCTCAACAATCCCCTGCCATAGAGCTGTACTTTCTTGCATCTGCATTAACACTGGTTGTTAATCAAACTTGTTGATATTAGCTAATATTACAGTTGAAAATAGTTTTTATTTGTACTTCCTTGATAAACAGTGAGGCTAAATATATTTATATCTTCTTATCAGTAAAATTTATAGTCTGTTCAAATTCTTTGCAATGTTTCTGTTGTCTTGTTTGTCTTTTACTTATTTTCTCTGTGGTTAATATTTATGCATAAAATAATTTTGACCTTTATACATTAGTTTGCAAAAATTTTCAAGTGCCTTTTTAAAAACATCTTTCATCATAGTATCTTCCTTAAACCTTAAAAAAAATTAGGCAGCTAATCCTACAACTAAATTTAATCTCAAAATTAAAAACTTTCCTCCATACTTTTCTCATGTTTTCATATGAGAGATTTTAAATTTAGTACTTTTTAATCCAATGGATTTTTATTATTCCATTTTCTCTTCTACGAGCTTAACATTATTTATCCAAAGCTTATCCTAGAGATTATGCATCCTCAAATTATTAAATGTTTATAAATCAGTACTTTGACTCTTCTCAAAAAATGTCAGAAACAATACATTAACTCATTTACCTTCTTTTCAATTTATAAGGTGCTTAGTCACTCAGTCATGTCTGACTCTTTGTGGCCCCATGAGAAGCCTACCAGGCTTCTCTGTCCATGGGATTCTCCAGGCAAGAATACTGGAGTAGGTTGCCATTTCCTTCTCCAGACTCATTTACCTTCCTTTCAATTTATAAAGTATTATCAGTTTATTTGGGCTTCCCTGGTGGCTCAGACCCTAAAGAGTCTGCCTGCAGTGCAGGAGATCTGGGTTCAAATCCTGGGTTGGGAATATTCCCTGGAGAAGGAAATGGCAACCCAATTCAGTATTCTTGCCTGGAGAATCCCATGGACAGAGGAGCCTGGCAGGCTATAGTCCATGGGGTTGCAAAGAGTTGGACACAAATGAGCAACTTCACTTTCATCAATTTATTTTAATTTTCTATGTAATATTTTAAGCCACACAAAACACAGGTGTGTTACAATTCAGTATTATTCAGATCTACAGTCACATTTTACTTGTTTTCATTCTTTTCTATTTCTTTCACTTTCTGTCTAGAATCATTTAAAATGTTGTAATAAAAATTAGTTTTACTCAAGTATAGATGATTTTTTGATAATTTCTACTGTACAGCAAAGTGATTCAGTTATACATATACATGTTCTTTTTTATATTCTTTTACATTATGATTTATCACAGGGTATTGAATATAGTTCCCTTTGCTATATAATAGGACCTTGTTGTTTATCCATTCTCTATACAGCAGTTTGGATCTGCTATTTCCACACTCCCAATCTTTAACTTCCCTTTGGCAACCAGAAGTCTTTTCTCTATGTCTGTGAGTGTTTCTGCTTCTTTGACAGGTTTATTTGTATCATATTTTAGATTCCACATATAAGTAATATCATATGGTATTCTGACTTAGTATAATAATCTCTAGGTCCATCCATATTGCTGCAAATGGCATTTCTTTCTTTTTATGGCTAAGTAGTATTCCACTGTACGTATGTACCACAACTTCTTTTATTTTTTGTGTTTTAGTATTTACAATGTTGTGTTGGTTTCTGTCATACAACAGTGTAAATCAACCATAATTATACATATATCCCCTCTTTGCTAAAACCCGCCTCTCCCCCATCCTTCCAGGCCATAATAGAATGCCAGACCAGGCTGCCTGTGCTACACAGCAACTTGTCACCAGCTATCTATCTTACACTTTGATAGTGTATACATGTTGATGCTACTTTCTCCATTCACTCTCTCCTTCCCTCACTGTGTCCACAAGTCCATCCTCTATATTGGTGTCTCCACACCTTCCCTGTAAATAGGTTCATCAATGCCACTTCTCTAGATCCATATATATACATGCTAATACACTATATTTGTTTTTCTCTAATTTAATTCACTCTATATAACAGGCTCTAGGTTCATTCATCTTGCTAGAACTGACTCAAATTTGTTCTTTTTTATAGCTGAGAAATATTCCATTGTATATATGTACCACATCTTCTTTACCCATTCATCTGTCAATGGACATCTAGGTTGCTTCCATGTCTAGGTTGCTTCCATGTCCTGGATATTGTAAATAGTGATGCACTGAACACTGGGGTACATGGGTCATTTAGAATTGAGGTTTTCTCAGGGTATAATCCCAGCAGGGGGGTTGCTGGGTCATAAGGTAGATTTATTCCTAGTTTAAAAGGAATCTCCATATTGTTCTCCATAATGGCTGTATCAGTTTACATTACCTCCAACAGTATAGGCGGTTTCCCTTTTCTACACATTCTCCCCAGCATTTACTGTTGGAAGCTTTTTTTTGATGATGGCCATAGTGGCTCAGAGGTTAAAGCATCTGCCTGCAATGCGGGAGAGCTGGGTTCGATCCCTGGGTTGGGAAGATACCCTGGAGAAGGAAATGGCAACCCACTCCAGTATTCTTGTCTGGAGAATCTTATGGATGGAGGAGCCTGGTGGGCTACAGTCCACAGGGTCACAAAGAGTCGGACACAACTGAGTGACTTCACTTCACTATTCTTACTGGTGTGAGGTGATACCTCTTTGTAGCTTTGATTTCCATTTCTCTAATAACTGGTGATGCTGAACATCATTTCATGTGTTTTTGCCATCTGTATGTCCTCTTTAGGGAAATGTCTGTTTATGTCTTCTGGCCAATTTTTGATTGGGCTGTTTGTTTTCCTAATGTTGAGCTGTATGAGCTGTTTACATATTCTGGTGATTAACCCTTTGTCGGTTGTTTCATTTATCATTATTTTCTCCCAACCTGAGGGTTGTCTTTTAATCCTGTTTATTGTTCCTTTTGCTATACAAAAGTTTTTAAGTTTAACTAGATTCCACTTGTTTTTGTTTTTATTTCCATTACTCTATGCGGAAGGTCAAAGAAGACCTTGCTAATTATGTCAAAGAGTGTACTGTTTTATACACTCTTTAAGAGCTTTATAGTTTTTGGCCTAACATTTAAGTCTTTAATCCATCTTGAGTTTATTTTTGTGTGTGGTGTTAGGAAGTGTTCTACTTTGACTCTTTTACATGTGGCTCTCCAATTTTCCCAGCACCACTTATTGAAGAGGCTATCTTTTCTCCATTATATATTCTTGCCTCCTTGGTCAAAGATAAGTTGCCCATAGGTGTGTGGGTTAATTTCTGGGCTTTCTATCTTGTTCCATAGGTCTATATTTCTGTTTTTGTGCTGGTATCATACTGTCTTGATTACTGTAGCTTTGTAGTATAGTCTGAAGTCGGTAAAGTTGATTCCTTCAGGTCTGTTTTTCTTTCTCAAGACTGCTTTGGCTATTCAAGGTCTTTTGTCTTTCCATATGAATTGTGAAATTTTTTGTTCTAGTTCTGTGAAAAATACCATTGGTTGTTTGATAGGGATTTCTTTGAATCTATAAATTACTTTGGGTAGTAATAATCATTTTTAAAATATTGAGTCTTTTAATCCAAGAACATTGTACCGCATCTTCTTTATTCATTCATCTGTTGGACACCGATGTTGTTTCAACGTCTTGGCTATTGTGAATAGTGCTACAATGAATGGTGGGGTGCATCTGTCTTTCCAAATTATAGTCTTGTCTGGATATATGTCCAAGAGTGAGACTGTAAGATCAGATGCCAACTCTATTTTTAGTTTTTTGAGGAATCTCCACATTGTTTTCCATAGTGAATACACCAATTTACATTCCCACCAAAAGTGTAAGAGGGTTCCTTTTTTCCACATCCTCTCCAGCATGTGTTATTTGTAGACTTGTTAATGATGGTCATTCTGACCAGTGTGAGATGGTACCTCATTGTAGTTTTGATTTGCATTTTCCTAATAATAGGTGATTTTGAATATTTTTTCATGTGCCTGTTGCCATGTGTATGTCTTCTTTGAAGAAATGCCTATTTAGGTCTTCTGTTCATTTTCAGTTGGGTTTTATTCCTTTTTTTTTGTTATTGAGTTGTATGAGTTGTTTGTATATTTTGGAAATAATATGACTCATAAAGGGTTAATACGCCAAAAATAAAAAGACTTCATACAAATCAGTAACAGAAAAAAAAAGCCTGCATAAAAATGCAAACATCTTCTCCCACTTAGTAGGTTGTGTTTTAATTTTGGTGATTTCCTTTGATTTGCAAAAGATTTTAAGTTCAAATAGGCCTCATATGTGTTTTTTTGCTTTTATTTCTTTTGCCTAAACATATTGCTAACTCTTAATCTCAAATAGTGTACTGCCTATGTTGTCTTCTAGGATTTTTATGCTTTCCACCCTTACATTTGGGTATTTGGGTCTTTAATTCATTTTGACTTTATTTTTTGTATTTGGTGTTAGAAAATGTTCTAATTAACTTTACATGCACCTCCAGTTTTCCCAACATCACTTATTGAAGAGACTGTCTTCTCCACATTGTATAATTTTGCCTCCTTTGTCATAGAGTAATCGACCATACCTGTGTGAGTTTATTTTTGGGCTCTCTATTCTGTTCCACTGATCTAGGTATCTGTTTTTGTGTCAGTACCACACTGTTTTGTTTAGCTTTATAATAAGCCTTAAAGTCAAGTAGTCTCAATCATACAATTTTATTTTTCTCCTTCAACACGGTGTGAGTTGTTCTGGGACTTTTAACTCTCCATTATAGCTTTAGATTCAGTGTTTTGACATTCATAAAATAAATTATGGGGATAGAGATGATGACTGCATTGAATCTATACATAAAGTTGGGAAGAACTGATATCTTTACAATACTAAGTCTTTCTACCCACACATGGAATATCACTCCATTTATTAAGTTTTATTTTTCATTTCATTCATCAGAGGTTCTTGTTTACCTCATGTAAATCTTGTATATATTTTGTCAGATTTATGGCTAAGTATTTCATTTTTTGAGTGCTAATACAAAGAATAAAGTGATTTAAATTTCAAATTCCACTTGTTCTTTCTGATACATAGGAAAGAAATTGACTTTTAAATATTAACTTTGTATCCTGTACTCTTTCGAGAACTGCTTGCATTTGTTTTTTACAGGATTTCTTTTTTGGTAAATTCTATCAGATTTTCTACAGTCAGGTCCTCTGCAAACAAAGACATTTTTATATCTTCTTTCTCAATCTGTATAATGTTTATATCATTTCCTTATTATAAAAGAGATATCCCTGTAGTACACTTTATCTTAGTGGAAAGCTTTGAGTTTCTAACTTAATGATGTTTGTTGTTCAGTTGTTAAATCGTGGTTGACCCTTTGAGGCCCCATTGACTGCCTCACACCAGGCTTCCCTGTCTTTCACTATCCCCTGGAGTTTGCTCAAAATCATGACCATTGAATCAGTGATGCCATCCAGTCATCTCATCTTCTGTTTCCCACTTTTCCTCCTGTCCTCAATCTTTCCTGGCATCAGGGTCTCTTCCAATGAGTTAGTCTTTGCATCACGTGGCCAAAGTGTTGGAGCTTTGGCTTCAGCATCAGTCCTTCCAATGAATATTTAGGATTGATTTCCTTTAGGATTGAATGGTTTAATGATGTTAGCTGTAGGTTTTTGGTATTTGTTATCAAATGAGGGAGTTCCCTTCTATTTCTAGTATGCTGAGTTTTTATATCAAGTGGGTATCACATTTTATGTAATGCTTTTTCTGAATCTATTTATTATGATCATGTGATTTTTCTTTTTTTAGCTTGCCTTGAAGTATTATAGTAATTGATTTTTGAATGGTGAACAAGCCTTGTATCAGTTCAGTTCAGTTGCTCAGTCGTGTATGACTCTTTGCGACCCCATGAATCAAAGCATGCCAGGCCTCCCTGTCCATCACCAACTCCCGGAGTTCACTCAAACTCATGTCCATTGAGTTGGTGATGCCATCTAGCCGTCTCATCCTTTGTCGTCCCCTTCTCCTCCCGCCCCCAACCCTTCCCAGCATCAGAGTCTTTTCCAGTGAGTCAACTCGTTGCATGAGGTGGCCAAAGTATTGGAGTTTCAGCTTTAGCATCAGTCCTTCCAATGAACACCCAGGATGGATCTCCTTTAGAATGGACTGGTTGGATCTCCTTGCAGTCCAAGGGACTCTCAAGAGTCTTCTCCAGCACCACAGTTCAAAAGCATCAATTCTTTGGTGATCAGCTTTCTTCACCTGGGATAAATCACACTTGGTCATGGTGAATACATGGCTAGATGAGATTCGCTAAATTTTCGTTAAGTACCTCTGCATCTATGTTCATGAGAGATATTAGTCTACGGTTTTCTTTTGTTGTAATGTCTTTGTCTAATTTTAGTACTTTGGTAATGCTGGATTCATAGAATCAGTTAGGAAGTGTTCCCTCTATTTCTCTCTTCTTCAAGGATTGTAGAGAACTGGTATGATTTCTTCCTTATTTGTTTGTTACAATTCACAAGTGAAACTATCTAAGCCATGTGTCTTGTCTTTTGGAAGATTACTAATTATTTACTTTCTTTAATAGATATAGGCTTATTCATTTATTCACATCATCTGTTTCTTCTTTTGTGAGTTTTGCGAACTTTGTCTTTCAAGTAACTGGTCCATTTCATCTATATTATCAAATTTGTGGGTAGAGAACTGTTCACAGTATTATTATCCTTTTAATGTCCATAGAGATGTAGTAATGTTCCCTCCTTCATTACTGATAGTAGTAACTTGTGTCCTCACTCTTTTTTCTTAATTAGCTTAGCTGAGGCTTATCAACTCCATTGATCTTTTCAAAGAATCAGTTTTTGGTTTCACTTATTTTCTCTATTGATTTCCTGTTTTCAATTTCATTGATTTCTGCTCCAGTTCTTTAGGAGCAGACTGTTTCTCTTTCGGTTACTCTGTATTCCATTTGCTCTTATTTTTCTAGTTTCCTAACATGGAAATTTAGATTACTGATTTTAGATCTTTCTTGTTTTCCAATATATACATTCAATGCTATAAATTTCCCTCTAAGCACTGCTTTTGCTGTATCCCATAAATTTTGATTAGCTGGGTCTTTCTTTTTATTTAGCTCAAAATACTTTCAAGTTTCTCAGATGCCTTATCTGAGCCAGTGTTATTAGAAGTGTGTTTAATTACTACAAATTGTTGTATTTTTCAGTTACCTTTCTGTTATTGATTTCTAGTTTAATTCCATTGTGATCTGCGAGAAGACATTTATGATTTCTGTTCTTTTAAATTTGTTAAGGTGTGTTTTATGGTACAGAATATGGTCTATTTTGGTGAATACTCCTTGTGAGCTTGAAAATAATGTGTACTCTGCTATTGTTGGATAAGTAGTCCATAGATGTCAATTATATTCAGTTGACTGATAGTGTTGTTGAGTCTTACTATGTCTTTAACAGATTTTCTGCCAGGTAGATCTATGTACTTATGAATAGAGGGGTGCTGAACTTTCCAACTATGACAGAGGATTTATCCATTTTTATTTGTAATCCTATTAGTTTTTGCCTCACACAGTTTGATACCCTGTTTTTAAGTCACATATGTTAAGAACTGTCATGTTTTCTTGGAGAATTAACCCTTTTATCACTCTGTGATGTCCTCTTCATGGCTGCGTTGGGGAAGCTAGTGAAGTAGTCGTGTTCAGGCTTCAGAGGTGGCACTAAGTCTCTCTCCCTCTGACTGGACAATGACCTTAAAACGAGCTGCATGCCAAACTGCTTTTCCATCTTGAGTTTACTTTTGTGTATGGTGTCAAAGAATGTTCTAATTTCATTTTTTTTTACACATAGCTGTCCAGTTTTTTCAGCATCATCTACTGAAGATTGTCTTTCCTCTCTTGTATAGTCTTGCCTCCTTTGTCATAGACTAATGAACCAGAGGTGTTCAGTTTTATTTCTGGGCTTTCTATCCTGTTCCATTGACCAATATTTCTTTTCTTGGTGTGTGTGTTAATAATATTTTGATAAATGTAGCTTTGTAGTATAATCTGAAGTAAAAGAGTCTGATTCTTCCAGCTCCATTTTTCTTTATCAGGATTGCTTTTTGGCTATTTGGGGTCTTTTGTATTTCCATAGCAATTGTAGAAATTTTTGTTCTAATTTTGAGAAAAATGCCATTGATAATTTGATAGAGATTGCACTGAATCTGTAGACTGCCTTGGATAATACAGTCATTTTGACAACTGATTCTTCCAATTCAGTTCAGTTCAGTCATTCAGTTGTGTCTGACTCCTTGTGGCCCCATGAATCACAGCACACCAGGCCTTCCTGTCCATCACCAACTCCCGGAGTTCACTCAAACTCATGTCCATCGAGTCGGTGATGCCATCCAGCCATCTCATTCTCTGTTGTCCCCTTCTCCTCCTGACCCCAATCCCTCCCAGCATCAGAATCTTTTCCAGTGAGTCAACTCTTTGCATGAGGTGGCCAAATTATTGGAGTTTCAGCTTTAGCATCAGTCCTTCCATTGAACACCCAGGACTGATCTCCTTTAGAATGGACTGGTTGGATCTCCTTGCAGTCCAAGGGACTCTCAAGAGTCTTCTCTAGCACCACAGTTGAAAAGCATCAATTCTTTGGTGATCAGCTTTCTTCACAGTCCAACTCTCACATCCATATGTGACCACTGGAAAAACCATAGCCTTGACTAGACAGACCTTGGTTGGCAAAGTAATGTCTCTGCTTTTTAATATGCTCTCTAGGTTGGTCATAACATTCCTTCCAAGGAGTAAGCGTCTTTTAATTTCATGGCTGCAATCAGCATATACAGTGATTTTGGAGAACATGGTATATTTTTCCATCTATTTGTATTATCTGTTTCTTTCATCAGCATTTTATAATATTCAGAGCACAAGTCTTTTGTATCCGTACTAGGTTTATTCCTAGGAATTTTATTCTTTCTGATGCTATGGTAAATGGGATTGTTTCTCTGATTTCTCTTTCTGATCTTTCATTCTTACTGTATAGGAATGCACGGATAGATAATTGTTAGTGTACAAAAATGCAACAGATTTCTATGTGCTAATTTTGCATCCTACAACTTCACTGAAATCATTTGGAGTAGTTTTCCAGTAACATCTTTATGGTTTTCTATGCATAGTATCGGAGAAGTATCATGTCATCAGCAAATAGTGACAGTTTTATTTCTTATTTTCCCATCTGGATTCCTTCTGTTTCTTTTTCTTCTCTGATTGCTGTGGCCAGGGCTTCCAAAACTATGTTGAATAAAAGTGGTGAAAGTGGATATCCTTGTCTTGTTTCTGCTCTTACAGGAAGTGCTTTCAGCTTTCCACCACTGAGTACAGTATTAGCTGTAGGTTTGCCACGTGTGTATGTGTGTGTTAGTCGCTCAGTCATGTCCAACTCTTTGTGACCCCATGATCTGTAGCCCACCAGGCTCCCCTGTCCATGGAATTCTCCAGGCAAGTACACTGGAGTGGGTTGTTATTTCCTTTTTCAGGGGATCTTCCCAACCCAGGGATCTAACCTGGGCTTCGTGCATTGCAGGTGGATTCTTTACCATCTGAGTCACCAGCTAAGTCCACAGGTTTGTCATTCTATGGCTTTTATTATGTTGAGGTGTGCTCCCTATATATAGACTCTTGAGAGTCCCTTGGACTGCAAGGAGATCCAACCAGTCCATTGAAAGGAGATAAGTCCTGGGTGTTCATTGGAAGGACTGATGCTAAAGCTGAAACTCCAATACTTTGGCCACCTCATGCGACGAGTTGACTCACTGGAAAAGACTCTGATGCTGGGACGGATTGGGGGCGGGAGGAAAAGGGGACAACAGAGGATGAGACGGCTGGATGGCATCACCAACTTGAGGGACATGAATTTGAGTGAACTCCGGGAGTTGGTGATGGACAGGGAAGCCTGGCGTGCTGTGATTCATGGGGTCACAAAGAGTTGGAAATGACTGAGCGACTGAACTCAACTGAACTGTGCTCCCTATATGCCCACTTTCTAGAGAGTTTTTATCATGAACTGGTGTTGAATTTTGTCAAAAGCTTTTTCTGGATCTACTGAGTGATTGTATTGTTTTTATGACAACCTTTTTTTTCATGCATTTAAACCACTGACATTAAATTTGATATAGTTGGATTAATACATACCATATTTGTTTCTGCTTTTTATTTGTTGCCCCTTTCTGTTTTTAATTGAAAATTCTATATAATTACATTTTGTTTCCATTTCTTAGCATATTACTTTTTTAGTGGTGTTCTCTAGTTTTCAATATCCACTTACAGCAAATTCAAGTCCAATTTTAAATATTAATAATAGTATACTGCTTTGTGGTTAGTGTAAGGACCTTATAAAAACAAAATATTTATTCTCTGTTGTCCCTTATATCCATCATGAAATTCATGTCACTTATAGATAAGCATATTTATATGTATATATAATCAAATGCATTATTATTATTTAAAAAATTTTTCTCTTAGATAAATTAAGAAAAAAGAAAATCAAAAGTTCTTATTCTACCTTCATTTATTCCCTCTTTGATGCACTTCTTTATGCAGATCTAAGAGTATGACCTATATTATTTCACCTCTTTAAAAAACTTTCTTCTAACATTTCTTGCAAGTCAGGTCTACCAACAACAAATTCTCTCAGGGCTATTTGTTTGAGAAAGCCTTCCTTTTTCACTTCTTAAGGATAATTTCACAATGTATAGAATTCTAGGTTGGTAGTTTTTTTCTTTCAACACTAAACACTTCATTCAGTTCTTACTTGTATGGTTTCAGAGAAATTGAAAGTAATTCTTTTACTGGTTCCTACGGGAAAAACCATTGCCTTGACTAGACGGACCTTGGTCGGCAAAGTAATGTCTCTGCTTTTTAATATACTATCAAGGTTGGTCATAACTTTCCTTCCAAGGAGCAAGCGTCTTTTAATTTCATGGCTGCAATCAGCATCTGCAGTGATTTTGGAGCCCAAAAAAACAAAGTCTGACACTGTTTCCACTGTTTTTCCATCTATTTCCCATGAAGTGATGGGACAAGATGCCATGATCTTTGTTTTCTGAATGTTGAGCTTCAAGCCAACCTTTTCACTCTCCTCGTGAAGAAAGCTGATCGCCGAAGAATCGATGCTTTTGAACTGTGGTGTTGGAGAAGACTCTTGAGAGTCCCTTATACTGCAAGGAGATCCAACCAGTCCATTCTAAAGGAGATCAATCCTGGATGTTCATTGGAGGGACTGATGCTAAGGCTGAAACTCCAATACTTTGGCCACCTCATGAGACGAGTTGACTCACTGGAAAAGACTCTGATGCTGGGAAAGGTTGGGGGCGGGAGGAGAAGGGGACGACGGAGAATGAGATGGCTGGATGGCATCACCTACTCTGTGGACATGAGTTTGAGTGTACTCCGGGAGTTGGTGATGGACAGGGAGGCCTGGCGTGCTGTGATTCATGGGGTCGCGGAGAGTCAGACACGACTGAGCGACTGAACTGAACTGAACTGAACAGGTTGGTTGTTTTTTCTCCCTCCTACTCCTTTCAGAATTTTTCTTTATCTTTGATTTTGTAAATTTTATGTAATTTTAAAAATTACATGCCTAGGTATAATTTTTTGGCATTTATCATCTTTGGGGTTCTCTGACCTCCCAGGATGTATGGAAATTCATCTGGGGAAAATTTCATTCATCATTGCTTCAAATATTTCTTCTGTTCCTTTCTCTCCTTCTACTCCTGCGTTTCCCATTATATGTATGTTATACCTTTTGTAGTTCTCCTGTAGACCTTGGGTAGTCTGTTCCATTTTTTTTTCTTTCTCTTTCAGTGTTTGTTTTCTTTGGTTTTGGCTTGAGGATTCTTTTGATAATATCCTCTAGCTCAGAGATTCTTTCCTCAATTGTTTCCAGATTACCAATAAGCTCATCAAAAGTATTCCTCTTTTATTTTACAGTATTTTAGTATGAAGTATATAATCAACCTGGAGAAGGCAATGGCAACCCATTCCAGTACTCTTGCTTGGAAAATCCCATGGATGGAGGACCCTGGTAGGCCACAGTCCATGGGGTCGCTAAGAGTTGGGCACAACTGAGCAACTTCACTTTCACTTTTCACTTTCATGCATTGGAGAAGGAAATGGCAACCCACTCCAGTATTCTTGCCTGGAGAATCCCAGGGACAGAGGAGCCTAGTGGGCTGCCATGTATGCGGTTGCACAGAGTTGGACACGACTGAAGCGACTTAGCAGGAGCAGCAGCATATAATCAACAAAATATTGAAGAGGGATAACAATAAGAAGGCATTGCCATAGTAGATATAAAGAAATTCTATAATGGTATGGTAATTAAAGCAGGGTGATATTCTGACAAGGATTCACAAATAAACCAATGGGATTACTGTTCAAAATGAATCAAACTGAGCATTAAGAATAGTAATTAATATAGATCAAACAAAACAAAAACAAAACAAAGTAAAATCTATTTCAGTTTCCTATTCTTGCTACAACAAATTACCACAAACTGGCTTAAAGTAACATAAATTTATTTTTGTTAATTTTGTTCTGGAAGTCAGAAGTCCTCAAATTAAATGTGTTGAAGAGGCTCCATTCAGTTCAGAGACTCTAGAGGCTCATCTGTTTCCTTGTCTTACTCAGCTCCTAGCTGCTAAGTCGCATCAGTCATGTCCAACTGTGCGACCCCATAGACGGCAGCCCACCAGGCTCCTCTGTCCCTGGGATTAACCCACTGGAATGGGTTGCCATTTCCTTCTCCAATGCACGAAAGTGAAAAGTGAAAGTGAAGTCGCTCAGTTGTGTCCAACTCTTCGCGATCCCATGGACTGTAGCCTACCAGGGTCCTCCACCCATGGGATTTTCCAGGCAAGAGTACCAGAGTGGGTTGCCATTGCCTTCTCTGTCAGCTCCTAGAGGGCACCTGAATTCCTTGGCTCCTTGCCTCTTTCTCCATCATCAAAGCCAACAATGTAGCATATTCAAATTTCTCCCCTTGTCACTTGACTCTCTCTTTCCACTCTTTTCCTCTTAGGAGGAACACGATCACATTGAGCCTTTTTGGATAATTCTCCCATCTCAAAGCCTTCAGCTTAATCATATCTGCAAATCTCTTTCACATGTAAGATTACATATCCACAGGTTCCAGGAATTGGTATGTAGGCATCTTGAAATGATGGGAGGGAAATTAATTATTCAGTCTATCACCATCACTTTTGAAGTATAGTAAAAATCCAACTTATTATTTTGAAAACCTTCAGAGAAAGAGAGAGAATAAGAAACCTGTTCTTTCTTTTCCATATGAACTGTATTTCATTTTAATCAAATAATTGAAGAGTGAAAGTTTCTGTTTCTAGAAATATTGAGCTCATAAATGAAGAAAGAAAGACAAAATATTAAAAGAGAAAAAAAAATAAAAAGAAAGAAAACCAGACACTATTTGCCTCTTAATAAGATTGTACAAAACCACCTTCAAATCATTCTTGCTAAACATCTGAAATGAAACCTAGTTAGCCTTGCAACATTAACTGTGTTCTGGAAATAAAGAAGCGATACCACAGAAGTGCAGTCAAATTTAGGTAAAATTTAGTCAAATGTAGGTAAATTCTATAGAAGATCTAACGTCTTCAACAGATACAGTGCTCAATTTTCTTTGTATTATTCTTGCACATTTTGTTAGGTTCATTCCTATATATTTTATGGTTTTCATTATTACCAATGTGATCCTTTTCTTCAAGGTTATTACCAAAATACAGGAAAATTTTTTTTCTTAATGATGGTTTCTTACCATACCATCTGCAAACAATGATAGCTTTGTACCTTGTTTTTCAATACCGCCCTTTTTCTTCTAATTTTGACTTTTTTGTTTTATCAAACTGGTAAGAAACTAAAAATCCAATGTTGGGTATAAATAATCAGCCTTGTCTTGTTCCTTGTGGGTATTTTAATGGTTTTATTAAGACATTTTAGAGAGACTTCCATTTTTGGTATATTCTATGAGTTAAGAGTGTAAACTTACATTACGGACTAACTAGAATCTTTTTAAAATGAGAAATGGATATTTATCAAATGTTTTACTCTATCTATTGAGATCATCATTTGTTTTTTTCTTCCTCTAATCTGAAAATACACTGAATTACATTAATAGATATCCCAGTGTTAAACCATCCTTCCATATCTGGAATAAACACTATCTGAACATCTAATCCTTTGCCAAATTTCACTTCATAATATTTTAAGATTAATGCATCTATAATATTTTCATAACTGTGATTACCTACAATTTTTGGTTATTCTTTTCTATTTCTGATTATAATTCATTACCAATTCGCAGGATAAATTTAAAGCTTTCTCAGGATTATACAAACTTCAGAGAATGAGTTGAAAGCTTTCCATTTCCTTCTATGCTCTATAATAACTTATAAAAGGGAATTATTTCCTCTTAGAAATTTTGGTACATGTCCATCCCAAACTCCCTAATTATCTGGACACCCAATGAGGATCTACAATATAGCACCTGCTCAATGTTATGTGGCAGCCTAGATGGGAAGGGAGTTTGGGGAGAATGGATATATGTTTATGTATATGCCTGAATCCCTTTGCTGTTCCCCTGAAACTATCACAACATTATTTGCTAATTGGCTATATACCAAGACAAAATAAAAGTTTAAAAAAATTTTGGTAGAACTAGCCTATAAAACCTATATCTGATGGCATTTTTATGTGTTAAGTGTTCAATATTTTATATGTTTAACATTCTATTAAGATTTTCTACACTCTCAAGTAAATTTGCATTTCTCAAGTAAAATTTACAGTTCCCTGAATATTGCTTTTTCTGGATTTTCAAGCCTATCAACAGAAAATTGATCTTTTATAAACATTTTCAAATCTTATTTTAAAGAAACAAGATCTCTATCAGTTCATTTGTCAAGAACACAATAAACTTTCAAACTTTTATGAGACTATTAATTAGAGTTTAGATCTTCTACCATTTGCTCTATCAACTCTGTTCCTTAGCTATCATTTGATCTGCTCATAGAGTTTCATGCATCTCTTATCATTTTATTTTCCTCAACTACTTGTTGATTTTGTGCTGCCAGCTGACCTTCACATTAGATGATCCTTGTTCATTTGTTTGTGGATGTCTGTTTGCCAAGCTTGCCTTTAGACACTGTCAGTTCAGTTCAGTTGCTCAGTCGTGAGGGACTCTTTGCGACCCCATGAATCACAGCACGCCAGGCCTCCCTGTCCATCACCAACTCCCGGAGTTCACTTAAACTCATGTCCATTGAGTCAGTGATGCCATCCAGCCATCTCATTCTCTGTCGTCCCCTTCTCCTCCCTCCCCCAATCCTTCCCAGCATCAGAGTCTTTTCCAGTGAGTCAACTCATTGCATGAGGTGGCCAAAGTATTGGAGTTTCAGCTTTAGCATCAGTCCTTCCAATTAACACCCAGGATCGATCTCCTTCAGAATGGACTGGTTGGATCTCCTTGCAGTCCAAGGGACTCTCAAGAGTCTTCTCCAACACCACAGTTCAAAAGCATCAATTCTTTGGCGATCGGCTTTCTTCACAGTCCAACTCTCACATCCATACATGACCACTGGAAAAACCATAGCCTTGACTAGATGGACCTTTGTAGGGTTGGCATAAAGGATGATATTAGGTGAGGCAGTAACTTACATTCAGGGTGTACTCATTGTCACTTCTGAACATCAATGGCCACTTCAGAACTGCCCTCCTCTTTAGTGTCAACACCCACAGTAGTTTCTTTAGCATTGGAATGAATGCCACAGAAACCCAGTGTCCAGTACAAGCAGCAGAAAGTAAATGGGCTAAATGGTGTAGTTGCTTTACTTGCTTTCATAGTTTAGTTCACTTCAGTCACTCAGTCGTGTCCAACTCTTTGCAACCTCATGTACTGCAGCACACCAGGCTTCCCTGTGCATCACCAACTCCTGGAGCTTACTCAAACTCATGTCCATTGAGTCGGTGATGCAATCCAACCATCTCATCCTATGGTGTCCCCTTCTCCTCATGCCTTCAATCTTTCCCAGCATCAGGGTCTTTTCCAATGAGTCAGTTCTTTGCACCAGGTGGACAAAGTGTTGGAGTTTCAGCTTCAGCATCAGTCCTTCCAATAAATATTCAGGATTGATTTTTTAGGATGGACTGGTTTGATCTCCTTGCTGTCCAAGGGACTCTCAAGAGTCTTCTCCAACACCACAGTTCAAAAGCATCAATTCTTCGGCGCTCAGCTTTCTTTGTAGTCCAACTCTCACATCCATACATGACTACTGGAAAAACCATAGCTTTGACTAGATGGACCTTTGTTGGCAAAGTAATGTACTCCATTTTAATATGCTCTCTAGGTTAGTCATAACTTTTCTCCAAGGAGCAAGTATCATTTAATTTCATGGCTGCAGTCACCATCAACAGTGATTTTGGAGCCCCCCAAAATAAAGACTGTCACTGTTTCCACTCTTTCCCCATCTATTTCCCATGAAGTGATGGGACCAGATGCCATGATCTTAGTTTTCTGAATGTTGAGCTTTAAGTCAAATTTTTCACTCTCCTCTTTCACTTTCATCAAGTGGCTCTTTAGTTCTTCTTTGCTTTCTGCCATAAGGGTGGTGTCACCTGCATATCTCAGGTTTTTGATATTTCTCCTGGTAATCTTGATTCCAGCTTGTGTTTCATCCAGCCCAGCATTTCTCATGATGTATTATGCATAGAAGATAAATAAGCAGGGTGACAATATACAGCCTTGATGTACTCCTTTCCCAATTTGAAACCAGTCTGGTCCATGTCCAGTTCTAATTGTTGCTTCTTGACCTGAATACAGATTTCTCAGGAGGCGGGTCAGGTAGTGTGGTATTCCCATCTCTTTAAGAATTTTCCATAGCTTGTTGTGATCCACAGAAAGGCTTTGGCATAGTCAATAAAGTGGAAGTAGATATTTTTCTGGAACTCTCTTGCTTTTTTGATGATCCAACGATGTTGCCAATTTGATCTCTGGTTCCTCTGCCTTTTCTAAATTCAGCTTGAATATCTGGAATTTTATGGTTCCTGTACTGTTGAAGCCTGACTTGGAGAATTTTGACCATTACTTTGCTAGCATGTGAGATGAGTGCAACTGTGTGTAGTTTGAACATTCTTTGGCATTGCCTTTCTTTGGGATTGGAATGAAAACTGACCTGAAAGTAATGCTCTCATCATTTTCCCTCTCAAAATTTCTCTCATTTCTGTATCAACTTAGGATGCCTAAAGAAATGTAGCATTAACTCTGTAGCGTCTTTTCAGTACATATGGGGCTACAGTTTCATCTAATCAGTAATCTATCATTTTAGATGTCATCAAAACTCTTATCTATAGCATTCTCAATTTTGACAATTTTGGTCTTTTATAGGATTTTGGATGCAAAAGGGATTGTACATGTGTGCTTAGTTCATTCTTTTGATAAAACCACTGTTCCCTTTGGAAAAGTTCTTCCTGCTTCTTTGGGGATTTATTCATGTTCTTCTACCCACTCAATATGGTCAACTTGGGTCTTCTAATAATATCACTCGTCTGGTCACAGTGACTAATTGAGAGCAGACATATAACACAAACATAGAAAATAATATTGGGAGGAGGAATGTCTCTTTCTTTTGGAGGTGCTAAATTGGAGCTGTCTCTTTGATGTCTACCATCAGCTGGAGGAAGCCTGACTGCAATAGAAGGGAACAAGGCCCTTCAGAAAAAAGAAATGAAAAAAGTCTAGGAGAGATGAGAGCCTGAACCACATGCATGCATATACAATCCACATGTACATACACACTCAGTAACATGGTTGACTATGAGATCCAGTTAGTTTTAGTCCAGCTTTCACCCCTGCCTTTACCTGTTAGTGACTTCCCTGGTAGTTCAGTTGGTAAAGAATCTGCCTGCAATGCAGGAGACCAGGGTTCAATCCTTGGGTTGGGAAGATCCCCTGGTGAACTGAATGTCAAACTACTTCTGTATCCTTGCCTGGAGAATTCCATGGACAGAGAAGCCTGCTGTGCTGCAGTCCACAGGGTCCCAAATGTCGGACATGACTGAGTGGCTAAGCACACAAGCACATGACCTAATAAGATATCTTCCCCTTTTTAAAATTAATTGAACTATTTTGAGTGGAATTTCTTTCACCTTCACCAAAAAAATATACTTTCTGGCTAACTCATTCACAGCCTTTAGATTTCCTCTTAGACTTCACTTGTTAATGGAAGCCACCCTATATTGTAATTACCTAATCATTTCTCTCCTCTCATTCAACAATAAACTCTATGAAGACAAGGATCATTGCTTGTCACTGTGTATCCCTGGAACTTTTGTACAAGGGCTAGAGCATAATAGGAACTGGATCGCATAAACACGTGGAATAATGAATAAATGTTGTAACTGTATCATCTCATTTTAGTAGATGCCTGGCAGTAGATACGTGGTTAGAACCATGTCTTTGGGTATCCGCTATAAGTTTTTGATCATCATCATTGCTACTATCCAATAGGGTTCTTTGTGAACAAGTATTCACTGTTTCTCCTAGCTTTCAGGTAACAAAAGCAAAGGACATAACAGTTTCCAGGTTGCTGGGTGGGTCCTCAGGCCATAGAAAATATATACCCCCCTTAAGGCAGGAGTCCCAAACCTCTGGGATCTAATGCCTGATGATTTGAGGTGGAGCCCATGTAATAACAGAAACAAAGTGTACAATAAATGTAATATACTCGAATCATCCTGAAACCATCCCCCTCAACCTGGTTCATGGAAAAACTGTTTTCCATGAAACCAGTCCCTAGTGCCAGAAAGGTTGGGGACTGCTGTCTTAAGGAAATTTTGGTTCCCTTATAGTTGTTATGTCTGTGGATCTGTAATCTAATCATATTGCCAAAACAATAGACTTCGAGAGTTCTTGGCTTGGATGGTTAAAAGGAAATTCTCATCTCTATAAATAAATTAAGTGTCACACAATACTTCATCCTCTAAGATGGCTACAACTACAGGTATCTATCTGCTGCCTCTGTTATCTACTCCATTCTGTCATTATTCTAACTCATTCTAGTTGTTTACTACCTTTTTCAACATATATTTATATGCAAACTATTGAATGAACTACAAAACATGCTGCTTATTGAACTATATATATTAGATTTCTAGATTACGAAAAATCTCAGGTCAAGAATAATGAATTACCAAAAATGCACCTCTATGACCTAATATGAAATTTCTTAAAAAAGGTGAGTAGAAATAGCTAGAAACAATTGTTAAAATAAAAAATACAGATTCAATTTTCTTTAAACTAAAACCCAAGAAAAGATTATGATTTATTTATGTTCTCTATTAATAATTAAAATTAATATTTAGCAATTATTTTTAGAGGTGATTTATGTGTTTTGTTATAATCATCTATCCATAACTAAGAAACAAACTAAATTTCGTCAGTGTTACTTAACTTGAATGCTTGCCTGAGATTTAAATTTGGAACACTTATATGGCTGCTGTATGGCCATTGTTTGGTTCCAGAGCCCTGAGGTCATCATGAATAATTATGTTAGTGGATCAGGCCTCCATGAAAGGTTGTTAATTACAAAAAGGTATTTGCACCAAACATTACCAGAAACTTCTAAAATGTTATAAAATAATTGTAGTATAACATTTGCTTTGGTTAATCCTTTAAAATTATATGAATGATCTAATTCTTGAAGACCCAACATCCTTTCCTTAAGGAATCTTTTTACAGCTCTGGACAACTTGGGGAAAATACAAAAGACAACAGAAAATAAATGGGTCAATCCTTGTCTACTTTCTCCATTTTTTCTTTCCATAAGCATAAATGTCACCTAAATATAATCTTACAACAGAGAAGAAAGGTACGATTGTGTAATTAACAAAGGGAAAGGGAGTTCTTCATGAAATTTTTTTTCTTCATGATTCTAAGTATCTGTGTATGCTGCTGTTGGAAGCCACTAGCATTTTCCCAGTTTTGCTGAGTAGATAAGATAGGGTTGTACGCCAAACAGATGATTATTATAATGCTGTCATACTATATGATGTAATTCTGAAAAGGAAACGTTTTCAGTGAAACTTTTGTCAAGTGACACCTAATTTAAGATACAGAATGAGGAGACTGCAAAGAAGAAATTTTAAGGAAAGTCAAAAGCAAAAAGGGTTCCTTGTTTTCCTTCAGCTCATTTCAAAGGCCAACAGTAGAACAAGTATCCAAATGAAGAGTGAGACACCATGACTCAGGTGTTTAATGAAGTCATCAATCTATAAACTGCAGAATAACAATACTAGGGAAGACCAAATGGCTGGCACATTGCAACTGCTTCTTAACATCGGGAAAATTATAAAGATAATGTAAATATCCCCTTATTCACTTTATTTATGACCATGACCATTCCCGTCTCCTATTTTTCTAGTTGAGAATCTAAAGAGCACTTTTTATGGCATCTTTAGAGTCGGATTTGCCTGAGCGACTAAGTACAGCACAGCCTTCATAAGATGTTCTCTTATCGTGGATTCATTTCTAGTAATTATGACTATGTGATTATACATAAGAGTGTTCAAAAATATCTTTAGGTAAACCATTTCCTGTAGAACTGCTATTATATGCACTGTCACTGAATCACTTATGTAGTATTAAGAGGCAATGCTATGTGTCCTGAATTATACTATATGTTGTATAGTAAAACAGCACATGATTCTTGGCTTCAAGGAAATTACAGTTGGATTATGTCAACTATATCAATCCCCAGGAAACAATTAGAAAACCACATAGTGTGATATGTAAACGTATATGCTTATTGGTGTGCTAAGAGTAGCCAATATTCAGCAGAAAGAGATAAATTGGAATAAAATAATAGAATGTGATTAAAGAGTTTCTCTAAACCTTTCCTTTGCGATGCGATGTAATTAAGGAAGGTTTGCTTCGTTGAGAAAGTGGGATTTGAATTAGGCCTTAAACAGTGAGTACACTGAAAATAAATGTGAAATTAGAAGAGATTTAACTGAATTAATTTATCTCACTTTTCCTGATTTTATTTTGTATGAAGACACACATACTCTATCCAACTGAGCTTTGTCAAATAATCCATAAATACATAAAGTATATGTGATTAACAATGCTTTTAATGCCAAAAGACAGCATATTTTCTTAATCCAAAGCTCACTTTGTGTAATTATTCTTTTCGCAAACTACTAGTTGGTTATATTAACACTTGAGTAATCTTGACAAGAAGTTGCTTTAAGCAGTTAAAGATCCAGATGCTGATCAGCATGCATTAAGTGATTCAGCTTAATTGGTTCTATCTAGATAAATTACTTACCTCAGTTCCTATCACAATTTCTTCCCTGGCAGAGAAGAACAGAAACTCATACAGCTTGTAGTGCTGAAATAAGCTGAAACACAAAATAAATGTGGAAAACTGATAAATTTATTTCAGGTAAAAAAGCAAATATATAAGAATATTTAATACAGGAAAGCTGTCTGCATTGACCAAGCTAAAGACATTAAACACTAATATGGTATCAGTTACCTCCACTACTTCAAAATATGTTGCCCAGAAATGCTAAGAAATTTAAAGGCTTATTTTGTGATACAATGACAATATAATACAGTACCTAAATTAGTATTGGTAAACTAATCTGTGATGAATGGATAGGTGTGGGTAGATTTCATCTTGACTTTTCCTGACTCACGACCAAATAATGCAATGCACCTAAACACTAACCTTCATAGTCTTTTTCAGTTTTGTTCCAAACCGGAATCAACTTCCTCTCATATGAATAGCACTGAATTCTAAGGCTACTTCCATATCAATTATACCTCTCATGTTCTCAAACTGTTTCAAGATTAATCTCTAATAACACCTGAAAAATGATGTAATGTTAACTGAACTACTTTTTAGAAGATGTCTGATTTTCTTAAAGAATATTCGATTACACATCAAAGGCAGGAATTAACTTAAGAAAGATAATTTCTTTAGCTCCTACCCTAAAGACTAGGTGGTCAGTGTATAAAACTTATAAAGAGATAAAAGATAGGAGTTTCTTAAAATATATGTATTTCTAGTAAGGTTAAAGATCTCAGCAATGTGTTACTGACAGTTAAAAATTTACTGAAAGGTTGACTTCTAATATCCTGTTTGTGATAATATTTGAATTTTTCTAATTCTCCTCCTGCTGGTTAGGAAAATTAATAGACTCATAATACAGTGAAATGCCGAAGAACAAAAAATTGTCTTAGTGGTTTCTCTTTCACTCTGGTGCCTTTTGCTATTTAAGCAAATTGATTTTAATATAACTGAGAAATTAACATTTGCAAAATGTAGCTACAGAGCATGTATAATAATGGCTTCTCCTGAATGCTGTAATGGATCAAAGTTTCAATTCATTTGAAATCAATGAAGAAATCCTCAGGCAGCTGGGTCTCTCTGAGTTATATTAGCAGTTGATCTCATTACTAACACAATCCATTAAAAAGTGATGTGTGTGCAGATCAGTCATGTTTTTTTTTTTTTACTACATTCAAATTAGTCATCAACATTCAGAAAACTAACTTAGACTTTGACATTACTTTGATTTGTTGGCTAGAAAATACATTAAGATTAGTGACATTTGATGATTCAATGAAGCAAAATACATTCAAACCCACCTTCCCTTATCTTGGTTACCTAGAGAAAGCTTTAAGATGAAAACTATTACATTGTCAATAACTGACTCTGAGTAGAAAAATAAGACTGTAGAGTATTTTGGAAAGAGTTTGGCTTCTTTTCAGTTAACTGGTATAAAACTTTCTTTTCCTCATCTTATGTCACTCAGTGAAAATTCATAAACCTTCCTTCCTGCAATTTCATAATCTTTCCACTTTATTCTCCTTATTGCATATAGTTATTAGATTAGTATTAGTTGCTCAGCTGTGTCCAACTCTTTGTGACCCCATGGACTGTAGCCCACCAGGCTCCCCTGTCCATGGAATTCTCCAGGCAAGAATACTGGAGTGGGTTGCCATTCCCTTCTCTAGGGGATCTTCTGGACCCAGGGATCGAACTTGGGTCTCCCTCATTACAGGCGGATTCTTTACCACCTGAACCACCAGGGAAGTCATTATTAGATTATCCCATACTAAAAAAGAAATTCACTTCTTACAATGAAAATAAAATGCATGACTTGGATGCAGTGGTCAAAGAGGCAAAGTTGGGCAAGGTCAGGGCTATGGTGAGACAGGCAAGGAGAGAAGCCACCTAAGGGAGGAACTTACTCAGTTGCTGGTCAAGTCATCCCCAGTGCCTTGATCTGGTCCCCACCACAGCTGGGGTTCTCGGGAGACTTACATGGGAACAAAGTAGCACTTCTGAAATGGGAATGTATTTTTTACCTCTACCTTTGAACTTCCAGTTAACTCAAATCCCTAGATTATTTTTTCAAACATCTTAGTCTTAAATCAAAAGGAGAGGACACAGAATGAAAATGGGTCAAGATACCAGGAAGTGCATGTGTGCAAACAGGGACAGTTTTGCTTTTCTTATATTGGGTATATGTCTGTGCACATTACTTTCACCTGATTTCTACAGAATACATATACTACACAATGACAGAAGTGTCCTTTAAGCCGATAGCTATCTAAATGATGTCTTATGTTAAAAAGCTATGTATATATTACTCAGATTACTCAGTACTCATAGCAATGTTGGGAAGGAATTTTGGTATTCATTTTTTAATTCATAAACAACTTATATTGATAGAGTATATGGTGCAGACTTATTAAGAGCATCAAATGAAATTTCAATTTTATTGTCAGTTAAGTGCAATAAGTCATGTTATAAAAAGCACTCTCCCAAAATTGACTAGGGCTATCACTGGTTGATTAAACTTAATTATCAGGCTAAAATGAAACATGGTTATATTTTTGATACATGAGTTAGCTTCATATTTAGAAAATCTTTCTGTAGTCATTAAAATGGTAACCATTATATGATTTAATTGCCATTAAACTAATATTTGTGGATCTATGCGACACTGTGAACAAGTGCTATAGAAAAGCACATTTCTCTTTACACAACGTCAGTATCAATTCCAGATATCCTGCTTACCAACTGATATTTTATTTTATGTGACATAGACACTTAAAACATGTAATTTCTTTGAAATCACAATATAAAGATTTAACAGCATCAAAACTAGCTGGAACTTCCTTAGTAGAGTAATGGATAATAATCTACCTGCTTATGCAGGGGACATGGGTTCAATCCCTTGTCTGGGAAGATTCCACATGCCACAGAGCAACTAAATCCATGCACTACAACTACTGAGCCTGCAGTCTAGAGCCCACGAGCTGCAACTACCAGGTCGCACGTTGCAACTCCTGTATCCTGCATGCTCTAGGGCCTGTGAGACGCAACTACTGGGCCTGTGTGCTGCAACTACTGAAGCCTGTACACCCTAGATTCTGTGCTCCACAAGAGAAGCCACTGCAATGAGAAGCCTGTGCACTGCACCAATGAGTAGGCCCTGCTTGCTGCATAGCCCCCACTCAACTGGAGAAGGCCTGTGCAAAGCAAAGAAGACCCAGTGCAGTCAAAAAGTAAGTAAATTAATTAAAAAAAAAAAAGAAAAACCACTTCTGATTTACTTTATTTGACTATAACTTCCAATTTGGGGGGGGGGGTGGGGAGAGAGAAGACATTTTATCTTTTATAAAATTACTAGGTAATTTCGGTTTGTGAAGTTACCCTGGTTAGGATCTAGAAGTGACTAATACTGACATCCTCTCCTCACTTAACCATTTTCTGAATGTAAATAAAATGAAAAGAAACATGTTGATGAATATTCGTCCAGAGAGATGAGATGAAGAAAAGAGATGCCATCTTTCACTATCTAGAAGGTGCTTGGGTTTTGCTGTTGTGATTAATTATCCATCCTTGTGTCCAAGATAAAACTCTTGGGCTGAGATTTCAGCTGAAAAATGAGCAAGAGAGACCTAGAAGGCTCAAATAAAGAGAGAAAGGAAAGAAGAATGGTCTAAACTCTCCTGCCTAGTGATTTCCAAACTCTGATGGGCAGAAGGATCTTGGGGAACAGGTTTTCCTTTTCCTTTCCTTATCCTGTTCCTGTTTCCTTTCCCTTCCCTCTCCCCACACAGGATCTCCCTTTAATCTGGTTGATAGGAAGACTACTGTGGCTCTCAGTGTGACACACATTAGGAGGTTATGTTGTTACATTAAGAAATCATATTATTATATATCAAATGTTATTACATAAAAATACATCATTCACCATTATTAATGCATGCCAGAAACCAGTATATAAACCTTATCATATTAAACACATTAATTTTTTAAAAAACTTCCAGACTACAACCAGGATCCTTGCCAAGCAAATCACGAGCATGTCTAGACTATCATATAGCACCATTTATTTTAGAATTTTTAAACTTAAAGTTGAAAAGTACTGCAGTATGTAGTAATGGAGGAACAAAGATATTCTGCAGAAACTTTTAGTTAGGCAAAAGCAAGATTTTTTTACCAACTCTTGTTTAAATATTTGCTAACTTTAAAAATATCCCTTGAGAGAGATGCATGACTCTCACGTAGATCTTGTGACAGGAGCATATAAAAAGACAGATTTCTTAGTTCAACAATGAAGAATCACAGCAATAAAAATACTTTTCCTCCAATCCCCATCATTTTCGAACCAAAGATAAAGACTTAATGAGTTTAATTGGTCAATACTACAAAATATTTCAGGGCACATAATAAATCTGAGGAAATACATACATTAATCTCTTCAAATTCTAATACAAACCATTTAAATAAATGTTTAAGTGGAAATAAATTTTACTCTATAAAATGTAAAATTTTAACGTCAAGATCAACTACCTAAAGAATTCATTGTAATCAAATCTGAATAATCTGAAAAAATCACTTTATTAATAATAAGAACAGTAGTAATTAGTGATTCAGAGAAAAAATTCTTAGACAAGAATCACATATCTCAATGATATTATACTTATCAAACACAAAGATTTTTTAAATTCGCAAGGTTAACCAAAATGTTCAATGTCCTGGATCTATTGGATGTATGATTTGAATATTATCTAATTATTGGTTGAGTTAATTACAGTATTGCTTCCCTGATAGTTCGGTTGGTAAACAATTTGCCTGCAATGCAGGAGACCTGGGTTCGATACCTGTGTCAGGAAGATCCCCTGGAGAAGGGAATGGCTATCCTTTCCAGTATTCTGGCCTGGAGAATTCCATGGGGTCGCAGAGAGTCAGACATGAAGAGTGACTCTCACTTCACTTCACTTCAATTAACTACTGTATACATTTTGTAAATGTCTAACTTAGTAGTTTCTATTTAATAGACCTTTTCTAGAAAACCTGAAATAAAAAACTAAATGCTACTGAATAAAGTCCCTACCTGATTTTCAAGTAATCAACAATAGCATTGGCTTGTTTCACATCAAAGATATTCCATTTTTCATTTTTGTGTGATGGTCCTATTTCAGCCATAACTTCTCCAAGCCATTTTATGCTGTCTTCTAAGGACATATGCAGTGCTGAAAAGAAAAATTCCAGAGAAGTCTCAAGCATTATTTTTATGGATGCTTTGGCAACAAAATAACCAAAGATGTCCTTAATGTGTAAAAATTTCAGTACTTGTGAGGACAAATGGTAATACTACTGTTGTTTGTTTATGTTAATAATTACATTTTATGTAAAAGAACAGCAGGTGACAAACCCAACAATAGTAAATTACCATAAACACTACACAAATGTCTAAAGAGTTTGTTTCCATTTTAAGATAGGAAAAAACCCTCAAAAATTACTTTAGAATGGAAAAGAAGATCTTTTTATGATCTTAGATTAATAGTATAGATGGAAATGACCCAAAGGTTGGGTAGATTAGCTGGTAAGGAAGGCCTACATGGTAGACTCGGCCATGGTAGACAGCAAAACCAAACCCAGAGCTGAAAATGTAAACGAGCAGAGTTGACTAATACTCAGTTTTAGCTGATTGTTACCATGTGGGAATCTGGGCCTGAAGAGTTTCAACAGATGCCAGGAATATGGATTTTTACGTAAAACATCAAGACTTTTCATTTTTCTTTTCCAAACTACAGACATATATATGCTGTTTCTCAAATGATGCCTGATGGTGGTGGTGACAGCCAGATGACAGTGCAAAAAGAGTGACATTGGCACCACTTTGTCACCTTTACACCAAACAAGTCAATGACTGTGGTCAATTATTTCACTATTAAAAGCAAACAAACAACAAAGTAAAACTATTTCTTAAGGCATCCAGTTGAAAAAGAAGTAGGTAAGTGTCAAAAGCCTGATACTTAAACTTTTACAATGTGTACATTACAAATATTAACTTTCATCTTTTCGTATTTTTACATGTGGCAGGCAAATACAAAATACACATACACAGACAGTCATGGCTCCCTGCGTGCTGAGGATGAATCCAGGCAACTGGAGTGTCCCGGCTGTCCTTTGCTGATAAGTGAACAGTGTATAGACATGACACCAAAGAGCATGGAGCTGGAGATTTGAAAGGCTCTAGCTAAGAGTCGGATAGGACTGAGTAACTTCACTTTCACTTTTCACTTCCATGCATTGGAGAGGGAAATGGCAACCCACTCCAGTATTCTTGCCTGGAGAATCCCAGGGACAGAGAAGCCTAGTGGGCTGCTGTCCACGGGGTCACACAGAGTCGGACACGACTGAAGTGACTTAGCAGCAGCAGCACAAAGGAGGTTGGATTGATTGCTTGGGGAAGGCACTTGTCAGCTGGGGGCCTAGATGAGGGCCTAGGAGAGAACTGTGCTGAATAATGTGAACCTCACCCTCCGAAGTCCAACCAAACCATTAATAAAGTTTCCACGTCTTGTTAATGGGGTGTATGGACTTTTCAGGGAGGTAGAAGGGGAGAGTGCTGGGAAGTTATGAGAATATAGGTTGATTGTTGGACCCAGTTATTTCTGGGTTACACAGCTACTTTTCCTGGGAATAAGTGCTAGGTCCCTAAATTACTAATAAAATTACAGTAATTTAAAAATTTGGAAGACACTATATAAACACCAACTTGTAATTTGTTTAGTCTAGATTCTATGTGTAGGAATTAGAAAAGAAGCATAAAACTATATAACAATTAAAATCTAGTTTAATGAATGACAATTAGTCTAATTCTCATAGCCTCCTTACAGGTACTGTTTTATATCTGTCAGAGATATGGAATTATTGCTAGATAACTAAGTTTTCCTATATCATTTTAAATGGAGCTCAATTATTATTGAATTATTTCTTTTTTCATGACAAACTTCTTTTGAAAATAGTGAGAGCAATTTCAGAAATGAAAAATCTGTTGGATAAAAGTACTTAAGAAATGAATGGATTAAAATCTGAGTCATTAATAAAATGGTATTAATTAGAGATGCAGAGAAAAAATTGAGATGATTGTAATTCTAGATGTAATTATACTTATCAAACACAAAAATAAATTTATATGGCTATTTCCTTATATTAAAATATAACTGACTCTAAAACTGTTTTTTATGTCTAATGTCTTTCAATAGGAAATGGCTTTAAAAATATGAAAGTTATCATTTTACTTATCTAACTGAAATGTTTGCTCTTTTAAAAATCACATTTAGTGATGTGATTAAAATATAAAAGATTAAACCAATTAAATAGTAAAAGCTGTTAGAAATAAAATTTATCCTTGAAAATTTAGGGTAATCAAAAACATAATATAATTAGCTAGAAGATTTAGATTGGTACCTCATAACTGCCATTTACTAGCGAGGTGATCTGAGTTTCATTTACTTATCTGTAAATGAGAGTAATACCAATTTTCAAAATAATAGTGCTGCTGTGAAGATCGAATAAGGAATGCATGGGAAACTCTTGGTAAACTGAAAAGATACATATATATGTCTATTCCAATACCAAAAAAGGCAATGCCAAAGAATGCTCAAACTTCCGCACAAGCACTGATCTCACACGCTAGTAAAGTCATGCTCAAAATTCTCCAAGCCAGGCTTCAGCAATACGTGAACCATGAACTTCCAGATGTTCAAGCTGGTTTTAGAAAAGGCAGAGGAACCAGAGATCAAATTGGCAATATTTGCTGGATCATAGAAAAAGCAAGAGAGTTCCAGAAAAACATCTATTTCTGCTTTAGTGACTATGCCGAAGCCTTTAACTGTGTGGATCACAATAAACTGTGGAAAATTCTTAATACCAGACCATCTAAACTGTCTCTTGAGAAACCTGCATGCCGATCAGGAAGCAACAGTTATAAATGGACATGGAACAACAGACTGGTTCCAAATAGGAAAAGGAGTACGTCAAGGTTGTATGTTGTCACCCTGCTTATTTAACTTATATGCAGAGTACATCATGAGAAACGCTAGGCTGGAGGAAGCACAAGCTGGAATCAAGATTGCCAGGAGAAATCTCAATAACCTCAGATATGCAGACAACACCACCTTTATGGCAGAAAGTGAAGAGGAACTCAAAAGCCTCTTGATGAAAGTGAAGGAGGAGAGTGAAAAAGTTGGCTTAAAGCTCAACATTCAGAAAACCAAGATCATGGCATCTGGTCCCATCACTTCATGGCAAATAGATGGGGAAACAGTGGAAATAGTGTCAGACTTTGTTTTTGTGGGCTCCAAAATCACTGCAGATGGTGACTGCAACCATGAAATTAAAAGACACTTACTCCTTGGAAGGAAAGTTATGAACAACCAGATAGCATTTTTAAAAGCAGAGACATTAGTTTGCCAACAAGGTTCCATCTAGTCAAGGCTATGGTTTTTCCAGTGGTCATGTATGGATGTGAGAGTTGGACGGTGAAGAAAGTTGAGCGCCGAAGAATTGATTCTTTTGAACTGTGGTGTTGGAGAAGACTCTTGAGAGTCCCTTGGACTGCAAGGAGATCCAACCAGTCCATTCTAAAGAAGATCAGTCCTGGGTGTTCATTGGAAGGATTGATGCTAAAGCTGAAACTCCAATACTTTGGCCACCTCATGCGACAAGTTGACTCACTGGAAAAGACTCTGATGCTGGGAGGGATTGGGGGCAGGAGGAGAAGGGGACAACAGAGGGTGAGATGGCTGGATGGCATCACTGACTCGATGGACATGGGTTTGTGTAGACTCTGGGAGTTGGTGACGGACAGGGAGGCTTGGCGTGCTGCAATTCATGGGGTCACGAAGAGTCTGACACGACTGAGCGACTGAACTGATAGCGCTTTCTAGAATTTAACCCCAAACCAGGCACATCTGAGGTAGTCAGGAGAATGGGCTCTCACTTGCTGGAGTTCAGATGTGGCATCTCTGAATCTCATTTATTTTTATAATTTTTAAAATAAGTAGAATAATATTAATAGAACTATCTCATAAGATTTTGGATGAATTAAGTGACAGTATTTGGAAAGTAAATGGCACCATGAGTGACACAAGTTAATACTATGAAATATTTACTATTATTATTCTTATTTGGAAGAAAAACAATTCAACTTCATAGAACTAAGAAGTATTCTATGATTATTTAATAAATCCATGTTATATAGAGGAGAATTAATCTTGGCCCATTGACCTTGACAGAGGTCAAATATCCAGATTATCTAACAGTCTACATCCCATGCTTGGTCAAGTCCTAGAAAAATTAGACTTCAATATGAGTATTATTAAGTAATTGTAGAAATCTTATGTTATATAATCCTGTATTTTGATCTACTGTGACTCCAGGTGGGTTGTCTGCAGAATATCTCATAGATAATGCAGCAGAATCTGAGACAAGGGACAGATTAGAAGTGAGTCAGTATAAAATACATTTTCCACACTGGAATTTTACTAGTAACCATCGACCATGCTACAGTTCACAGTGCAGATTGCTCTTCAGTGCTTTTTCTATGAAGATGTCGCAGAATGAGATAGGAGTGCTCACTATGCACTCAGGACTCTACCACCTTTTAGTTTAAGTATAAACATACTTTACCTATTTCCCTGGCACACCTGGCTAAGATTACATTCTCTCCTGATGGTAGTTAGAACTTTTTCAGGTTGAAAGGTTTGAGGGGATTTTCTTTTTCTATCAGAAGGAAAAACTAGATCCCTTGCTTTTTTCTGGTTAGCCTTTACAAATGTACTTTCACTCTCTCATAGTTTATGAGTACTTGTATGGATCCTGTTCAAGTTTTAAAAATTCATTTTTGAACTGACATCAACAATATAAAGTTTCACATAAAAGAAATATTCGTGATGCAGTTATAAGTTGTGGGAAAAGTTTAAAATGGAAATCTCTTGTCAAATTTGCAATGTGAGATTCATGAAATTTTTCTACTTTCCTTTACTGTTTCTAAATTCTTAGCTCACAGGTTGCAAAGCTTAAGCCTGTTCACGTCATATACTTCTTTTTACAATTAAATTCATAAGTGGTACATTCACATGGTTCAAAAAATATATGGCAAGGTGTACTGTGAGAAGACTTACTCCAATCCTGTTGTCCGTATGTCTAGTTCCTATACCCTTTGCACATAAAATTTTGATTATTAGTTTTTTTCTACATTATTTCAGCACTTCTTTGTATATATAACAAATAAAAACATATAAAGACTTATTCTTGTCTCTTTTTTAAACAAAAGAATACAACTCTGCACCTTGCTTGACTCAGTAACAACATATGATATCTTGAAAGCTTCCTCATTCTTTCCTTTTTTACAGCTGCATAGTATTACGATTTAGGGTAATCCCTACAGATAAATGTGTAATTTCAGAATAGTTTTAGATTTACAGAAAAGTTGCAAGAATATCACAAAGAGTTCCCATATAGCTAATACACAGTTTCCCCCATTGTTAATAATGCTGTGGTGCTTTTGGCACAACTAATGAGCAAATATTGATATATTATTATTCAAGTTCACACTTTGGATTTCTTTAGTTTTTATTAAAGTCTTTTTTCTGTCCCAGGATTCCCTCCAAAACACATTACATTTACTCATCTCCTCTTCTTAGATTGCACAATTTCTCAGACGTTCCTTGTTGTTGAAGGCTTTCACAGTTTCAAGAAGTACTGATCAGATATTTTGTAGTATGTACTTAAATTTGGCATAAATTTGATACTTCTGTCATGATTATACAAGGAATAAAGGTTTTGGAGATTAAGACTACAGAGCCATTCTCTTCACACTATATCAAGTGATAAAGAATCTGTCTACAAATGCAGATGTAGGAGATGCGGGTTTGATCCCTGGGTCAGGTAGATTCCTAGGAAGAGGAAATGGCAACCCACTCCAGTATTCTTGGCTGGAGAATCCCATGGACAGGGGACAAGGTGAGCTACCATCCATAGGGTTGCAAGAAATTGGACATGACTGAATGACTGAGCATGCACACACTTTACTATGCATGCTTTTGCCACCCACATCACATTGCTATTTAACATGGCTCATCACTAATAACGTTAGTCTTTGGACCTGATGAGGTTGTATTTGTCAGGCTTCCCTATATAGTTACTATTTTCCCCCCTTTCCATACTGTCCTCTTAGACATGAGGTGTACAGCAGATTCTTTAGAAATGGGAAAAGGTGTTCAACTTCTTGAGGATGCAGTGATGTGCTTAGTTGTTCTGTCCTGTTTGTGACCTTGCGACCCCATGGACTGTAACCTGCTAGGCTCCTCTGTCCATGGGGAATTTCCAGGCAAAAATACTGAAGTGGATGGCCATGCCTTCCTCCAGGAGAAATATCTATAAAAATTACTGGGACTTCCACATGGGAGATTTGTCTATTTTGCCCCAGTTAATTATTTGCTGTTGTTCAGTCACTAAGTCATGCCCAACTCTTTGTGACCCCATGAACTGCAGTACGACAGGCCTCTCTGTCCTTCATTATCTTCTGGAGTTTGTTCAAACTCATGTCCATGGAGAAAATGATGGCATTCAACCATCTCATCCTCTGTCATCCCCTTCTTTTCTTGCCCTCAACCTTTCCCAGCATCAGGGTTTTACCAATGAGTCAGCTCTTCCCATCAGGTGGACAAACTACTGGAACTTCAGCATCAGTCCTTCCAATGAATATTCAGGACTGATTTCCTTTAGGATTGACTGCTTTGATCTCTGTGTTGTCCGAGGACTCTCAAGAGTCTTCTCCAGCACCGATTTTTTGACGCTCAGCCTTCCTTATATTCTCTCACATCCACACATGACTACTGGAAAAACCATAGCTTTAACTACACGGACCTTTGTTGGCAAAGTGATGCCTCTGCTTTTTAATACACTGTCTAGGTTTCTCAAAGCTATTCTTCCAAGGAGCAAGCATCTTTTAATTTTGTGGCTGCAGTCACCATCCGCAGTGATTTTGGAGGACAAGAAAATGAAATCTGACACTGTTTCTACATTTTCCCCATCTATTTCCCGTGAAGTGATGGACAGGATGTCATGATCTTCACTTTTTGAATGCTGATTTTTAAGCCAGATTTTCACTCTCCTCTTTCACCTTCATCAAGAGGCTCTTTAGCTGCTCTTTACTTTCTGCCATTAAAAGTCGTATCATCTGCATATCTGAGTTTGTTGATATCTCTCCCCGCAATCTTGATTCCACCTTGGGATTCATCCATCCTGGCATTTCGCATGATGTACTCTGCATCTAAGTTCAGTTCATTCACTCAGTCATGTCTGACTCTTTGTGACCAAATGCACTGCAGCACACCAGGCTTCCCTGTCCATCACCAACTCCCAGAGTTTACCCAAACTAATGTCCATCGAGTCAGTGATGTAATCCAACCATCTCATCCTGTCATCCTCTTCTCCTCCTGCCTTCAATGTTTCCCAGTATCAGGGTCTTTTCAAATGACTCAGTTCTTCGCATCAAGTGACCAAAGTATTGGAGTTTCAGCTTTAGTGTCAGTCCTTCCAATGAATATTCTGGACTGATTTCCTTTAAGATTGACTGGTTGGATCTCCTTGCTGTCCAAGGGACTCTCAAGAGCCTTTTCCAACACCACAGTTCAAAAGCATCAATTCTTTGGCGCTCAGCTTTCTTTATAGTCCAACTCTTACATCCATACATGACTACTGGAAAAACCACAGATTTGACTAGATGGACTTTTGTTGGCAAAGCAATGTCTCTGCTTTTTAATATGCTCTCTAGGTTGGTCATAACTTTTCTTCCAAGGAGTAAGTGTCTTTTAATTTCATGGCTGCAGTCACCATCTGCAGTGATTTTAGAACCCCCCAAAATAGTCTCTCAGTTTCCCCATCTATTTGCGAGGAAGTGATGGGACCTGAATGCCATGATCTTAGTTTTCTGAATGTTGAGCTTTAAGCCAACTTTTTCACTCTCCTCTTTCACTTTCATCAAGAGGCTTTTTAGTTCTTCTTTGGTTTCTGCCATAAGAGTGGTATCATGTGCATATCTGAGGTTATTTGGTATTTCTCTTGGCAATCTTGATTCCAGCTCATGCTTCATCAGCCTGGCATTTTGCATGATGTACTCTGTATATAAGTTAAATGAGCAGGGTGCCAGTATACTGCCTTGACGTACTCCTTTCCCAATTTGGATCCAGTCTGTTGTTCCATGTCCAGTTCTAACTGTTGCTTCTTGACCTGCATAGATTTCTCAGGAGGCAGGTCAGGTGTTCTGGTATTCCCATCTCTTTAAGAATTTTCCATAGTTTGTTGTGATCCACACAATCAAAGGTTTCAGTGTAGTCAATAAAGCAGAAATAGATATATTTCTGGAACTCTCTTGCTTCTTCAATGATCCAACGGATGTTGGCAATTTGATCTCTGGTTCCTCTGCCTTTTCTAAATCCAGCTTGTACATCTGGAATTTCTTGGTTCAGGTACTGTTGAACCTAGTGTGAAGGATTTTGAGCATAATCTTGCTGGCACGTGACATGAGTACAATTGTATGGTAATTTGAACATTCTTTGGCATTGCCTTTCTTTGGGATTGGAATGAAAACTGACCTTTTCCAGTCCTATGGCCACTGATTTTTCTAAATTTACTGGCATACTAAGTATAGCACATTAACAGCATCATCTTTTAGGATTTCAAATAGTTCAGCTTGAACTCCATCATCTCCACTAGCTTTGTTTGCAGTAATGCTTCCTAAGACCCACTTGACTTCACACTACAGGATGTCTGGCTCTGTGAGTGATTACACCATCATGGTTGTCTGGGTCACTAAGAGCGTTTTTGTACAGTTCTGTGTATTCTTGCCACCTTTCTTAATCCCTTCTGCTTCTGCTAGGCCCTTGCCATTTTTGTCCTTTATAGTGCCTATCTTCGCATGAAAGATTCCCTTGGTATCTCCAATTTTCTTAAAGAGAGCTCTAGTTTTTCCCATTCTGCTTTTTTCCTCTATTTCTTTGCATTCTTGACTTAAGAAGGCTTTCTTCTCTCCGTGCCATTCTCTGGAACTCTGCCTTCAATTTGGAATATCTTTCCCTTTCTCCCTTGCCTTTTGCTTCTCTTCTATTCTCAGCTATTTGGAAGGACTCCTCAGACAACCACTTTGCTTTATTGCGTTTCTTTTGGTTTTGCATTGTATTGGTTTTGGTCACCACCTCCGGGACAATGTTATGAACCTCCATTCATAGTTCTTCAGTGACTCTCTATCAGATCTAGTCCTTTGAATCTATTTGTCACGTCCACTGTATAATCATAAAGGATTCATTTAGGTCCTACCCGAATGGCCTAGTGGTAATCTCTACTTTCTTCAATTTAAGCCTGAATTTTGCAATAAGGAGCTGATGATCTAGATACAGTCAGCTCCAGATCTTGTTTTTGCTGACTGTATAGAGGTTTTCTGTCTTAAGATGCATAGAATATAAACAATCTGATTTCAGTACATACCACCTGGTGATGTCCATGTGTAGAGTTGTCTCTTATGTTGTTGGAAGAGTGTTTGCTGTGACTAGTGCATTCTCTTTGCACAACATTAGCCTTTGCCCTGATTCATTTTGTACTCCAAAGCCAAACTTGCCTATTATTCCAGGTAACTCCTGATTTCCTACTTTTGCAGTCCAGTCCCCTGTGATGAAAAGGACATCTTTTTTGTGTGTTAGATCTAGGAGGTCTTGTAGGTCTTCATAAATAACAGTTCAACTTCAGCTTCTTTGGTATTACTGGTTGCCACACAGATCTGGATTACTGTGATGTTGAATGGTTTGCCTTGGAAAGAACTGAGATCATCCTGTCATTTTTGAGACTGCACCCAAGTGCTGCATTTTAAACTCTTTTGTTGACTATGAGGGCTATTCCGTTCTTTCTAAGGAATTCGTGCCCACAGTAGTAGATACAATGGTCATCTAAATTACATTTGCCCATCCCATCCATTTTCATTCACTGATTCCTAAAATGTCCATGTTCACTCTTGCCATCTCCTGTTTGACCACATCCAATTTACCTTGATTCACGGATTTAACATTCCAGGTTCCTATGCAATATTTTTCCTTACAGCACATGATTTCACTTTTATCCCGAGATACAACCACTACTGGGAATCCTTTTGTCTATGACCCAGCCTCTTCATTCTTTCTGTAGCTATTTCTCTGCTCTTCCCTAGTAGTATACTGGACACCTACCAACCTGGGAGGTTCATCTTTCAGTGTTATATATTTTTGCCTTTTCTTTTATTTTTTTTATACTGTTCATGGGGTTCTCAAGGCAAGAATAGTGAAGTGGTCTGTCATTCTCTTTTCCAGTGGACCATGTTTTGTCAGGCCCAAGCAGAAGACATTAAGAAGAGGTGGCAAGAATACACAGAAGAACTGTACAAAAAAGATCTTCATGACCAAGATAGTCATGATAACGTGATCACTGACCTAGAGCCAGACATCTTGGAATGTGAAGTCAAGTGGGCCTTAGAAAGGATCACTATGAACAAAGCTAGTGGAGGTGATGGAATTCCAGTTGAGCTATTTCAAATCTTGAAAGATGATGCTGTGAAAGTGCTGCACTCAATATGCCAGCACGTTGGGAGAACTCAGCAGTGGCCACAGGACTGGAAAAGGTCAGTCTTCATTCCAATCCCAAAGAAAGGCAATGCCAAAGAATGCTCAAACTACCGCACAATTTCACTCATCTCACACGCTAGTAAAGTCATGCTCAAAATTCTCCAAGCCAGGCTTCAGCAATATGTGAACCGTGAACTTCCAGATGTTCAAGCAGGTTTTAGAAAAGGCAGAGGCACCCGAGATCAAATTGCCAACATCTGCTGGATCATGGAGAAAGCAAGAGAGTTCCAGAAAAACATCTATTTCTGCTTCATTGACTATGCCAAAGCCTTTGACTGCGTGGATCACAATAAACTGTGGAACATTCTGAAAGAGATGGGCATACCGACCACCTGACTTGCCTCTTGAGAACCTGTGTGCAGGTCAGGAAGCAACAGTCAGAACTGGCCATGGAACAACAAACTGGTTCCAAATAGGAAAAGGAGTACGTCAAGGCTGTATATTGTTACCCTGCTTATTTAACTTATATGCAGAGTACATCATGAGGAACGCTGGGCTGGAAGAAGCACAAGCTGGAATCAAGATTTCTGGGAGAAATGTCAATAATCTCAGATATGCAGATGACACTACCCTTATGGCAGAAAGTGAAGAGGAACTCAAAAGCCTCTTGATGAAAGTGAAAGAGGAGAGTGAAAAGGTTGGCTTGAAGCTCAACATTCAGAAAACAAAGATCATGGCATCTGGTCCCATCACTTCATGGGAAATAGATGGGGAAACAGTGGAAGCAGTGTCAGACTTTATTTTTTGGGCTCCAAAATCACTGTGGATGCTGATTGTAGCCATGAATTGAAAAGACGCTTGCTCCTTGGAAGGAAAGTTATGACCAACCTTGATAGTATATTAAAAAGCAGAGACATTACTTTGCCAATAAAGGTCCATCTAGTCAAGGCTATGGTTTTTCCCGTGGTCATGTATGGATGTGAGTTGGACTGTGAAGAAAGCTGATCGCCAAAGAATTGATGCTTTTGAACTGTGGTGTTGGAAAAGACTCTTGAGAGTCCCTTGTACTGCAAGGAGATCCAACCAGTCCATTCTAAAGGAGATCAATCCGGGGTGTTCATTGGAAGGACTGATGGTAAAGCTGAAACTCCAATACTTTGACCACCTCATGCGACGAGTTGACTCACTGGAAAAGACTCTGATGCTGGGAAAGGCAGGGGCGGGAGGAGAAGGGGACGACAGAGAATGAGATGGCTGGATGGCATCACCGACTCTGTGGACATGAGTTTGAGTGAACTCCGGAAGTTGGTGATGGACAGGGAGGCCTGGCGTGCTGTGATTCATGGGGTCGCGGAGAGTCGGACACGACTGAGCAACTGAACTGAACTGAACTGAACTAGCAGAGACATGCCCTTCAGCTGCTCAAGGTAGCTGGATTACATGCATGGTTCCCTGGCTGTCCCACTGTTAGTCCTCCTTGAGCATTTAAACCGTCACTGGCCATCCAGTGTCAGTCAATGTGCAGTCAGGGGATTGAGGCAAAGGCGACGCTGGAATGGCTGGTAAGTGGGTCGGAGGAAGGCTGGAGCCAATGTTGGAGGATTCCCAGGAGCAGAGGGCACCCCAGCATCATGGCTGCCACTAGCTGCTTGGAGCCAACCTGCTACCCAGGAGCCACTGTCCACCATGGAGCTGATGCACCACCCAGAAGCCGTTGTCCACCAGTGGAGCTGATGTGCCGCCCAGGAGCTGCTGTCTGCTGTGGAGCCACTGTCTGCTCTGAAGCTGATCAGCTGCCCAGGAGTGAATAGTACCCAGGCCTATCCACTCCTGATGGTAGTCCTGGGGCCAGTCTGCCACCACCAGTGCTGTGCTGGTAATTGGGGCACTGGTCACTACCCTGCTCCTGTCTCTGTCTCTGGGGTGATCTTTGTGAAGCCACTTCCCAGGCCACCAATACTACTTCAAGTTGCCAAGGCCATGTTATCCCATGGCCATTTGCAGGTAGTTAATTATTTATTCAAGCATTAATTCATTTATTCAAATTATTTATTCAATCATTAATTTTCATCAGTATGGATTCATGGAAGTTAATTTTATACTTTGGATTATAATTCAATACTATGCTATCTTGTTCAGTTTGTTCTGTGGCTATTGGGAGCTTTTTCAGTTGGCTTCTCTATTCTCTGGGAATACTCCCACCACTCTTATTTTTAAGCACTTTTTTCTGGCCACTATAAGATACCCCACACTCACTTTTTATGTTCCCTGCTCTAGGCCTACAATCAGCCATTTTTCTAAGGAGCCCTGGTTCCTTTCATTGGAGAATGAAATTATAAACCAAGGCCTGAGTCCTGCGTGGTACGCTCATTGCTATTGGATATCGTTGCTTTTTGGCCCTCTTTGTGAATACAGCCGAGAAGTTTATGAATGTACGTTTACACTGAACTCTACAACTATTCATCTATATATTTCTTATGTTAAAAAAGAGTTCACACTGATGTTTTCAATTGATGTTTCTAATTTTTTGCTGTTTCAAACATTACTGCAACTAATGACTCTACATCTATGTCAGGTTATGTGTGTGCCATTGAATATGCAGGATAAGTTCCCAAAAGTTGAACTGCTGGGAAGAGACAATACATTTGTCAAAGATTTAATACATCTATAAATTTGATAGACAGCTGCTAGCCTACATTCCACAATGGGGCTTTTACTTCCATTAGCAACACAAGAGAGTACTTGTTTTCTTACAGCTTTGACAGCTGAAAATGCTACCAAAGTTTTACAGTTTTGTCAATTTGATATATGACAAATAACATTTTTGTGTAGTTTAATTAACATTTTTCTTATCTTTAAGACTGACCTTTTAAGAATCATTTGTATTTATTTAGTCATAGCCTTGATACACTCTTCTATTGCACTACTGGTCTTTTTCTTCTTGCTTTTGTATGCTCTTTTTTTATATTATAGAATTTGCTTGTTGATGTCTGAGATGCAATGTTTTCCCCAGGTTCTAATTTTTATTTTGGTATTTTTCCATTGCGGACTTTTGACTTTTATAAGTGAAATTTAAATTTATATCAAATATATATCAAATTTTATCTTTATGGCTTCAGAATTTTGAAGTATAAAGATCTTCCCCATCCAAGGTTGTAAATAAATTAAACCATGTTTTTCTCTAATATTTTTAAGGCTTCACTTAATTTAAAATTAAGCATTTGATCCATTTGCAATGTATTCTGGTTTATATTAACAGACAGACACAGGTTTGAATCCAATTTCATATTTTTCTTGATGGATACCTAGTTATCCCAGTATTATTTATTGAATAATTTATCTTTTCATCACAGATTTGAAATGTCATTTTACTGAATACTGAATCCTAATGATTAGTTAAATTGCTGTTCCGTTGGTCTATCTGTCTAGTGATTCACCACTGTGTTCAAATATTTGAGGTTTTCTGTTAATAAACTACAGAAGTACTACTACTAAGATAGGCTAAAGCTTATCACATTTTCTGAAGACAGTTTTTCTGGCTATTCGTACTGTTTATTTCCCATATTTTGTTAGAATCATCTTGCCTAGAAACTTACCCCTAGAGAAAAATATTAACAAAATACGGTTGGCATTTTTATTGGAATATTAATGCTATAAATTAACTTGATAAGACTTAACATCTTTATGATGTTGAGTCTTTCAAAGAATGTTGGAAGTTTTTCCAAATGTTAAAAACCTCCTGTGTGACTTTAAAAATGCTCTGAAGTTTTCTTCATATAGAGCTTCCACATTGCTTTTTTAAAGTTTATTCTTGCTTAGTCTTTTATTGTTGTTGTTGTTGTTAGAGCACATATTTTTCTCTCACTAAATCTTTTATACATAAATATTATGTTTTTATACATAAATATTTATGTACAAATATTCTTATACATAAATATTTTTTTAACATTATCATACAGTGAAATTCACTTTTCCTTTTGGTGTATAGTTCTAGAACGTTAACCATCACTACCATAAGGATACAGAAAAGGTACATCACCTCCAGAAACTCCCTCATGCTATCTTTTTATGTCCTCTCATCACCTCAACCTCTGGCAAACACTGATTTGTTCTCCACTGCTGTAGTTGTGACTTGTTGAGAATTTCCCATAGATGTAATCATACAAAATACAATCTTTTAAGACTGACTTCTTTAACTCAGTATGATGCTATTGAGACTCATTCAAATTGTTGTATCATGGCTCAACAACTTTCACTGCTGAGTAGTGTTCCATTATATGGATATACCATAGTTTACTTACCTGTTTATCCACTGATAGATATTTGAATTTGTTTTTACTTTTGAGCACTTATGAACAGAGCTGCTAGACAACATTCATGCACAGGTTTTTGTGTGAAAATATGATTTTCTTTCTTTAGAGTAATGAATGTTTCTTTAGAGAAGGATGAATGGGATATAATTTTCTAAGAAACTGCCAACTATTGTACAGAGTGGCTGTGCCATTTTGTATCTCCACAGAAGAACAAGAGTTCTCGATGCTCTGAATCCTTGTCAGCACTTGATATTGTCAGTATTTTTTATTTTACCCATTCTAACAGATGTGTAATGGTATCACAGTGGTTTTATTACATTTCCCTAATGACTAATGATGTTGAACTTCTTTTCAGGAGTTTATTTGCTATCCTTACATATCTTCTTCGGTGAAGCATCTGTTCAGATTATTTGCCCTTTTTTTTTAAAAAAGATAAACTTTATTTTGTAAAAGATTTGCATTTATAGAAAAATTACAAAAATAGTATTGAGAATTCTTGCCAACCCTCCATAAATTTTCTCTTATTTTTAATATCAAACATTATCATGGTATATTTATTACTACTAATAAACCAAATTTAAACATTACAATGACCTAAAGCCCATATTTTATTAATTTCCATAATTTTTACTTAATATTCCAGGACATCATCCAGGACACCAATTACATTTGGTTGTCACGCCCCGTAGGTCCCCCGAGATTGATAGTTTCTCTGATTTTTCTTGTTTGTAATAACCTTGTCACAGTTTGGAGAGGACCGGTCAAATATTTTGTACAATGTTCCTCAATTTATTTTGCCTGATGGTTAAACAGAAGTTATGGGTTTTGATGGCTTTGTCCATTTCTAATAGGATTTTTTTCCTTATTGCTGTGTTTTGACAGTTCTTTATCATTATAGATACAAGCCTTTTTTCAGATATGTGATTTGCAAATATAGTTTTCCCTGTCTGCAACTTTTCATTCTTTTAACAATGACTTTCATAAAACAAAAGTTTTAAAATCTGATGAAGTCCAATTTATAAATTTTTCTTTTATAGGTACTGTTTTGGGGTTCACATCTAAGAACTTCTTGATAACCCCAAATCATAAAGATTTTCTCTTATGTTTTATTATAAAAGATGTATAGTTTTATATTTCAAGTATATAACAATTAGAATTAACTTGCATCAGGTGAAAAGTTTAGACTGAAGTGCACTCTTTTCAGTATAGATGAGCAATTGTTTCAATACATTTATTGAAAAGGAGACTTGGTTCCACTGAATTACTTTTGTATAGTTATCAAAAAGTCAGATGACCATTTTTCTATTTCTGAATTCTGTCTTGTTTCATTGATACATGTGTTTATCCCTTCACTAATTCCACACTGACTTCATTACTATTTAACTATATAGTAATTCTTAAACTGAGTGTTAAACCTTATGCAACTTTACTCTTATTTTTCAAAAAATTTTTAGCTGTTTTAGGTCCTTGGCCTTTCCATATAAATTTTAAAATCAGTGAGTATGTCTTGAAAAAATCCTGCTGGCATTTGGATTGATACTGCATTAAATCTACGTATCAATTTGGGAAGACATCTTTATCATGTGGAAACTTCTAATCCAAAAACACAGTATGTTTTTTCATTTGTTTAGGTTTTATTTTTATCATCATTTTGTAGTTTTTAGCATACAGATTGTACATATTTTGTTAGATTTATACTTTTGTATCAATACTTCTATCATTTTTGAGTTATTGTAAATGATATTGTTTGTTAAAAATTTGGTATATAATATTGCTAGTATATTGAAATACAACTGACTTTTGAGTTTTGACCTTCTTCCTGCAACATTGCTAAATTCATTAGTTCTAGGAATTTTTTTTATTTTATGGAATTTACTATATAGAGAATCATTTCATCTGACAAGAGGGACTGTATAATTCCCTCCTTTCCAGTCTGCCTATGTTTTATTTCTTTTTCTCACTATACTGCACTTATTGCTAAGACTCTAATTCTTATGTTGAATAGGATTCTTACCTTGACCCTGATCTTACGAGGAAAGAATTTTGCTTTTCACCACTAAGTATGATCGTGGCTTTTTTGTAGATGTCTTTTATAAGGTTGACAAAAACCACATCTTTTCTTAACTTTCTGACTTTAAAAACAATGAATGGATGTTGTACTTAGTCAAATGCTGTCTTTGCATCCATTTACATGATCATGTGCTTTTTTCTTCTTTCAATTTTTCACATGAATCAGATTTTCAACACTGAATCATTCAGCATTGAATTTCTGGTATAAAGCTCAACTGGTCATCTATATTATTTTTGTATGAATTGCCTGATTAATTCTGACAATATTTTGTTGAGATGCTTTTATGTTCATTAGGGACATTGCTAATTTCTTCTCCTCCTTTTACTCCTACTTCCCCCCACCTTTCCTCAACTTTTTCCCTTTCCCCTCACCCCTCCTTCTTCTCTTTGTCAGGTTTTGGTATGAAGATAATTTTAGCCTCACAAAATGAGTTACAAAGAGTTCCTTCCTCTGTTATTCCTGGAAGATATCATATATAATTGGTGGTATTTCTTCATTAAATGTTTAACAATTTCCAATAGAAACATCTGGGCCTAAAGAATTTTTTCCAATAGTTCTTGGCAACAAATTTAATTTTTTCAATAGTTATGGGACTATCAAGATATCTTGGTGAATTTTATTAGTTTGAGGTTTCTGAAAACTGGTCAGTTACTTCTGTTTTCTAATGTACGTATAATTAACATTCTCTTATTATTCTGTTAATGTCTGCAAAATCCTTAGTGATATCCTTTTTTATACTTAATAATAATAACAACCTGTACCTTCCATCTTTTTTCTTAGTCAGTTTTGCTTCATGTTTATCTATTTTGATCTTATCAAAGATGCAGGTTTTTGTTTCACTGATTTTCTCTATTGGTTTTCCATTTTCAATGTCATTGACTTCTGTTTATTATTTCTCTTTTCTGCTTGATCCATGCTCTATTCATTTACTTAAAAATCTCCCCTAATATCTGTTGAGACTTTCTCTTTGATTCATGGACTATTAAGAATTGTGCTGTTCAATATCCAAGTGTTTGGAGATTTCCCTTACATATTTCTGTTGTTAATTATTTGTTTAATTCCATGATGGTCAGAAAACATATTTGTATGGTTTCAATTAAACTTAAGGTTGTTACATGACCCAGGATATGATCCACCTTGATGAGTGTGCCATACACACTTGAAAGCATGACTATTCTGTTGTTTTGGGGTATACTGTTCTATAAATGGCAATTAGATCCAGATGGTTGATGTTTTTCTTTTGGTTTACCTTATTTGTGACCTAGTTAGCCTCTTGAATTTACAGGTCTATGTCTTCTGCTAAATTTGGGATGTTTTCAACTACTGCTTTTTCAAATGCTTGTTTAGCACTGTACTCTTTCTCCTATCCTTTTGGGACTCTGAATGATATGTATATTAGAACTTCTGTTGTTCATAGGTCCTTGAGGTTTTGTTCATTTGTTTATCAATCTTTTTTTTTCCTCTGTATTGCACAGATTGGATAATCTCTATTGCGCTTCCATCTTTAAGTTCACTGATTTTTCCTTTGTTTCCATTCTGTTATTGATTCCATTCAGTGAGATTTTAATTTTGGTCATTGTACAATTTGGTTGGTTCTAAAATTTTGTTTCTTGATTATACCTTCTGTTTCTTTCATGATTCTTTATATTTTAATGTTTGTTTCAACAATGTTCACAACAGTTCTTTTAAGCTCTTGTAGCTGTTTTGAAGTCTTTGTCATCTAATCTCAATATCCATTTCATCTTATTGTTGGTATCTAGTTATTAATATTTTCCATGCAGAATGAGATCCACACAGTTGTCTGCCTAGCAATTTTGACAATAGTATTGAAAGAATGTTTTGAGACCTGTAGTACTCAAAGACTCCACAGATATTTGTGTTATGAGGGAAAAAACAGCCAAAGTCTGTTTTTGTGATGATTTACTAAGAATTCTTTTTTGGAAGATTATATTTCAACAACTGACACTGAACCAATGTTATATTATTTATCAGAGCTCTTAATAAAATAGTACTGGAAAAGACTGAATTCTCAAAACTAACTACCTAAGACCTCAGTTTTTGTTTTAGTTTTATATTAGATACAGAATAATCTGAAATCAGTGAGTTAACATCATACAATATTTCTCATTGTCAAGTATAATTAATTTTTTTCTAATGTTTAACATGGCACCACATACCTAAGTAAAGAAAAAATGAAATTCTCCTATTTGCAGAGAAGGAAAAATATGGATTTCTCTTCCTCACATACAAAAACTACCAATTCTTCCCTTGTTAAGAGTGATGACGAGCTGGAAGAATACATAGGGTATGAGTGATTCCTCAATTAATTTTGCTAACACAGTATTTCCCCTGCTTCTGAACAGTTAGAAAATGATACAAGGACCAAAATAAGCTTTGTGTGACCAAAAGTCCTCCATAAACTTTACTAGGACAATGGTGACAATTCTTTAGGGGTGGAAAGGTCTTCTACCTCCCCAAATTTTTTAAAAAAGGAAACTAAAAACAAGCAAATAATCAGAAGAAGAGAAGAGACAAAATGGAAGGAGGAGGAAATGAAGGAAGGAAGCAAAGCTGTCTTCCACAGACACAAGCAGGTCTTTCAGTGGCGTTAGAAACACCTTGACATTTATTGTGTTCATGGTCTTTTGATTATACAGTAAGATTCATGTTCTAGTTCTGCCATTTACCAACTATGCACCTTGGACTGCTTGCTCAACTTTGATATAGCGGTTATGATACCCCACCTGCAGTTGTTCTGCATTTTATAATGTATGTTGAAGATTAGAACCAAACATACTGCCTAGCACAAAGTTGGCAATAAGTAATGACAGATTTCTTTCTTTTCCTCCTTTCAAGAAAGTAACTCTGTTTATTCTCAAACAAAACTCATCACATTTAAAACTGCTCCAAGGAAGAATTTCCAAATTTCCTGTAGTAACTCATTTCAGTAAATTAAAAAACTCACAAAATCTAAGTGTATGGGACTAATGTCTATTTCACGGGGGCTTTGATACTGACCAAAGTACCTCCTCTTAACAGCAAACCTGATAGTACAGTAATATTTAAATGTAAGATAAGATGAAAACAGCTCAAATAATAAAAAATATCTAGATAAATCTGAATTACTTGACATTTTTGGGATGATGACACTGATGAGATTTCAAAATTAAAGTAACATATCTGGCAAATTCATTATTAAGAGAACATTAACCTTGTTAAGTATTAACGCTTTACAACTTAATGAAGTTATTAAGTATATTCTTGTTATATATACCCAAGGAAAAAACACAGAATTTTCATTGTAGGATTTATAATAAAATTAGGAGCTTTTGCTTGAGAAAATTCATTTAGACAGTGGACTAAATTTTCTTTTTTTAAAAAAAGAAAAAGTAATGTACTTACTTCTAAGATTATGAAGTAGCATATCTAGTAAAGTCATAAATTTTGAATACTGAATAACAGAAAAGTCCATTCCTTTTGCCCACAAAAATCCAGATACATAATAATCTAGTAGACTGGCTTCCTTTAGACAGGTTTGAAGATTTTTGAAATTCAAAAACTTTTCTAGTTTCCTGTAACAAGAAAAATCCAGATATTAAAATTGATTAAACATTGAACAGTTCCTTTTCTAAGTTTTGAAAGCAGATACTTTTCTTGAATGAAGATTCTATAATGATCATAATCTAAAAAATCCATGATTATATCAAAATCCTAAATCCAAAACAGCATTCAAAAGAGAGAGCACATGAAAATTCTTATTATTCTTTTTCCACTTCCTCTTTCTTCTTGTGCTAAATTTCTCTCTTCCCCTCTCTTCTATTTTTTTTTTTTAATTGGAGGAAAACTGCTTTACAATGTTGTGCTGGTTTCTGCCATTGAATATGTGAATCAGTCATAATTATACATATATCTCTTCTCTCTTGAGCCTCCCCTTTCCCTTCTCTCTGTGTAGGTCATCACAGAGTACCAGGTTGGGCTCCCTATGATATACAGCAACTTCTCACCAGCTATTCATGTTGATGCTACTTTCTCCATTCATCCCACTCTTTCTCTCTCCCTTTCCCACCATGTTTACAAGTCCATTCTCTACATCTGTGTCTCCATTCCTTCCCTGCAAATAGGTTCATTGATATGTTTTTCTAAATTCCTTATATATGGGTTAATACATTAATTTGTTTTTTCTTTCTGATTTACTTCACTCTGTAGGCTCTAGGTTCACCCACCTCACTAGAACTGACTCAAATTCATTTTTTATAGCTGGGTAATATTCCATTGTATATACGTACCACATCTTCTTCATCCATTCATCAGTTGATGGACATCTAGGTTGCTTCCAGGTCCTGGCTATTGTAAATAGTGCTGCAATGAACATTGCAGTACATATGCCTTTTAGAACTGTGGTTCTATCAGGGAATATGTCCAGTAGTGGGGGTCATATGGTATATTTAGTCCTATTTTTTTAAGGAATCTCTGAACTGTTCTTCATAATGGCTATATCAGTTTACATTCCCACCAACAGTTGTCGGGACGTTCCTTTTTCTCTTATTTATCTCTGAAGTAAAATGTAGTAACTTTTTCTTTTCTTTCAAATTCAATGTCTTTTTCCATTTATACAATCAAGTTTCTTTTACTTCTGACAGTGTTCTGGAACTGGATTGGTAAATATTTATTGTTTTCCTTTTTACGAATTTAAATTATGTATGTTTTACTCAATTTTTCTAATACCGTAATTTTATCTTCAAAAAAATTTAAATCAATTTCCTTTACATTTTATATGCTTTTCTCATTACTGTCTTCTGTGTCCCTTGTATTTTCAGCATTGTTAATTCTCCCTTGGGCTACTTATAAATTTCACTTCTGTGAGATTTCTCCTTCTCTACTTTTAAAAAAAAAAAGCTTCATCACCTTTTATTTCTTTTTATCTCTACCTTCATTTTTTTGTATCTATGTCTTATGTTCTTGTGACTACTTCACAAGAGTTCTTAATTCATGATAAATATTTGAGCTTATCTTTTTGTCTGTCATGGCCCTATTTTGCTGGTGTTCTTCCTTTGTCTGACATTTCTTTTTTCTATTCTTCATTTTTATCCTCGCAATGTCTTTGTATGTATGCTGCTGCTAAGTCACTTCAGTCGTGTCCGACTCTGTGCGACCCCATAGACGGAAGCCCACCAGGCTCCCCCGTCCCTGGGATTCTCCAGGCAAGAACACTGGAGTGGGTTGCCATTTCCTTCTCCAATGTGTGAAAGTGAAAAGTGAAAGTGAAGTCGCTCAGTCGTGTCCGACCCTTAGCAACCCCACGGACTGCAGCCTACCAGGCTCCTCCATCCATGGGATTTTCTAGGCAATAGTACTGGAGTGGCTTGCCACTGTATGTATACTCCTAGTTTAATGCTCAAACCTGGTCATATTACAAGCCATTTTCTACATGAAACAAGTTTATGTCAATTATTCTACTTTTTAGCCTTTATTCAATTAGTGGGAAAAGTGAAAAATGTAGAATAGGTTCTCCTTATTACCACACAATCTATTTCTTATAGATATAGGAAGTATCTGCTCCAAGCCTTATAATATAGTCCTGCTGTTGCAAACAATTGTTCTTGGAATGGTACTTCAGGGTTTTCTCTTCACATGGGAGAATAAGTATATTTTTTAAACTCATTCTCAGATCATCAACTATGTGATCCTCCTTGTACTTTTCCCCACACTTCTGATTGATCTACCACGTTTCTGGCAGGCATACTCACATTTTGCAGTCTGGACTTTCATTCTCCTTGTTAGTACAGAGATGGAATTGATATTTCCTTGATGCTTATATGTGATTTTTGAGGGAGAAAGAGTGTGTCTGTGTGTGTGTGTTTCTCTGTGTGACAACTTTATAGAGCTATTTTTTTAAAAACATAGTCATTATTTATAATACTGAAACAAATTATATGATCAGAATACAGCAAGATTAAACAAGTGTGGGAAAAAATAAAGCTGATGTTATGTTTAACACACTCTCATCCAACTCACAAACATTTCATTTACAGTGGTATCAGGGTAGACCCCAATCCCCAAAGTGAGATCTGAGTCTTTTCACAGTAATCATATCTCCCTTCTCATAATACTATATAATGCCTTTCCGTATACGGCATTCGTTATAATTATTGACCTACAGTGGGTACTGTCCTAAATTGTTCTAGTTAATGCATAACTAAAGGTAAGGTTAATTTTTTTCTGCAGAACAAAAATCAAAAGCTTAAATTAGCTTTGACTGCTACTGGCAGTTGTTTTATAAGAAAAATCAGTCCGAAGATTAAGCCTTACTTCCTGATACTTTTGAGTCAACCAACACTGTAGTTACTCTCTCTCAATGTCCCACTATGTGATAGTTTACATACACACATATGTGTAAATATGCATAAGCTTTATTTTTAAGACAATACAATCAGTTTTTATGTTACAAGCAAATAAAAGCATGTACAACTGATAAATTTTGTCAAGCAGAGAAATTAAATGATAGATACAGAAAAGAATGGGCAGGCACTCTAGGGAAGGAGGTTATCTTACTAGCCAGCCATCTTCTATTTGCATTGGATATCAGTCAGCAAGATTCATTTTTCAATGTTTATAGTACCACTTAGTCTTAAGTGAAAAGCAGTAAGGAAACTTCTATAGTAGTAAAAACTTGTAGTATTTTAATAGAATCAATAAATAGGCCAGGGAACAGGTAGAAAACAAAGAAACAGACCAAATATATATGGAAACAGGAATATGAGAGGTAGTATTTCAAAATCAGTAAGGGAAGTACGAATTGTTCAAGAATGATGCTAGTTTATTCCAATATAAAATAAAAAGTTAAAAAAAATGATGCTGGCAGCACAAGCTAGCCACATAGAAAATAAAATAATACTTCAACCAATACATGGATTAACTAAAACAAACCCAGTAGCATTTTATTCTGAATTATATTCTTAAAGCTTTGGTTTTTTGTAGGGAGAGGGGAAATTTACAATAAGAGTGTATTTGTTTAAGAAACAGTTTTTGAACAGCAACTCTTCTTATTTTCTTTGCTATCAAAGCTTTTATTTTATGAAGTTTAAATTATTTCTCTGATTTACTACGCTAGATGTATACTCTAACATCTAATTGCTATAATCTGCATTTCGAATGTTTTCATAAAATTTTTTTCCATTACTGACTTGATTTTCAGCAAGATAAGTTCTATACTGTATTTATTCTTTTCCTTTATTTTTTTATTGAAGGATAATTTCTTTACAGAATTCTGTTGTTTTCTGTCAAGCCTCAACATGAGTCAGCCATAGGTATACATATGTCCCCTCTTTTTTAAACCTCATTCCCATCTCCCTCCCCATCCCATCCCTCTAGACTGATATAGAGTCCCTGTTTGAGTTTCCTGAAGCATACAAGAAATTCCCATTGGCTATCTATTTTAGATATGGTAATGTAAGTTTCCATGTTACTCTTTCCATACATCTCAACCCTCTCCTCCCTTCTCCCCATGTCCTTAGGTCTATTCTGTATGTCTGTTTCTCCATTGTGGCCCTGCAAATAAATTATTCAGTTATCATTTTTCTAGATTCCGTATATATGCATTAGAATAGGATATTTATCATTCTCTTTCTGACTCACTTCACTCGGCATAACAGGTTCTAGGTTCATCCACCTCGTCAGAACTGACTCAAATGTGTTCCTTTTTATGGCTAAGTAATGTTCCATTGTGTATATGTACCACAATTCTTTATCCATTTATCTGTCGATGAATATCAAGGTTGCTTCCATATTCTACCTATTGTAAATAGTGCTGCAATGAACAGTGCGATACATGTACCTTTCAAAATTTTGGTTTCATCAGGTTATATGCCCAGGAGTGAGATTGCTGAGTCATATGGTGGTTTTATTCCTAGTTTTCTAAGGAATCTCAATACCATTGTCTATAGTTGCTGTATCAATTTACATTCCCACCAACACTGCAAGAGCATTCCCTTTTCTCCACACCCTCTCCAGCATTTATTGTTTGTAGACTTTTTGATGATGGCCATTCTGACCAGTGTGAGGTGATATCTCATTGTAGTTTTGATTTGCATTTCTCTAATAATGAGTAATGTTGAGCATTTTTTCATATGTTTGTTAGCCATCTGTATGTCTTCTTTGGAGAAATGCATATTTAAGTCCTTTTCCCACTTTTCGAGTGCGTTGTTTGTTTTTCTGGCAATGAGTTGTATGAGCTACTTGTATATTTTGGAAATTAATCTGTCAATTGTTTCATTTGCTATCATTTTCTCCTATTCTGCTGCTGCTGCTAAGTCGCTTCAGTCATGTTTGACTCTGTACGACCCCATAGACGGCAGCCCTCCAGCCTCCCCTGTCCCTGAGATTCTCCAGGCATGAAAGTGAAAAGTGAAAGTGAAGATGCTCAGTCGTGTCTGACTCTTCGCGACCCCATGGACTGCAGCCCACCAGGCTCCTCCATCCATGGGATTTTCCGGGCAAGAATACTGGAGTGGGGTGCCATCACCCTCTCCGTTCTCTTCTTCTGAGGGTTGTCTTTTCACCTTGCTTATAGTTTCCTTTGATGTGCAAAATCTTTTAAGTTTCATCAGGTCCTACTTGTTTACTTTTGTTTTTATTTCAGTTACTCTAGGAGGTAATGTTGAAGAAACTAAAGTCGAATGGTTCCACAAAGACCTACAGGACCTTCTAGAACTAACGCCAAAAAAAGATCCTTTTCATTATAGGGGACTGGAATGCAAAAGTAGGAAATCAAGAGATACCGGGAGTAAAAGGCATATTTGGCCTTGGAGTACAAAATGAAGCAGGGCAAACGCTAAGTTATGTCAAGAGAACGCGCAAGTCATAGCAAACACCCTCTTCCAACAACACAAGAGAAGACTCTACATGTGGACATCACCAGATGGTCAATACCTAAATCAGATTATATTCTTTGCAGTGAAAGATGCAGAAGCTCTACACAGTCAGTGAAAACAAAACTGGGAGCTGACTATGGCTCGGATCATGAACTCCATATAACCAAATTCAGACTTAAAATGAAGAAAGTAGGAAAAACCACTAACCATTCAGGTATGACATAAATCAAATCCCTTATGAGTATGCACTGAAAGGGACAAATAGATTCAAGAGATTAGATCTGATAGATAGAGTGCCTGAAGAACTATGGACAAAGGTTCATGACATTGTACAAGAGGCTGTGATTAAGACCATCCCGAAGAAAAAGAAATGCAAAAAGGCAAAATGGTAGTCCAAGGAGGCCTGACAAATAGCTGAGAAAAAAAAAGATGCAAAAGCCAAAGGAGAAAAGAAAAGATATACCCATTTGAATGCAGAGTTCCAAAGAATAGCAAGGAGAGATAAGAAAGCCTTCCTCACTGATCAATGCAAAGAAATAGAGGAAAACAATAGAATGGGAAAGACTAGAGATCTCTTCAAGAAAATGAGAGATACCAAGGGAACATTTCATGCAAAGATGGACATAATAAAGGAAAGAAATGTTATGGACCTAACAGAATCAGAAGATATTAAGAAGAGGTGGCAAGAATACACAGAAGAACTACACAAAAAAGATCTTCATGACCCAGATAACAGTGATGGTATAATCACTCACCTAGAGCCAGACATCCTGGAATGAGAAGTCAAGTGGACCTTAGGAAACATCACTAAAAACAAAGCTAATGGAGGCGATGGAATTCCAGTTGAGCTATTTCAAATCCTAAAAGATGATGCTGTGAAAGTGCTGCACTCAATATGCCAGCAAATTTGGAGAACTCAGCAGTGGCCACAGGACTGGAAAGGGTCAGTTTTCATTCCAACCCAAGAAAAGCAAGGCCAAAGAATGTTCAAACTACCACACAATTGCACTCATCTCACAAGCTAGTAATGTAATGTTCAAAATTCTCCAAACCAGGCTTCAACAGTACGTGAACTATGAACTTCCAGACGTACAAGTTGGATTTAGAAACAGCAGATGAACCAGAGATCAATTTGCCAACATCCACTGGATCATAGAAAAAGCAAGAGAATTCCAGAAAAATATCTACTTCTGCTTTATTGACTACACCAAAGCCTTTGACTGTGTGGATCACAACAAACTGTGGAAAATTCTTAAAATAGATGGGAACACCAGACCACCGGACCTGCCTCCTGAGAAATTTGGATGCACGTCAAGAAGAAACAGAACTGGACATGGAACAACAGACTGGTTTCAAATAGGAAAAGGAGTACACTGAGGGTGTATATTGTCACCCTGCTTATTTAACTTATGTGCAGAGTACATCATGCAAAATGGCAGACTGGATGAAGCACAAGTTGTAATCACAATTGCCAGGAGAAATACCAATAACCTGAGATATGCAGGTGATACCACCCTTATGGCAGAAAGCAAAGAAGAACTAAAGAGTCTCTTGATGAAAGTGAAAGAGGAGGGTGAAAAAGTTGGCTTAAAACTCAACATTCAGAAAACTAAGATCATGGCATCCAGTCACATCACTTCATGGGGAATAGATGTGGAAACAATGGAAACAGTGAGAGACTTTAATTTGGGGGCTGCAAAATCACTGCAGATGGTGACTGCAGCCTTGAAATTAAATGATGCTTGCTCCTTGGAAGAAAAGTTATTCCCAACCTAGACAGCATATTAAAAAGGAGAGACATTGCCAACAAAGGTCTGTCTAGTCAACACTACGCTTTTTCCAGTAATCATGTATGGATGTGAGATTTGGACGATAAAGAAAGCTGAGCACTGAAGAATTGATGCTTTTGAACTGTAGTGTTTGAGACAACTGTTGCGAGTCCCTATCCAACCAGTCCATCCTAAAAGAAATCAGTCCTGAATATTCATTGAAAGGACTGATGCTGAAGCTGAAACTCCAGTACTTTGGCCACCTGATGGGAAGAACTGACTCATTGGAAAAGACCCTGATGCTGGGAAAGATTGAAGGCAGGAGGAGAAGGGGATGACAGAGGATGAGATGGTTGGACGGCATCACCGACTGAATGGGAATGAGTTTGAATAAGCTCTGGGTACTGGTAATGGACAGGAAAGCCTGGAATGCTGCAGTCCATGGGGTCGCAAAGAGTCAGACATGACTGAGCAACTGTAATGAACTGAACCTAGAAGGTGGGCCATAGAGAGGATCTTGCTTTGATTTATGTCATTGCATGTTCTGCCTATGTTTTCCTCTAAGAGTTTTATAGTTTCCAGTCTTACATTTAGGTCTTTAATCCATTTTGAGTTTATCTTTTTGTATGGGGTTAGGAAGTGATCTAATTTCATTCTTTTACATGCAGCTGTCCAGTTTTACCAGCACCATTTGTTGAAGAGGCTGTTTTTGCCCCATTGTACATTTGTGCCTCCTTTGTCAAAAATAAGGTACCATAGGAGCTTGGGTTTATTTCCGGGCTTTCTATCTTGTTCCATTGGTCTATATTTTTGTTTTTGTGCCAGGACAATATTGTCTTGATGACTGTAGCTTTGTAGTATAATCGAAGTCAGGAAGGTTGATTCCTCCAACTCCATTCTTCTTTCTCAGGACTGCTTTGGCTATTCAGGATCTTTTGTGTTTCCATATGAATTGTGAAATTTTTTGTTTTAGTTCTGTGAAAAATTCCATTGATAATATGACAGGGATTGCACTGAATCTGTAGAATGCCTTTGGTAGTATAGTCATTTTCACTTTATTTTTTCATAAGTGTCTTATAATTTTATGTGTACAGCTATATTGTCTCCTTAGGTAAGTTTATTCTTAGATATTTAATTATTTTTGTTGCCATGGTGAATGGGATTGATTCCTTAATTTCTCTTTCTGATTTTTCACTGTTAGTATATAGAAATTCAAGTGATTTGTGTGTACTGATTTTGTATCCTGCAACTGTGGTAAATTAAATGATTAGCTCCAGTAATTTTCTGATACTATCTTTAGGATTTTCTATGTACAGTATCATGTCATCTGCTAACACTGAGAGCTTTACTTCTTCTTTTCTGATCAGGATTCCTTTTATTTCTTTTTCTTCTTTGACTTCTGTAGCTAGGAATTTCAGAACTATTTTGAATAATAATTATGAAAGTGTACACCCCTGTCTTGTTCCTGATCTTAGGGAGAATGCTTTCAGTTTTTCACCATTGAGAATAATGTCTGCTGTAGGCTTATCATATATGGTCTTTACTACGTTGAGGTAGGTTCCTTCTATGCCCAGTTTTGAAGATTTTTAATCATAAATGGGTGCTGAATTTTGTCCAAGGCTTTTTCTGCATCTATTGAGATTATATGGTTTTTGTCTTTCAATTTGTTAATATGGTGTATCACATTGATTTGCAAACAATGAAGAATCCTTGCATCCCTGGAATAAACCCAATTTGATCGTAGTGTATGAGATTTCTGATGTGTTGCTGAATTCTGTTTGCTATAATTTTGTTGAGGATTTTTGCAGGTATGTTCGTCAGTGATATTGGCCTGCAGTTTTCTTTTTTTGTGTTATCTTTGTGATTGTGTTGTCTTTGTGTGTCTTTTTGTGTGTTTGCCTTTGGTGTCAGGGTGATGCTGGCCTTGTAGAATGAGTTTGGAAGTGCTCCTTCCTCTGCAAATTTTTGAAAGAGTTTTAGAAGGATAGACATTAGCTCTTCTCTAATGTTTGACAGAATTCTCCAGTGAAGTCATCTGGTCCTGGGCTTTTGTTTTTTTTTTTTTTGGAGATTTTTGATCACAGCTTAAATTTCAGTGCTTGTAATTAGGTTGTTCATAAGTTCTATTTTTTCCTGGTTCACCCTTGGAAGATTGAATTTTTCTAAGAACCTGTCCATTTCTTACAGGTTATCTATTTTATTGTCATACAGTTGCTCAAAATAGTCTCTTATAGTCCTTTGTATTTCTGCATTGTCTTTGTAACCACTCCTTTTTCATTTCTAATTTTGTTGATTTGATTCTTCTTTTTCTCATGATGAGTCTGGCTAAATGTTTGTCAATTTTGTTTATCTTATCAAAGAACCAGCTTTAAGTTTTTTAATCGTTACTATTGTTTCTTTCATTTATTTTTCATTTATTTCTGCTTGGATCTTTATGATTTCTTTCCATCTACCAATTTTGGGGGGTTTTGTTCTTTTTCCACTTGCTCTAGATGTAAAGTTAGGTTGTCTGTTCGATGCTTTTCTTGTTTCTTGAGGTAGGATTGTATTTCTATAAACTTCCCTCTTAGAACTGCTTTTGCTGCAACCCATAGGTTTTGAGTTGTCGTGTTTTCATTGTCATTTGTTTCTAGAAATTTTTTGATTCTTCTGTAACTGGTTGGTTATTTAGAAACTTAGTGTAAAATCTCCATGTGTTTGTGTTTTCTACATCTTTTTCTTGTAATTGATATCTAGTCTCATAGCGTTATGGTCAGATAAGATGCTTGATATGATTTATATTTTCTTAAATTTACTGAGGTTTGACTTGTGACCCAAGATGTGGTCTATCCTGGAGAATGTTCCATGTACATTTGAAAAGGTGTATTCTTCTGCATTTGGATGGAATATCCCGAATATATCAATGAGATCCATCTCATCAAATGTATCATTTAAGACTTATGTTTCCTTATTAATTTTCTGTTTTGAGGATCTATATATTGGTGTGATTGGGGTGTTAAAGTCTCCTGCTATTACTGTTATACTGTGAATTTTTCCTTTTATGTCTGTAAGTTTTTGTCTTATGTACTGAACTGCTCCTATGCTGGGTCCACAGATATTTACAATTGTTATATTTTCCTCTTGAATTGATACCTTGTTCATTATGGAGTTTCCTTCCTTATCTCTTGTAATCTTTAATTTAAGGTCTATTTTGTCTGATATGATGATTGCTACTCCAGGTTTCTTTTGCTTCCCATTTGCATGGAATATATTTTTCCATCCTCTCACTTTCAGTCTATATGTGGTCTGAAGCAAGGTCTGAAGTGACCTCACTTGAGGTTTTGACTTCTTGAGGTCTGAAGTGGGTTTCTTGTAGACACTATATATATGGGTCTTGTTTCTGTATCCGTTCAGCCAGGCTGTGTCTTTCGGTTGGAGCATTAATTCCATTTACATTTAAATAATTATTGATATATATGTTCCTATTGCTATTTTCTTAATTGTTTGGGGTTGGTTTGTGGATCTTTTTTTTTCTCATATATTTCTTGACTATATAAGTCCCTTTAACATATGTTGTAAGGATGGTTTGGTGATACTGAATTCTCTTAACTTTTGCTTGTCTGAAAAGCTTTTTATTTCTCCATCAATTTTAAATGAGATCCTTGCCAGGCATAGTAATCTTGGTTGTAGATTATTTTCTTTCAATACTTTAAATATATCCTTCCATTCCCTTCTGGCCTGCAGAGTTTCTGCTGAAAGATCAGCTGTTAGGTGTATGGGGTTTTCCTTCTATGTTATTTGTTGCTTCTCCCTTGCTGCTTTTAATATTCTTTGTGTTTAGTCTTTGTTAGTTTGATTAGTATGTGTCATGGCATATTTCTCCCTGGTTTTATTCTATATTGGACTGTTTGTGGCTCTTGTCCTTGAATGACTATTTCCTTTTCCATGTTGGGGAAATTTTCTAATATAATCTCTTCAAAATTTTTCTCATAACTTTTTTTTTCTCTTCTTCTTCTGGGACCCCTATAGTTCAAATGTTGGTGCATTTGATATTGCTCGAGGTCTCTGAGACTATCATCAGTTCTTTTCATTCTTTTTACTTTATTTTGCTCTTCAGAAGTTATTTCCACCATTTTATCTTCCAGCTTACTGATTCGTTCTTCTGCTTCAGATATTTTGCTATTGATTACTTCTAGAGTATTTTTAATTTCTGTAATTGCGTTGATTGTTTCTGTATGTTTATTCTTTAATTTTTCTAGGTTTGTGTTAGTTGATTCTTGTGTTTTATTCATTTGTTTTTCAAGGTTTTTGATCATCTTTACTATTATTATTCAGAATTATTTTTCAGGTAGTTCGCCTATTTCATCTTCATTCATTTGGACTTTTGTGTTTCTAGTTTGTACCTTCATTTGTGGAGTATTTCTCTGTTTTTTCACTTTTTTTTTTTAAAACTATGTTTGAGGTCTCCTTTTCCCAGGCTTCAAGGTTGAATTTTTTCTTCCTTTTGGTTTCTGACCTCCTAAAGTTGGTCCAGTGGTTTGTGTAAGCTTCTTATAGGATGAGATTTGTGCTGAGTTTTGTTTGTTTGTTTTACCTCTGATGGGCAAGGCTAAATGGGGTGGTAATCCTGTTTGCTGATAATTGGGTTTGTATTTTTGTTTTGTTTGTTGTTTAGATGAGGGGTTCTACACAGGGTGTTACCGGTGGTTGGGTGATGCCAGGCCTTGTATTCAAGTGGTTTCCTTTCTGTGAGTTCTCACTATTTCATACTCCCTAGGGTTAGTTCTCTGGTAGTTTAGGGTCTTGGAGTCAGTGCTCCCACATCAAACACTCAGGGCTTGATCTTTTGTCAGGAACAAAGATTCCACAAGTGGTTTGTTATGGCATTCAGTTCAGTTCAGTTCAGCCGCTCAGTCGTGTCCGACTCTTTGCGACCCCATGAATCACAGCACGCCAGGCCTCCCTGTCCATCACCAACTCCCGGAGTTCACGCAAACTCATGTCAATCGAGTCGGTGATGCCATCCAGCCATCTCATTCTCTGTCGTCCCCTTCTCCTCCAGCCCCCAATGCCTCCCAGCATCAGAGTCTTTTCCAGTGAGTCAACTCGTCGCATGAGGTGGCCAAAGTATTGGAGTTTCAGCTTTAGCATCAGCATTAAGTGAGATTAAAACAAATATCCAAAAACGAGAAACCAAAGATGAACCCCCAAATGGCAGTTATTAAATCAGGCAAATAATAATTAAAATAATGGGATATACCCGGGTTCAATCCCTGGGTCAGGAAGATCTCCTGGAGAAGGAAATGGCAACCCACTCCAGTATTCTTGCCTGGAAAATCCCATGGACAGAAGAGCCTGGTAGGCTATAGCCCATGGGCTCGCAAAGAGTTGGATATGACTTCACTTTCACATATACACATATAAAGCCATGAGGATGCTGATTGCAGCCGTGAAATTAAAAGACGCTTACTCCTTGGAAGGAAAGTTATGACCAACCTAGATAGCATATTAAAAAGCAGAGACATTACTTTGCCAACCAAGGTCCGTCTAGTCGAGGCTATGGTTTTTCCAGTGGTCATGTATGGATGTGAGAGTTGGACTGTGAAGAAAGTTGATCACCAAAGAATTGATGCTTTTGAACTGTGGTGCTGGAGAAGACTCTTGAGAGTCCCTTGGACTGCAAGGAGATCCAACCAGTCCATTCTAAAGGAGATCAATCCTGGGTGTTCATTGGAAGGACTGATGCTAAAGCTGAAACTCCAATACTTTGGCCACCTCATGCGACGAGTTGACTCACTGGAAAAGACTCTGATGCTGGGAAGGATTGGGGGAGGGAGGAGAAGGGGACGACAGAGAATGAGATGGCTGGATGGCATCACCGACTTGATGGACATGAGTATGAGTGAACTCCGGGAGTTGGTAATGGACAGGGAGGCCTGGCGTGCTGTGATTCATGGGGTCACAAAGAGTCAGACACTACCGAGCGACTGAACTGAACTGAACTGAAACTGAAAACAGTCCAACAAAAATCAAAAACAGTAGATTTACCTGGCTAACCAAGTAAATAAAAAATTATATTTACCAGTTACGAACAAAACTAACTAAAGCACAAACTAGAAAACAAAACTAAAGCAAGGTGCCAAGTGTGGAATAAAACAATGAAAACCAAACTAACAAATATGTTGAGAAGAAAGGAAAGAAAGAGTATATATGCAATGTAATATAGAGGTAGATAAAGAAAATTTATATACATTAAAGATTAACTGCAAGGGGAAAAGAACAGTAGGAAAGACAAAGGAATAAATGTAGTAAAAATATAATAAGCTTTTTTAAAAATTAAAATTATAAAAAAGAGAGAAAAAAAACGGAAGAAGAAAGAAAAAAGGGAAACTCCACAGAACTGCAAAAGCCTCACGTAGAGGCAGAGGTTTATAGCAACAATAAAATGTGTGACTGAATATACCCATATACATATACACCCATAAGCAAAATCAAAACAGTCCAACAAAAATAAAGTACAGTAAATCAACCCAGTGAACAAAGGAAACTAAAGATTATGTCTACCAGAACAAAACGAACTGAAGCACAAATTGTAAATCAAAACTAAAGTAAGATGTTAATTGGGGAATAAAGCAATGAAAATGAAACTAACAAAATGTTGAGAGGACTGGAAATAAAGAAAAGAAAGAAAGAAAAGATATTCAAAGTTAAACAGAGATAGATGAAGAAGATTTATATACATTAAGGATTAATTGCAAGTGGAAAAGAACAGTAGGAAAGGCAAACAAAGGAACAAAAGTAGAAAAAAATTAATAGGTTTGAAGAAATGAAAATTAAAATTATAAAAAGAGAAAAGAAAAAAAAATAACGGAAGAAGAAAGAGAAAAAGAAAACTCCACAGAACTGCAAAAGCCCCATGTAGAGGCAGTGGTTTACAGCAACAATAAAAAGTGTGATTGAATATACACATATACATATACACTCATAAGCAAAATCAAAACAGTCCAACAAAAATAAAGTACAACAGATGGATCCAGCAAACAAAGGAAACCAAATATTATATATACCAGAACAAAACTAACTAAAGCACAAACTGGAAAACAAAACTAGAGCAAGGTGCCAATTGGGGAATAAAGCAATGAAAATAAAACAAATATGTTGAGAGGAAAGGAAAGATGGAAAGAAAGATGTGCAAAGTTAAATAGAGGTAGATAAAGAAGATTTTTATACATTAAAGATCAACTGCAAGGGGAAAGGAACAGGAGGAAAAGCCAAAAATGAATAAATGTAGAAAAATAATAATAGGTTTAAAAATTAAAACTAAAGAAAAAGAAAAAAAGGAAAACTCCACAGAACTGCAAAAGCCCATATAGTGGCAGTGGTTTATAACAGCAATATAAAATGAATCTGAGGAGAAAAAGAAAGCTCAAGAGCTTAATTAGATTGCATAGTGCCAACAAAATTGACAACTAGGACAGAGGGGGAAAAAAGGAGGAGGGGAATCCAAAAGAATCTACAGGGCAAGTCAAAACATAAGAATAATAAATGTTTTTCTTGAGTCACTGTTATCAGAGTCCTTTCCCTCACTGGGAGTCACAGTCCACCTCATCTCTCTAGGATGCCCTCCAACACTGTGCTGATTTCTAGACCTGCTGTGGGGGCAGCTCAGATTCTAATCTGGTGCTACTCCTGTGTGTTCTTGCCTCCAGTGTCCACAGCTATCAGTATTAGCATGTTTTCTTTTGTGGGAACTCTCAATGATCTTTTATATATTCCATAGACACAGAGTCTGCCCAGTTGATCATGTAGATTCAGTCTGCAACTTGTACAGCTAGCGGAAAGGTTTTGGGTCTTCTTCCTTAGTCACCCTGCCCCTGGGTTTCTATTGTGGTTTTATTTCCACCTCTGCATGTGGGTCGTCCACTGGGGTTTGCTCCTGAGGCTGCCCTGAAGAACTGGGGTTTGCCCCCGTGAGGTGTGGAGGGGATACAGCTGCTTGGGTTGCAGGGGTTCTGCCAGCACCACGTATTCAGGGGAGTTGGTGGCTAGGGCAGCAGGAAATATAGTGCTCTAGAAGGGTATGACAACCAGTATTGGCCAATAGATTCCATTCTTGCCTGGAGAACCCCCTTCCCTGACAGAGAAGCCTGGCAGGCCACAGTCTACAGGGTCACTCAGAGTTGGATACTACCCAGGTGACCTTGCCTGCACAGATGCAAGGCTTTTTATGCCTGTGGAAGCTCTGCCCCAGTGAGAGTTGAGCGTGAAGGTAGTGCAGCTGCTTGGTTTGTGGGGACCCTGGCAGTGCCAAGTGTGCAGGGATACGGACTGCTTCTGCTGCAGGAGTATGGCCTTATCAGCGTCTTTTTTTCAAGCTTTTTTTAGCTGGCAATCAGGCCTCTTTGGCTAGTCTTTCTCCATAGCTCCGCCCCTTCAGGCACTTAGATGGCTCCCTTGCCTGGGGTCCTTCTCTGTTGTTTGGTGCATCAGGCACATAGAGGGGCCCCCCCTAGCTGGGGTCCTACTCTGTAGATCAGCATGTCAGGCACTTAAAGAAGCACCCTGGGTGGGGTCCTGCTCTGTAGTTCAGTGCATCAGGCATTTGATGGGCCAGCCTCTGTATCGTTCAGCTGCCAATGCTGGTGTGTGCAGAAAGAAAGGCTATAGTGATGGCTCCACCCATTACATGTGACTCAGGGAATCGCCTTTCTTCCATGGCTGCCTGGCTTTCCTCCACAGGCATTTCCCATCACAGTCTCCTCCCTCACCTCCCCTCAATTGGTCTCTCTGCAGTCAACAGCAGCCCCTGCCCTGGGATGGCTCCACACTCCCCAAACTCCAGCTCCCAGGCGCTGCGCCTTCCAGGGAACCCTTGTCCCTTTCCGGGGTATGTACAGATGTGGCAAGGACTGTCTGATTCTCATTCCATTTAGGCTTCCATAGATCAGCTGTTTCACTCTCAGCCTTAAATGTTTCTCCTCTGACTCAGACAAATGCCCCTGTGGGGATTGGATGCCTGCTTCAGTTCCCCCACATGCCGAGGGCAGGTCCAGTCCTACCAACACTCCTCTTTCCCCCACTAGTTCCTTCATCCTACTGAGTTTTGCATGGTTCTATATATTCTCTTCCTCTGGTCAGGTACTCCTGTCTGCTCTCAGCTGGAGTTCTGCATGCAACTCTGTGTCTAAAGGTGTATTCCTGATGTATCCGTGGAGAGAGATGAACTCCACATCCACCTACTCCTCCACCATCTTGTTCCCCAGGATTTATTCTTTACTGTAGTTTCTTGTCTTAGTCCTGCTGCTGCTAAGTCACTTCAGTCGTGTCCGACTCTGTGAGACCCCACAGACGGAAGCCCACCAGGCTCCCCCATCCCTGGGATTCTCCAGGCAAGAACACTGGAGTGGGTTGCCATTTCCTGTTCCAATGCATGAAAGTGAAAAGTGAAAGTGAAGTCACTCAGTCGTGTCCAAGTCTTAGCGACCCCATGGACTGCAGCCCACCAGGCTCCTCCGTCCATGGGATTTTCCAGGCAAGAGTACTGGAGTGGGTTGCCATTGCTTCTTCAATCTTAGTCCTAACAGCTCCTTTTTAACATATTTTATAATCTCTTTCTTAATCTCTTGTTTTATGGAATCAATGTCCTCTTTAAACATCAGCTTTGTCTAATGATTTTTCTTTTGTTTCCAGAAGTTAGTTTTCCTTCCAAGTGTATTCTTCATCTGCAATCTGCATGTTATTTTTTCAATTAAATATCTGACCTAAATAGCTGCATCTGTCCTTTGCTTTACATTTTTATTTTTTTGAAGGTTTTAACTGCATATTAATAGACAACTGCCTGAGAATATTTTGGTGTTATCTCCTTGAGGTCCCTCCACTTTTGCTCTCTTTCCCTAATGTGTCCTCCGTTGCTTTCCCTAAGTACCATTCGAATCTTAACCTTCAACTTGAGCTGCAGGCTAAATATTTAACATTTCTATTCTCTTAGTTATTTCACTCCAAAGGAAACTATGCAGGGAGAGACGCTGGGAACAAGATACAGCTGTGGTTTGAATGTAAAGTTTCCATGCATTTTACTGGCAAATTTGTAAGCTTTTCCTCTAGGGATAAAGGGAGAGGGGACAGAGGAGAATAGTGACATGGCCACTGATGTAGCACAGGAGAAAGTAGGAAAAGAAAAAGATGCTTAATAGTGATTTAGGAAGTTTTGCTATAATGACAGGTGATGTAACTACCTATTTTATCTCACCAAGAATTTCAGTAAAAATATTACATTATTCTTGTATGCTCTTGAAATTGGAATACCTTTCATTTTTTGAATATGATGACATGCAGAAATAAGCCTTAAGGCAAGAGCTGAACAGCTCATGGAAACCAGTTATAGAAAAGCTATTAAAAGATCACTCCACATTATTTCTATGTTTAAATAGTTATTTTCAATTTAGTCTCTATCTTTTTTTCAAAAGGGATTTGCATGGATCTGTAAATAAAATCAGGGTTACATGAAAACATGAATGACAGCAGTTAGGAGATGAGAAATGTAACTAGATATTTATCCTTGCTTGAAGTATATTCCAGAAATATATTTTAATGATACTTTAATGTTTCATTTGATTGGTTGCTTTTATGGAGCAAAATTTTTAATGTTAAAAGGTAATGGAATGTGCTGATGTCCTATAATTTATTTAAGTAGGTTTATAGCTTTGCAGGCGGAGAAGGCAATGGCAAGCCACTCCAGTACTACTGCCTAGAAAATCCCATGGATGGAGGAGCCTGGTAGGCTGCAGTCCGTGGGGTCGCTAAGGGTCGAACACAACTGAGCGACTTCACTTTCACTTTCACACACTGGAGAAGGAAATGGCAACCCACTCCAGTGTTCTTGCCTGGAGAATCCCAGGGATGGGGGAGCCTGGTGGGCTTCCGTCTATGGGGTCACACAGAGTCGGACATGACTGAAGCAGCATAGCTTTGCAGGACTTCCCTGGTGGCTCAGACGGTAAAGCATCTGCCTACAATGTGAGAGACCCGGGTTCAATCCCTGGGTTGGGAAGATCTTCTGGAGAAGGAAATGGCAATCCACTCCAGTATTCTTGCCTGGAAAGTCCCATGGATGGAGGAACCTGGTATGCTACAGTCCATGAGGTCGCAAAGAGTTGGATGCAACTGAACGACTTCACTTCACTATAGCTTTGCAGGGGCTTCCCTAGTGGCTCTGATGGTAAAGAATCTGCCTACAATGTGAGAGACCTGGCTTGATTCCTGGGTTGAGAAGATCCCCTGGATAAAACAATGGCTACCCACTCCAGTATTCTTGCCTGGAGAATTCCATGGACAGAGGAGCCTCGAGGGCTACAGCCCATGGGGTCACAAAGAGTCAGACAGGAGTGAGTGACTAACACTTTTTCTTAGCTTCCTAGATTGTATGATTTTTGGCATATTTTTGCCAGTTGGTGACAGCATACTTCAATTATATTTCTGTCATTTTGAAAGGTATATAATCCCAACTTATAATAATGCTATTTTAAATGGAAAGTGAATGATTGACTGCAAATATTTCAGGATTACTGTTAAAAAAATTATGTAAAAAAAAAAATCTCAAGAAAATTACTCTGCTAAGAAATGGTTCCTGGCATAACACTTATGTCATTTATCCAAAATTAATGTCCTATAATCTGAGATTACTTCAGGTGAATTCTATTAATCAGATGGTCAATGACATGTCCTGAAAGAATGACCTTTTAGGTCAACCTGCTGTTGAGCTTGGGTTGTTTCTATGTTGCTAACTTCTGTATCACTCTTTGAATCATTTACTTTCTCCTAGATCTCACCTCTTAGAGATGAAAAATACTTTTAGAAATTAGATATTTAACAAAAAAGAGACAATAATTAAAAAAAATTGTCAAAAATATTGTTATATAAACAGTACAAATTAAGATGTGATGAGAAATAGATAAGTCTAAAAAGCATTTCTTTGCAATAAGTTTTATTCAGTATTAACTACTTTTAAACAATATATTTTATTTATTATTCAATACAAATAAATTATAAAGTATAAACTATATTAAATGTGTCATTTACATCATATTACTCTATCTGCCTAGTATTAAATATCTATTTTTTGCATTTCAGTGACAACATTTGGGGTCATCTAGAAGTCCAAAATAATATGGTTGACTTAAGTAATCAGTGATATTAATACAATAAATGAATTTTTCTAATTAATTCTGGCACTAAAAAATAAAAGTATCTGTTTCTATAAAAATGGTAAAATGACCTTGAAATTCTTACTTGATATCTATGAAATTTCTAATTGATTCATACTTCTAAAGATGCAGATAGTAAGCTGTATGGCCCAATCACAGACCACAAAGATTTCTAGCAGGATTTGAAGGCAGTGGAGGTGAAGAGCATCTCAGGAAAAGCCCTGTCAGTGTCATTTGCCTGCTCTTAATATGCTTTCCCTTCTCAAATTTCTCCTCCACCCAGTAAATTTGTCATATTTCCTTCTCAGCCATAAATCACCTCTATTCCGTAATATTTGATATTATGATCTGCAAATGATAACCACTGACAGAGTCATTTTCTATTTGCCATTATGGTTTACAACACTCTGCCTGCATCCAGATGACTGGCCTACAGAAATCTTACCCTGGAATATTACAGTCCAGAACATCATCACATCATTCCCACTCTCCATATATTACAACTAATCAGGCTTCCATTATTAGAGTGAGATAATTTTTAAAATGAATGTTACTAAAAACACCGTTTAGGCGTTTGTGTGGTGAATATATCTGAGTATATCTAAGAGTTCTAGGTAAATGATCTATTGTAGAAATCAATGGCTTTAACAATAAGATGTACCTGTATTAGAATTGATGTCTATATTTTCAGCTATATTCCCATATTTAAACAAAATGTATGAGATTAGAATACTTAGTATAGCTTCATATCCAATAAAAATCATAGGTGGATGGCTAATATTCAGGATTACCAAAATTATACATGTATTGACTATTTATATTACAGAAAATACATCTTACTCTTGTTATGATGAGATGGAAGACCTAGAGGTTCTTATGTATACTGTCGGTTTTACAAATGAAAGAGAAAAGAAGATGTCACATGCTAATGGTTGCTTTCAACAATAAATCCCTATTCTGTGTTAAGATAACAAGTTGGTTTGAAATCCACTTCTCCCATAAAGAAGACTTCTGAGCAGTGCAAAAAGTCAGTTTGAGAATTTTTGTGTTCCAGAGTCAGAATATATATATATATCTGTGCACAATAACAAATATTTTGAAAAAAAGGTTTAAAATGTGTAATAACATATTATGCCATTTATAGATGCAGAATTAGAACTGTTCTATATTTGGTTGTGATATCAAAGTACTTACTGTTGAACTCCATCTACATCCTCTGCTAGTATTTCAGTGATCTGGGCAACTGAAAGAAAATCTGGAGACAGAATCTTTTCATGTTCCTGGAATTCAGCATCTTTCTACAAAAAAATGTGGAATAAGTTATTACAATCACATTTCACATATTAATCCTAATAATACCAAAATCTGTTCTTACTTTTGTCTACTACTATCAGGAAAAAATTTTTAAGTAATGGTATCTCTTCTACAAAGCTGAATGGTTAGTCAATCTGTTTTCTGTGCATATTTAAAACTGGGTGATGGTTTTCAATTAACAAACATTTTTGAATATCTATATATTCCTCTTTGAACCTGGGGTACAAGAGGAGGCAAAGATAACAAAGACTTGTTACCCTCAAGAAGCTCACATCTCGGGGAAGGAATAAACCGAAGGTGACTTTAAAACAAGAAAATAAAATTATAAGTGAGCCATAATAAAGGTGTCATTCAGGACTTCCCTGATGGCATAGTGGACAGGAATCTGCCTGCCAATGTAGGGGACACAAGTTCGAGCCCTGGTCCAAGAAGATTCCATATGCTGCAGAGCTGCTGCTGCTGCTAAGTCACTTCAGTCGTGTCCGACTCTGTGTGACCCCATAGATGGAAGCCCACCAGGCTCCCCCGTCCCTGGGATTCTCCAGGCAAGAACACTAGAGTGGGTTGCCATTTCATGCTGCAGAGCAACTAACCCCATATGCCACAGCTGCTGAAGCCTGCACGCTCTAGAGCCTGTGCTCCACAACAAGAGAAGCCACCACAATGAGAAGCCAGTGCACCACAACTAGAGAGTGGCCTGAGCTTGCAGCAACTAGAGAAAGCCGCGGAAAGCAACAGAGACCCAGCACAGCCAAAAATAAGTAAACAGATTAAATTTTAAAAAATAGCTGTCATTCAGTCTAAAGGAAGGAAGGGACAAGGACAGGAACAGAACAAGGAAAGTCTAAAAAGAGGAATAGATTTTCGGAGAATGAATGTGGATAGTGCCCCAGGTGAATCAATCAGCAACACCAAGGTGATAAATGCAGGACAGCTGGGTACCAGTTCTGTGAATATCAGTAATTCACAGTGGTGCCAAGAGTACACACAGGGTACAAGTTGAACCTAAGTGGAAGGTGGGCGTTGGGAAAATATCACAGGAGATCTTAAATAATTTAATAAATATTTACTAAGCGATTACAAGACGCAAGATATAGAACAAGTCACCATACATATTTTAGACCATGGCTGTTGGAAGAATGACAGGTTCAAGAGTTTGTTCTTAATAATATAGGCAGAAATGGACTGTGAAGTTTTTGAGCAATGAAATGACAAAATAAAACTGTGCTTCAATGAAGAGTAATCTGTAGCAGGGTGAAGGAAATACAGGAGCAGAGCAAGGATAAAAAGGAAGAGTTAAATGAAAAAATTATTTGAACAGTTCAGGAATGAAGCATTGGTTTCACTGGGCTCCTCGCAGTGTGCATGAAAATGGATAAGGATAAATGCAACATATATATGGGGGACTAAAAAGAGGGAAGAATGAATGGAGAGTCTGAGTTTCTGAAATAGGTGACTCGAAGAAAAAGGTGATGAGACTCAGGGCCTCCAACAGCAAATATGCCCCCACACACGACCCAGACAAAAGAATCCTCTCTGGATAGAGGAAGTATTAAAAGAGGTAAGGCTAAAAGCCCTGAACCCAAGTGCACCACTTGTGAAAAGAATAGTTCCACCTTCTGCTCAATCCTCCTGAGTCCTTTTGTACAGAGTATAATCCATAAAAACATACATGACACTCTTACTGGGCTTCCCTGATGGCTCAGATGGTAAAGAATCTGCCTGCAATGTGGGAGATGCGGGTTTGATCCCTGGGCGGGAAGATCCCCTGAAGAAGAGAATGGCAACCCACTCCAATATTCTGCCAAGAGAATTCCATGGACACAGTCCATGGAGTCACAGAGAGTTGGACATGACTGAGCAACTAACACACAAACACTCTTATTACACCAAAAGAAATAAGAGATTTAGAAGATGATGCTAGTTTTAAGAAGGCAAGGTGATGAGTTTGGTTTCAGTGGTTGAATTTTAGGTGGAATATAAATAGCAAGAAATGTTTAGAGATTAATTAGAAATGCTAGCATCACAAGGTCAAGTTTACAGACACTGGTTTAGGAGTCACTGCAAGTATGAGAATGAATGAAACTGCCCAAAGCCAGAGCATAAAGAGAACTGTGAATGGGGGATGAACTGTGAAAAGGAGACTGAGAAAGTGGTAAGACACCAGGAGCTTCGTGAAAATCAAAGATTATGAGATTTACACCAGTCAGAATGGCCATCATTAAAGTCTACAAATAAATGCTGGAGAGGATGTGGAGAAAAGGTAACTCAAACATGGTTGGTGGGAATGTAAATTGGTTTAACCACTATGTAAATAGTAGGGAGGTTACTCAAAAAATTAAAAATAGAGTTGCTATGAGTGTATGCTCAGTTGTATCCAACTCTTTATAACCCCATGAACCGTAGCCCACTGGGCTCCTCTGTCCATGGAATTTTTCAGGCAAGAATACTGAAGTGGGTAGCCATGCCCTTCTCTGGGGAGACTTCTTGACCAAAGGTGCAAACTCATATACTCCATTCAGTTAAGTTGTGTCCAACTCTTTGCAACCCCATGGACTATAGCATGCCAGCCAGACTTCCCTGTCCATCACCACCTCCTGAGGCTTGCTCAAACTCCTGTCCATTGAATCGGTGATACCATCCAACCATTTCATCCTCTGCTGCCCCCTTCTCCTCCTGCCCTCAATCTTGCCCAGCATCAGGGTCTTTTCCAGTGAGTCAGTTCTTCGCATCAGGTAGCCAAAGTATTGCAGCTTCAGCATCAGTCCTTCCAATGAATACTCAGGACTGATATCCTTGAGGATTGACTAGTTTCATCTCCTTGCAGTCCAAGGGACTCTCAGGAGTCTTCTCCAACACCACAGTTCAAAAGCATCCATTCTTCAGCACTCAGCTTTCTTTATGGTCCATCTCTCACATCTATACACGACTACTGGAAAAACCATATCTTTGACTAGACGGACCTTTGTTGGCAAAGTAATGTCTCCACTTTTTAATATGTGGTCTAGGTTGATCATAGCTTTTCTTTCAAGGAGCAAGCGTCTTTTAATTTCATGGGTGCACTCAACATCTGCAGTGAGTTTGGAGCCTCAAAAAATAAAGTCTCTCACTGTTTCCATTGTTTCCCCATCTATTTACCATGAAGTGATCGGACTGGATGCCATGATCTTAGTTTCTTTAATGTTGAGTTTAAGCCAGTTTTTTCACTCTCCTCTTTAAGTTTCATAAAGAGGCTCGTTAGTTCTTCTCTGCTTTCTGCCATAAGGGTGGTGTCATCTGCATATCTGAGGTTATTGATATTTCTCCTGGCAATCTTGATGCCAGCTTGTGCTTCATCCAGTCTGGCATTTCGCATGATGTACTCTGCATAGAAGTTAAATAAGCAGGGTGACAATATACAGCCTTGACGTACTCCTTTCCCAATCTGGAATCAGTCCATTGTTATATGTTTGATTTTAACTTTTGCTTTTTGACCTGTATACAGGTTTCTCAGGAGGCATGTATGGTGGTCTGGTATTCCCATCTCTTGAAGAATTTTCCAGTTTGTCATGATCCACACAGTCAAAGGCTTTGGCATAGTTGATGAAGCAGAAGTAGATGTTTTCCTGGAATTCTTTTGCTTTTTCTATGATCCAACAGATGTTGGCAATTTGATCTGTGGTTCCTCTGCCTTTTCTAAATCCAGCTTGTACATCTGGAAGTTCTCAATTCATGCACTGTTGAAGCCTAGCATGGAGAATTTTGAGCATTACCATGCTAGTATATGAGATGAATGCACTGTGCAGTAGTTTGAACATTCTTTGGCATTGTCTTTCTTTGTGATTGGAATGAAAACTGACCTTTTCCAGTGCTGTGGCCACTGCTGAGCTTTCCAAATTTGCTAGCATACTGAATGCAGCACTTGCACAGCATCATCTTTAGGATTTGAAATAGCTCAACTTGAATTCCATCACCTCCACTAGCTTTGTTCGTAGTGACGCTTCCTAAGGCCCTATTGACTCTGCATTCCAGGATGTCTGTCTCTAGGTGAGTGATCACACCATCGTGGTTATCTGGCTCATGAACATCTTTTTTGTATAGTTCTTCTGTGTATTTGTGCCACCTTTTCTTAACATCTTCTGCTTCTGTTAGCTCCATACTGTTTCTGTCCTTTATTGTGCCCATCTTTGCATGAAATGTTCCCTTGGTATCTCTAATTTTCTTAAAGAGATTTCTAGTCTTCCCCATTCTATTGTTTTCCTCTATTTCTTTCCACTGATCAGTGAGGAAGGTTTTCTTATCTCTCCTTGCTATTCTTTGGAACTCTGCATTCAGATGGATATATCTTTTATTTTCTCCTTTGCCTTTTGCTTCTCTCTCAGCTATTTGTAAGGTCTTCTCAGACAACCATTTTGCCTTTTTGCATTCCTTTTTCTTTGGGATGGTCTTGATCACAGCCTCCTGTACAATGTTATGAACATCTGTCCATAGCTCTTCAGGCACTGCGTATCAGATCCAATCCTTTGAATCTATTTGTCACTTTCAGTGTATAATCATAAGGGAGTTGATCTAGGTCATACCTGAATGGTCTAGTGGTTTTCCCTACTTTCTTCAATTTAAGTCTGAATTTTGTAATAAGGAGTTCATGATATGAGCCAGAGTCAGCTCCCGGTCTTGTGTTTGCTGACTATATAGAGCTTCTCCATCTTTGGCTGCAAAGATTATAATCCATCTGATTTTGGTATTGACCATCTGGTGATGTCCATATGTGAAGTTGTCCATTACTCAGCCATAAAAAAAATGAAATTATTCCATTTGCAGGAACATGGATAGACCTAGAGATTATCATACTAAGTGAAAAAAGTTGGAAAGAGAAAGACAAATATCATATGACATCACTTACATGTGGAATCTAAAATATGACACAATCAATATATCTATGAAACAAAAAGTCTCACAGATACAGATAACAGACTTGTGGTTACCAAACAGGAGGAGGGATTGGTAGGGAAGGATTGGGAGGGAAAGATTGGGAGTTTGGGATTAGCAGAGGCAAACTATTATATATAGAATGGATAAAAAAACAAGATCCTACTGTGTAGCACAGGGAACTATATTCAATATCCTGTGACAAAACATAACCGAAAAGAATGTTAAAAATAATATATATGTGTATAAAGAGTCACTTCTCTGTACAAAAGAAATCAACATATTGGAAACCAACTATGTGCTGTGCTGTACTTAGTTGCTCAGTCATGTCCAACTCTTTGCAACCCCATGGACTGTAGCCCGCCAGGCTTCTCTGTCCATGAGGATTCTCCAGGCAAGAATACTGGAGTGAGTTGCCCTGCCCTCCTCCAGGGGATTTTTCCCAACCCAGGGATTGAACCCAGGTCTCCTGTATCACAGGTGGGTACTTTACCATCTGAGCCACCAGGGAAGCCCAGCTAAACTTTAAAATTAAAAAAAAAAAAAGTACTGTGAGATTTAGACGAGTGGGGTAAATGTTTGTAATTCAAAAAACAGTTATTTATCCTTCCATGTCAATGAACTCTAGTAAATAAGAACAGCAGGAAACTTTTTGCTATAGTTAATAAGATTACATCCCAAATTTTCTTTTTTTTTTTCCAATTTTATTTATTTTTTTCAAGTTGAACAGACTAAATTTCTTTAAACAAACTTACTTATACTCCAGAGTCCTTTAAAAACTTAATAGCATTTATACATTGAAGGTATTTGATTTTCTTGTAACTAGCACTTCAAATGCAACAAGCATTTGAAGCAACAAGCATTTGACCCAACAAGTAAAACTTTCTACAGTTCATAACTTTTATAAATAAATTAAATGTACAGTGAATAAGTTCTCTGAAATATTTCAATATTTCTGCAGGTTTAGTAACATCATAAAATACATTTCAACTAAAATTCACAAATCTAAAAACCTGTTAGGCATTTTTAGGCGTTTTAAGTTGGAAATGAAGACCAATGTTACATCGTAATATGCCAATTACAAATAGTACTTCAAATAGCAAATACTACAGTTTGTCCCAAACTTTAAAAACTATTCATGAACTCAACACTGATCTATTGATGGCTATGAGAATTGTTTCCTAGCCTTTTTGAAAATTTCAACCCATTTACGTTTAAGGTAATTATTGATAAGTACGATCCCGTAGCCATTTTCTTTATTGCTTTGGGTTCAAGTTTATACACTCTTTCTGTGTTTCCTGTCTATAGAAGATCCTTTAGCATTTGTTGGAGAGTTGGTTTGGTGATGCTGAATTCCCTCAGCTTTTGCTTGTCTGTAAAGCTTTTGATTTCTCCTTCATATTTGAATGAGATCCTTGCTGGGTATAGTAATCTGGGCTGTAGGCTATTTTCTTTCATCACTTTAAGTATGTCTTGCCACTCCCTTCTGGCCTGAAGAGTTTCTGTTGAAGGATCAGCTGTTATCCTTATGGGAATCCCCTTATGTGTTATTTGCTGCTTTTCCCTTGCTGCTTTTAATATTTGTTCTTTGTGTTTGATCTTTGTTAATTTGATTAATATGTGTCTTCGAGTATTTCGCCTTGGGTTTATCCTGTTGGGGACTCTCTGGGTTTCTTGGACTTGGGTGATTATTTCTTTCCCCATTTTAGGGAAGTTTTCAACTATTATCTCCTCAAGTATTCTCTCATGGTCTTTCTTTTTGTCTTCTTCTTCTGGGACTCCTATGATTCGAATGTTGGAGCGTTTAACATTGTCCCAGAGGTCTCTAATATTGTCCTCATTTCTTTTAATTCATTTTTCTTTTTTCCTCTCTGTTTCATTTATTTCTACAATTCTATCTTCTAGTTCGCTTATCCTGTCTTCTGCCTCTGTTATTCTACTGTTTGTTCCCTCCAGAGTGTTTCTGTTCTCATCTATTGCATTATTCATTGTATATTGACTCTTTTTTATTTCTTCTAAGTCCTTATTAAATCTTTCTTCCATCTTCTCAATCCTTTTCTCCAGGTTATTTATCTGTAACTCCATTTTGCTTTCAAGATTTTGAATCATTTTCACCATCAAAATTTAAAATTCTTTATCAGGTAAATTCCCTATATCTTCTTCTTTTGTTTGTGTTGGTGGGCATTTATCTTGTTCCTTTACTTGCTGGGTATTTCTCTGCCTCTTCATCTTGCTTATATTGCTTTGCTTGGGGTGGCCTTTCCCTCTTCTTGCAGTTTGTGGAGTTCTCTTTATTACGTAGTTTCTTTGCTGTGTGTGGGGTTGGACGGGTGACTTGTCCGGGTTCCCTGGTTAGGGAAGCATGTGTCGGTGTTCTGGTGGGTGGAGCTGGATTTCTTCTCTCCTTTAGAAGACAATGGGCTGCTTTTCTGGGAGCCTGATGTCCTCTGCCAGTATTCAGAAGTTGTTTTGTGGACTTTACTCCGCGTTCAAATGTTCTTTTGATGAATTTGTGGGGGAGAAAGTGGTCTTGCCTTCTTATCCCTCCGCCATCTTGTTCCTTGCTCCCCAGAACACTGGATTCTTATATTCCACTTGGTCGTGGAGTATCTCTTCCCAGCTGCTCCAGCAAGGCGCAGCCGCTGTACCTTACCTTGGACGAGGGGTATCTCCTCAAGGCCGCGCCTCCTGCTTTGAATGTAGATCAGCTCCTCTCGGCCCTCCGGTGCCCAAGCAGCCACCGCCTCCTGAAAGTGGTACAGCTCCTCTCGGCCACCGCCCTAACCCTGGGCGCAGGGTAGCTCATCTCAGCCACGATTCTGCACGTGGTCGGTTGCGCCGGAGCCGGGCGTCTCCCACGCCTGCGCCGCCGGAGCCGGGCGTCTCCCGTGTCTGCGCCTGCGCCGCCGGACCCAAATTTTCTTTATTCTTTTTCAAGAATAGAAAATCGCAAAGCTAACACTCACTGGAAATAATAATCAGTTTAATGTTTGTAATTTAATATTAGGTAATTATATTTTTATTTTTAAAAATACAATTGAAAAGTAAAATATGCTATTTTATTATCTATCTTTATTTAATATAGAGTCAGCAAATTAACCTAAACTAGGTCATCCATTTGATTATAAATTCAAGAAGAAAAAATATTTTAGTACCTAATATAATACTTTGCATCTAGTAGGCACTCAGATGCTTATAAACTGAACTAAATGCATGCAGTTTTTAGACGGGATAGTATTTTAGTTCATAATATATTGTATACATTTGTTTAAATATTTATTGGTTACATGCATTTTTTATTATTAGCAGTAAACTACAATTATTACTGTACTATTAATTCCATTAGGTTGTAAATTCCTCAGGGACAGTCATTCAATCTTTTATTTCTTTTGAGAATTCTGCAGTTCCTAGTTAGGTCAACACAGGTTGTTAATCAACCTGTGTCTGAATTCATCTTCATCCTGTGATGACATTGTTAAGATGATAGAACATGGTGAAAAGTCGGACATAGATTTGGAGATATCATGATGCCTTTAATATTGATGAATTTTGTGACTTAACAGCAAGACATTTGAACCTAAAATTGGATTCATGTTAAAACATCATTTTGATATGTTTTAATACAAACACAATTGTTATCATTAATAAAAATGAATAAAGATATACATGAAAGATATATAGACATTCAGATCAATTGTCTCAGACTTGAAAATTTTCTTAATTGGAGAAAATAGGTCACACAAGAACTGTAAAAAGAGTATAATCTTAATCTTTCGTACAATAATAATTCTAGCTAAGGAGTCTAATACCAGTGCCTTGTTCTTCTACTAAAACTTGATAGATTAAGATAATCATTTTGTAGGAGGGTTTGCCTCTGGTTTTTTGTTTTCTTTTGTTTTAAATTGAATTCCTGGACCTATTTTAAGTGAGAGCTTTTCTTCTGTTTGTTTATACACTGCCATGCAATAGAAAGGATGTAAGGTGGTTAAATATCTTTAATCTTTCAATACATACATTTTCATTTGTAAAAATTAAAGATACAATGAAAATTCATGAATAGGCTAATAAAAATGTAAATATGTAATTATCACTTTCTCTGTAAAATTACATCTCTGACTAGGCAAATATGTGAGCTAAACTGCAGTGTAACTCATTTTATTCCACCACCTGGTGGATTTTAGCTGTTATTCCAGAAGCATTAAAATTGTAAGCTGCTATTATTTGTCAGATAATCTTTTCTGTGAATTTTTTCTCTAATGTCACCTAAACTTTTCACATTTGAACATAACATCTTTCTTCTAGAATTTAATCTTCTGGGGGCATCTTTGTATCCATCACTGATATGTCTTAAAAGATTCTTTAAAAATGTTCACTAAAGAAATATATAGCACAGTTCACCAAAGATGCCTAAGAGGGGTTTCATAGCCTTAGAGAACACAGAGTGGTCTACCATTTCCACAATCTGAAAGGCTTTCTTCAAGATTGAAAATAATGAACTAAGAAGCAGCTCTGTGTTGAGCCATGTTGGAGTTGAGGCAAAAAGGAAAAATCAGTAATAATGATGCTCTTTATTTAGAATTTAAATCCATTATGGAATTTTGCATTTATTTTAATTTTTTTAAATACTGCATTAAATTTTTCCCCTTGACTACGGAATTTTTTAGCATCCCTTAAATTTTGTACCCAAGGAGGGTGCCTCACTCTCATCACTATAGTGCTGGACACCATAAAGAACTAATTTAAGGAAAAGAAAAAAAAAGCAGATGAAAGAAGGATAAGTAAAAGCAAGAGCTAGTTCCTTAAAATAATGAAAAAAATAGGCAAATTTTGGGCAAAGGTGATTAAAGAAGAAATAAATATATGCCACATTAAATGAATACATTTGAAAATTAAAAGGTAATGGGTGATTTTCTAGGAATATACGTTATAAATTTGACCAAGGGTAAAGAAGAAAATGGACCTGACAAACATGAACTAAACTGGAAGTCTACTTTTTAAAAGGTCACATGTCCAGACAGTTTTACACTTGAGGTTCTACTAAACAACCAAGAACACATAAATTCTGTTAGTCTAATGATTACAGACTGCAGATATTCATTTTTAGAAACCAGCATTGTCTATATACAAAGACCTGAACTAGCACAGAAAGGTGACTAAAAAAAGTCAAAATCATTAAAGAACTCAGATGCAAAAATACTTAAAAATATCTTAGGGTCTCCCTGGTAGTCCAGTGGCTAAGAATCTGCCTGCCAATGCAGCAGAAATGGGTTCAATCACTGATACATGCTGTGAGGAAACTAAAACTGTGTATCACAACTTCTGAAAATGGTAAGCCCTATAACCTGTGCTCCACAGCAAGAAAAGGCACCACAATGAGAAGCCCATGCACAGCAACTATAACAGAAAAGTAGTCTCCACTCACCTCAACTAGAGAAAGACTGAGCACGGCAATGAAGACCCAGCATAAGCAAAATAAATAAATACATAAAATTTAAAAAATATTTTTAAAAAGTGACATCTTCAAACGTTGAATCCAGCATTGTACTAAAATAATAAGAAGCTATCATTATGACAAGATAAGGTTAATTTCATAAATGCAAGGATAAATTACGGTTAACAAGTCTCATGTACTTTTAAAGTCAAATTAAAAAATAAAATTATGATTATACACCTCATGCGATGAGTTGACTCACTGGAAAAGACTCTGATGCTGGGAGAGATTGGGGGCAGGAGGAGAAGGGGACGACAGAGAATGAGATGGCTGGATGGCATCACCGACTCGATGATGAGTTTGAGTGAACTCCGGGAATTGGTGATGGACAGGGAGGCCTGGCGTGCTGTGATTCATGGGGTCGCAAAGAGTCGGACACGACTGAGCGACTGAACTGAACTGAACTGAAGTAAATAATAAACAGGCATTTGTAAAAATTCAGCAGCAAAACTCTCAGTAAAATATGAATAAAAAATAGCTAATTTATAGTGAATGAAACTGGCATGATGGTTCACACTAGAACAAAATTAGATCCCCATTTCAAATATACATCTATCAAAATTTAATTTGAGCTGTGTTAGATACCTAACTTCAGTAAAATAAAACTTTAAATATCAGAAAAATATTGAAGATGATTTGTGCAACCTGAAAGTGAGGACGGAGTAGGGAGAAGCAGGAAATAGGAATAAGAGAAGAAATTGAAAGACTTAATAGTAAGATGAAAGACTTACTAGAAGACCAAACATCTGTGAATACCTCCACACCCACCATCAGTATTTCCAGAGGTTCTAAGTGTTTGATAAATAATGATACTGTATATTCACTTCATTGGAAGGACTGATGCTAAATCTGAAACCCCAATACTTTGGCCACCTGATGTGAAGAACTGACTCATTCGAAAAGACCCTGATGCTGGGAAAGATTGAAGGCAGGAGTAGAAGGGGACGACAGAGGATGAGATGGTTGGATGGCATCACGGACTCAATGGACATGAGTTTGAGTAAACTCTGGGAGTTGGCCACAGACAGGGAGGACTGGTGTGCTGCAGTCCATGGGGTCGCAAAGAGTCGGACATGACTGAGTGACTGAACTGAACTGAACTAAGTACTGTTTTCTCAACAATATTTTGAGCAACTTTTTGGCATCCTGTCCATTGTCCTACACTATCTATAGCATGCGGTGTGAATGGCTTCAATGATATTGAATGATATTCCAACTGTAGGAACCTGATCATCTTGGTGCTCAAGTTGAGCCCCAAGTGTTTCTCTCCAACCTGCCAATGATGGGGTGGGGCTGTTTTCAAACCCCATGCATGTGTGCCAAGTCACTTCTGTCATGTTTGACTCTGTGAGACCCCATTGACCATAGCCTGCCAGGCTCCTCTGTCCATGGGATTTTCCACACAAGAATACTGGAGTGGGTGGCCATGTCCTCCTCAAGATCTTCCTGACCTAGGGATTGAACCGTGTCTCCCACATTACAGGTGGATTCTTTACCACTGAGCCACCTGGGAAGGCCAACTGGGAAACAATCATTTACTTCTTCTTTTACGTCTCTGATGTGGGTTGAAGTATGCTGAGGCTGCTGCTAAGTTGCTTCAGTCATGTCCGACTCTGTGTGACCCCACAGACAGCAGCCCACCAGGCTCCTCTCTCCATGGGATTCTCCAGGCAAGAACACTGGAGTGGGTTGCCATGTCCTTCTCCAATGCAGGAAAGTGAAAAGTGAAAGTGAAGCCGCTCAGTCCTGTCTGACTCTTCAGGACTCCATGGACTGCAGCCTACCAGGCTCCTCCATCCATGGGATTCTCCAGGCAAGAGTACTGGAGTGGGGTAAATGGGTGGCAGGCAGGACTTATTCTAATGAATGACACAACACTAAGGATCAACTGTCTTCTCCATGAACTACAGGGAACTCTGGTTTTAGAATGAAGTCTCCAAGATGCAGACTGTTAATCTTAGCAAACGAACAGTTAAGTGAGTCCAAATTCCAGCTTTACTTTTTCATTTTGTTACTAACTAAAAGACTAAGCATATCCCAAATTGACTGCCATGAGGAATACCTGCTGCTCCTCCAAGAAGTTAAACAAAAGAGCTCAATGACTGTGCTAAGATGGCAGATAATCACCTAAGGTCTGTAACTGGTTGATTAGTTTCACTTATTCTTTATAAAAAGTGATTCCCCCTCACCCTGAAACATGGTATTTTTTTTTTGCATATTAAAAAAAAATTAAGGGGTATTTCTTTTTTTTTTTTTTTTAAGTGCAGGTTCATTAATTCCAAATTATCAGTTACTTATAAAGGATATTTCTATTAATGATACATGGATAAGTACTGGGTATATTCCCACAGGAAAGTTTTTGTATATACTGATATACCATGATTAAATTGGGAAATTTCCCATGCCACTTTTGAAACTGTATTACTTTACAGATCACAAGGGAGTAACTGGCTTCCGTTCCGTTCCGTCGCTCAGTTGTGTCCGACTCTTTGCGACCCTACCAGGCTTCTCCGTCCATGGGATTCTCCAGGCAAGAATACTGGAGTGGGTTACCGTTTCCTTCTCCAGGGGATCTTCCCGACCCAGGGATCGAACCCGGGTCTCCCGCATTGGAGGCAGATGCTTTAACCTCTGAGCCACCAGGGAAGCCCCGGCTTAGTAACCAGTTTATCACATTAAAATGTATTTTTAATATATGCTAATTTCAAAAGGTTCATAGGAGAGTCAGCAGCTTTAGTGGTCTGCATACAGTATTGGGAAGAACCGGTTGGGAATGACTTGCATATCTCTGTGCAAGGCACTGTATTACTGGCTCTGTGTATCCTCATTTATAAAACTGCAGCTCATACACATCTTCTGTACAAAAAATAAATAAATGCTATTTAGGCTAATAAGTGAGTTTAAACGAGCAATGTTAATTATAACATTATTATTCGCCTTCAGAATCTTAAAAAAGTTGAAGAAAAAACTTCTTAGAATAACATGATTGACTCAGTATGTGAAGATTTAAACATTTCTTAGTAGAATCTGGCAAATATTTTTAATTAAAATCTCAGGATACAAAGCTTCTGAGTAATCCAAGTTACTTAGAACTCATTTATTACTGAGACTTAGTGCTGGGAGGAGCCCTAGAAGAAATCTTTATTTTGCACAGGAAACCACTGGAGGCCTAAGAACGTTAAATAATTTTCCTAAAGACAAGGTGCTAATGAGCAACTCAGCCATAACCGGAAGGCTGATTTTCTAGGCGTTCCTCCTTTGTCCCATCTATCAACTATTTACTTATTTAGAGAAATAGTAAAATAATACGGGAAACACTGGCCTTCAAATATTCATCAATCCACTATCAATGAAGAGTAATTATTCCATGACATCTTTTGAGCAACAGAACTGTGATATCTGAAGAGAATTAGTAGTCATTTACAAAGGAGACGCGCTCACTTAAAATTTTCAAAATTCCCTTTTAAGTAAAGAAACCTGGGAAAAGCGAGTATTTGTGAGGCCTTTTGGGCAAAGAACGGTCCAATGGAGGGAGTTTTAGTCCACACTCAGGGGCACTGAAGGGCGTCGGTCGACAGGGCAAGGGGAGCGCGGGACGGTGGCTTGGGGAGCCCCCTTCACCCCGAGAGCCCGCGCCGCCCGGGCGTCGCACCACTCGGGGCCGAGTACCCAACTCGGGCATGGGGCGCCTCCGAGGGCACAGCCTCGGCCCGCGGGAGAGGTCAGGCGCTCGGGGGTCGCGGGTACCGCGCAGAGACGGCGTACCTCCGACTCGGGTGTGGTTCCCGCCGAAGTCATTCCCGCGGGAGTCGTTCCCCCGGGTGTCGTCCCCACAAACGTCGCCATGATCCCGCCTCAGCCCTGCGGCCCCTCGTCACCTAGGCAACCGGGGAGGGGCGGGGCCGGGGTCGCTGGGCTGGGGAACTGAGCCCTCGCGGAGCTGCTTCCGGTCCCGAGCCCCATGCCCACCTGGGAAATGGTCAGGACCAGGCTTGTAGGAGCCGGGGAGCAGGCCCTACCGCTGCGGGGCGCTGTGCCGGGAAAGCCGATGGCAGGGCTTTGAGTAACTGAATCGAGATAGACTTTCCTTTTATTAAGAGTGAAAAAAGGGAAAGAAAAAAAGCAGTTGAAATGAACTAGTAAACGGGGAAGTGGGGCTTCCCTGGTGACTCAGTCGGGATAGAGTCCATGGGGTCGCAAGAGTCAGACACGATTTAGTGACTAAACTACTACCACCAAACGTGGGTGTGTAATACTGATAGATGGCAAGCCTGTCCATTTTTCACAGGCAAGAATACTGGAACGGGTTTGCCATTCCTTTCTCCACGGGAGCCTCCTGACCC